>NC_138661.1:19817762-20413024 GCF_964273445.1 Streptopelia decaocto
GTTATAAGGTGTCATTTTGTGTTACTTAATGTTCCATAGGAAAATGAAATCTCTCGGTTGCTCCTGTCCTTCCCTGGTTCTATGCCGTCAAGATACTTTCCTGAAAGTGTGGTATAGAAATTGGTGCAGCCCCTGGAATGATATCTAAAAGGATGTTTTGAAATAGTAAAGCCTTGTTTCAGGTTTGAACTTCTTTGAGTTTTTGTTAGGTTTGCAGTTAAAAGTTTACTAATAGTACACCTAACATTTTCCAGCCATATCTCCCATCAGTGCTATAATCAGTAATATATTTAGTAATTCAGTGCAGAAGTTTTTTTTAAATCAGGCTGTGAAATCTTTTACATGTTACACTAATTTTGGATGACTTCTCTACTAAAATAAAAATCAGCCTAGCTACTCTACAGTCAAAACTACTAATTTAAATATCTCTACTGTAGAAGAGTATCAGCAGAACTGGTCAGGAGGTGTGCCTGTGAGTGTGTGTGTGCATACATACATATAACCCAAAATAAGGTAATATTCTTCCTCTGTCACCATTCTGCATATCTGGGAAGATTTACACCTTTTCTATAGGATCTATCTTTATGCTGCAGTCAGTTTTTTAATACAAGTCCTTATCTCCCTTCAATGGCGTAAGTTTTACTGAATTTCAGATCTTATATTACAGTAGAACATCTTCCATCTTGTCCTATGCCACATATAATGAGGGCCTCCCCAATGAAGTAAAACATGCCACTTTTTCTTGCCAGCTTTTTTGATGTGTCTATGTGAAGAGAAGATCTATTAAGTTTATCTACAAAAACAAGTTACACAGTGTCTTTTAATGAAATAAGTTCATCATCCTGGAAGAGGTTTTGTTGACCTGGCTTCTCTCTTCTGTCCTATGTGATACAAGTGTCCCACTGCTGCAAGTTTCTGAAAATCAACGTGGAAAAAAAGCTCCTATTTGTACTTTTCTGACCTCCTCTGGAAGCTTATTTTGTTAAGGTTGATACATCTTGAGATTTTTAGATGGTCAGAATTTTCTCTTGTTTTCTGAACATGACACTAAGGTATCTCCAAATGTTGTGTGATACAGGTAGGTGAAAGAAGCAATGGTAACAGTAACAAAAGCTTGATTTAGGGTAGCAATGGAGAGGAGCATATTATTTGGGGGAAGTGCATGAAATGAGGAAAAAGATGTGGCTAAGTTAGACCTACAATGTCTGTCAGAGGTAGGTATGTCTCAGGGCTTGGTCATAACTGTAATCTATTAGACCAATAATCCTACAAGACTCAGCAAGGCAGTGTTATTAAAACACTGGCCCAGAGGACAGTGCTTTAGTGTTCCTGTGAGAAGTTACAGGAGGCAGCTTAGTAAAGCTGTCCCCCTGTGGGGTACATAAAACTTTGGTTTCTGTAAATGGCCATGTCTAATTGGATTTAACATTAAAATGCCCCTGCTTCACTGGACTTGAAACTGTACCTAGGGATCAGGAAGAATGTGGACAATGAAAAGCTTGGCTGCTTGCTTACTTTCTATAGTCTGGTTTTCTCTTCTGTGTGTCCCAAAGTACTCTGTGATGTCTCACCTAAATTATGGTGACTGAATTCCATCTCAATTAGTGCAGATGGACCATCCTGTCAACCCTCAAATGTTTGAATTCATTAAATTGCAGATTATGATTTTCTCAAACCAGTGTTGCATCATGACATAACAGAATAAAACTGTTTCTTAACTCAAAGAGATATGAAAAGCTTGAGGCTTTCTTCTTGACATATAATAGAATTGATCACAGTCTTAGAAACCTTTGGTAGCTTTAGTGCAAAAGAACTTGATTTTATTTTATTTGTATACAAATGGACCAGATATGAAATTACTCTGTCTTCGTGCCCTAGCAGGGTCAGTTGCAACAAATCAGAAAACAAATGCTACCGAACATGGGAATGGCAATTGGTAAATGTTCACTTTATTAAATGCCAAAAAAGACACGGCAGAGTGAGTCACACTGATTAGAAAGTGACTCTGAGGGGATGCGAACACTGTTATGAATAATAAATGTGTATTACAAATGGATCAAAAAGGAATTTAATAATGTAAATAAAAACCTGGAAATTGCAGAGAACTGATAAGAGAAGGTGAAATTTATAGTCAGCAGAATTAAGAAAAATAAGAGGATTAAATATATGAAGAAAAAGATAAATCCTGACAATTTTATCAGTATGTTGCTGGATGGCAACAGTGGAACTGACCATGCAAACACAAAAAAGGCAGACGTGTTCAATAAATATTTGTATTTGGAGAAAAGGGGGAAGGAACTTGATGATGTAATATGCTTTCCTTTCCAACAGTAATTAAGGGCATTAAGTAAGAGCTACAAAACTAGACATTTTTAAGTCAGCAAGTCCCAATAATTTGCTTATTACAATCTGGCAGAACTACGCGCTCTGGCAGTTTGACGATTAAGCCCTTTTTTCCAGTCACTTGATACTTTTTCATCTTTTCATGCACTATTGCAGATATTGAGTAACAACTCAACAGTTCTCTAGACATTGTACATAACCCATTTAAATCTTTTATTAGTAGTACAACATCATTTCTTCATATGTTGTTCAGTATGTCTCATACTGAGCTGTAAAATTCACCTTCCTCCTCATCAGTCACACTTTCTTTGAGCTAAAGAATTGTATGACAGTAGTCTTTGCATCTGGGGTAGAAAAATGTGCAACTGTAATTTTTTTTTTTTCATTCAGTTTTTAATTGTACTAATCTTTTTGCTGAGACCTCTACTACGAATAATATCTGAGAACCAAACGGAGGTAAAATAGTTATCATCTTGTTGACCACCTGGCTTTATGGTCTATTGATGTTCCAGTCTATATTTATTATGACAGTAAGCTGTGAGTTTGTAGAAATTTTGCTCAATGTATTCATGGTCCAAGATAAAATGCAAGATTTATTTCTAAGAGAACAGCGTTTTGGGTATCAGTATTGTTGTTGTTATTACTGTTGTTTTTTAGACTCTCTATATATGACTCTGAGCACGGTTATTTCTTTCTTCCTAGCAGGTTACTGCTAGTGCCTTAGTATGATATTAAGACATCTAGTATAATATTGTTACCTGTCTCCTCCATGTAGTCAGGTTTCAGGCATATCTTCGACTACCACACAGCTTGTTTGGGACTCTTCCTGGCAAGTGTCAACCACTAGAAACCCTTCTTTAGATAAGATTTCTTAATTTTTTCAGAATTTCCCATTAAGCCAAACATAACATATAATATTAACCTTTCAAAGTCACAAGGAAGAACACTTGGTTGCTAGGTACTGGAAAATGTTACAATACCATTAAGAAATGACATTTGCTGTTTACCAATGTATTCTTATCACAGATCTGTCTTTGGATATCCTAAATAACTGGGAACAGTTATTACAAAGTTTATGGAAACAGGTGAGTAGAAGTGAAAAGAAAATTAAAATAATTCCTCACATTCCTTATGGTCAAGCTGAGAAGCTATTAGGTGGTTGTAGCAAGCCTGATTGTGTAGTTCTTGTGCAACTGTAATTCTACATGCTGGATTTGTGGAAAAGTGGATCTAATAACATCTGCTTCCTTTTAATATCCCAAGTATAACTACATTCTTGGAAATATTTCTGGTGGGAATGATTTCTCTTCCTCATTCTTTTTTTATTCATCTCTCTGACCCTCTCTCACCCACCCCCTTCTGTCCCATTTTCTTAATCGTTAATTCCTTCAGAAGGAAGTTTTTGGCTTATTTCCACCAGACCTTTGGCTGCTCTCTACTGTTCAAATATCTATGTACTATGTGTATGATCTCTCTCCTGCTGATGTGATAAAACAGAATCAGATGATAACTTCTGTAGTATATGCCTAAGCTCTAGACTGACTTATAGTCAAAGATGCATAGTGCTCTTTTTTGGCCAGGCTGGGAAATGTGAAGTGTTAGTCACATATTTGAGATTAATTTCTGTTGCATATTACTGACAACTGCTGAGTTTAGATACGATGATAGTCAGTTTAGAGGGGGAAAGGTATCTAAATTATCCACAAGCTCTTAGAGCGCTTAAAACATCCCTCCCTGACTGTGCTTCTCTAGTTATCAATGTGGTGGAAGGTATGTGACTTTTAATAGGGTTTGGTAACTGGCTGTTCTCTCACCTATTCATTTACTCAGGTTTAGGGCTGTCATTAAGAGTAATACGATACTGTGGCAGCAGTAGTGACAGAGTTAGTTACATAACAAAGAGAAAATCAATAACAAAGTTCTTCATAACAGCTTAAATCATAAGTACTAGAGCTAGAACTTGGACAAATTCAGTTTGGAAATAATGTGGAGGATGGGTAGGTTAGTTACCTGTTGAAAACATGAATTTCCATAATTAAAAAAAAAAAAAAAAAGAAAAAAAAGAGTAGTGTTCAGTTCAAAGAGCAATTAACTCTGATCTGTGCTTGAGCAGAGGTCAGGCTAGATGATATTCAGCCTTATCTGCAAAGGTACTTCAAGATCTCTGTTTCCTTTACAGTATGAATGATGTTGCTTACTGTATTGTTTTCATGAACAGATTCCCCCTGCTTGCTAGAGAGACAAGTGCCTTTCATGTTTTCTGCATCCTTTAAATTTTTAAATGATTTTTATCTGCTTTTACTGGTGTGCATGAAATATTGCCTCCAAACATTGTATGTATTTTCCTTCGAACTAGCTACTTGTGGATAACAGGATTTCAGTCACATATGTTCCAATGGAAGTGGCATCCTGTTCTCAGTGTAATGAAGTCACTTCATCCATTTTCCTCCTCCCTATCCTGTTTTTTCCTTCTGTCAGATGAAAATGTTTCTCAAAATAGTCCTTTCTCTCCTCCTGGAAATTAGCCTTGCATTCATGGTGGGGTGCAGATCAACAGATTTGCACTGGTCCTTTTTTAAGTACACCACAATGAGACCAGGAATTCTGAGAGTGTTTAATAGTACAATGAGAAAATACAGGGATAAATATTTCCATTTTTTGTTAATGCAAATACCTCTCCAGTATTTATTCAGCTAGTGAATACTTTCTCCTTTATAGAATGAATAGAGAAGGACTTTTTACTTTTGTTTGCACTGCAGATTTGTTTTGCAGGTGAGATCTGTCATGCACTCTGTATTAGTTCTGTGTACCTGATACCCACTGTTGCAGAAAGCTTATTAGCAGGAAGGGCAAAAGAAACACATTCAATAGAATACGAACTAAGCTTTATATTTTAAGTGTGGAGTGAGTAGCACCAGAAATAATAGTTTATCCATGCTGTAAACTTTATTTTAAACATCGAGTGTCTTCTAAATGTAGTACAGGTTATGCCACAGAACCCATTTCAGTCACGTTAGATTCTAGAGATTATGTTAAAGAGCTATGATAAATCATAGTCCGTTTGCTGTCACAGCTGCTTGAAAAATGGATTCAGTAGCATAATTTAGATTCAGACAGCTCTAGGTAAGAATATTTTATATCTCTGCATTGGTAGTATCTTGAATGGAATTTGTTGTTTTATATCAAACATATTATCTGGTAGTATTTAGTATGTTAAGTGTGTTTTAACTGTGTGTTAAGAAGTGTAGCTGACATTTACTGCATGTTTGTCTTATTTTTGCTGTTTTAGAGTGAAAGCATGGCCTAAAGCTCTCAGTGCCATCTGTAGTGCAAAAGAGATGGGTTTTTGATATCTGCTTTATGTTTTGATAAGCCAACCAGAAGGTGGTGAACTTATGAATAGCCCGTGGTCTGTCCTTTTCTAGCAGTATGGGATTGAAATGGTGAAAGGTATTGCTACTACACACAGAAGAAGGAGAGCTTATTGTCAGCAGGAATTCAGAGTGGCTAATTATAGACATGATTTTAACCAAAAGAGACTGTACTGTGAGTGACCTTCCAAAGACTTTCTTCTGCTCACTAAAGTTGTCTCTGTCTTGCTTGGTTCCAGCTATTCCTTTATGAACTAATTCCATCAAGGCACTGGTAGCTGTGGGGGTTGTTGCACCTGTGTTGATGAATACATGGAGCTGTGCATCATCACTTGCACTTGAACCTTTGATGCCTAACAGATTTACTGAGTGCAACTTAAATTGCTTGGTCAGAGAGTGGGATCAAGATTAGTGTGTTCTCTCATCCATCTTTTCATGTCCATATTGCTCTTAGTACTCTGCCTATAGTTTAGCTGCTGGCATTCACAGTTAACTTTGGAACACCTACACATCCTTTCTTGCAGTAGATTATGTAAAGACATTTCTAATGAAGTGCTATAGTTGGGGGATGATGCTATAGGGCAGATGGACTACAAGGAAACAACTATGCACTTGGGTACATACTAAGCTGTCTTCTAATGCCATCTCAAGATGGTTCTTGAATGGATTGCATCTGTATACTGTACATACAAGTTTAGCTCTGGTTGCAAGGGCTACAATTGATCTTGTTCCTTTTTTTGAGGCACTGTAATGACAAAAAAAAAATCCATTCAGACTGCCATTACAGAGGTGATTAGGGCATGAAGATGTACTCTTGGGATGCAGAGGCACTGACTTTGAAAGATTAGATGTGCTTCCTGGACTTTTCTGTCAGGCTGTGTGGCTGTGTCATCAGACCCACTTTTATATACAAGACTCTTGTGCAGTCTTCTATAAGCTGGATCTGGACTTTAGGGGATAGAAAGGAGGATGCTACATCCTCTCTCCCCCCTTTATCTCTGCTTCACTCTCACTCCTGTGTTGCCTGCAGTACGCTTTGCTTCTCAACAATGAATCTGACTGTGACATCAGTTGATGCAGGTTATCAGAGTGTTGCAATTTTGGAGGAGGAATATGCCTGGAACAGCATTTGAAAGTACTGTCCAAATGTACATTTGCCATTTTCCACTATTTTTATAGGTTTGCCCATCTCATGTGCACCTGGCAAAACAGAAAGATTTATTCTGTTGGATTAACCTGGTATTATTATTTATGCCTTAAAGAATAGTTTTAATTTTAGAAATACTTGTATGAGAAGAAAGGAAATGTATGGAAAATTGGGTAAAAAAGAAATTATAAATAAGTCCTCTTTTAGAATAACATGGAGAAAAGGTGTTATATTATTACTGTAATTCAGCCGTTGTATGCTCCGGGTCACAAAAAAACCCAACATCTCCTATGGGCAAAGAACACTGGGTTCAATATATTGAGTAAATATTTTTCTGAAGTGGAAAACCTGAGCTTTGTGCAAATAAAGCTAGTAGAAACCCTGTGTTGCTACAGTCCATATACATATTTTAAATTGTCACTACAGAATGTAAATGAGGTGGGCACCATTTTACGGTATTAAAATTTCAGCATCTGATTCTTTAAAAAACTTTTTTTTTAATTTTTCCTGGCTAAATTTGACTTTCTTTTAACTGTTTGGATAGGAAGTTGGTGTGTTCAATTTTTGCCTCAACCTGTTTTTTTTTTTTTTTTTTTTAATTTAAAAAAAGGCTCTAAACCACAAAAAAAAAAACAAACCCAAAAACAAACAAGCAAACAAAAAAAACCCCATCCCAACCTGAAAATTCTTTAATGAAACAGTTTTCATGTTTGAGAAAATGAAATTAAAGAATATTACTTTGCCTGTGTTGGAAGATTTCTTACCTATAAAAACTCCTGTATCTCCTCACTTGAGTTCAGTATTACCACAGCTATACTACAGTGGGAGTTTGTGTTCCCCCTTCCTCATGGCACTAGTGTATATTTCCTATAGCTGTGCCAAGTAGACTCATGTCTGTCTGATGTGTGAGAATGGGGTTTTGGAAGAATCCTGACAGAATCCAATTTTTTTTTTTTTTGACAGAATAACATTTATCTGGTGTCCTGCATGACGTATTGGTGGGAAAGGCAAGAAGCCAGGTCAGTGTTTAGGCCTGGTGGCCTAAGATCTGGAGTTCACTTGTGGTAGCCTCCCAGGTGAACCACCAAAAGAGTTTCATGAAGGTCTTGGCACAGTACTGGTTACAAGCCTCTGTACTCTGGTTTGATGTTTTGACCAGGCCTGACAATTCGCTTGTTCTCAAAGTCACTCTGTGAGCCAGTTCCTGTGTTGGGCTATTCTCACATCACTTGTTAATGTGAAATGTAAAGGGCATCTGGAGAGCCAAACAGGTGGTGCTGAGGACCTCATGACTCCTTTGTGTATTTCAGTGATCTTGCATTGCATCACTCCTGTCTGAGTGCATTGTACTGAAAGCCCTTTAGCAGTGGAGTGCATCAGGTATGCTGTTGAAAATTGTTTTTTTGGTTTACTTTTATCTCAAACAAATGCAGTGTGAGTGTGAGGTCCTCTTCATGATGAAAATAAAAGCTCTAACTATGGGGGATTCATTTCAAAAAGATAACTGTGCATTTGAACCAAAAAGCTAATATCCATGTGCCCTAGAACTGCCTAATCTACATTCCAGAAGGAAATCTCCAATGCAATACTGTTTCTCTAACAACATTCTCAGAACTATGTTGGCTTACAATAAATTCTCAAATTAAAGCAAAATAACCAAAGGTAACGAGGAGGCATGGGAAATACTGAGTCCAAACAATTTTGAGAAGTTATAAGGAACTGGAAAAAAGGGCTTCAAATAGAATTAGACAGACCTCTCTGTTTGACTAATAACACTATATATCATGATATCTGGTTTAATGTTAAAAATATTTGTAGGCATCTGATACAGCAATTGGGTTGCTTTATCTTTTGAGCTCCTAGTAAATGTGAGGAATTTTCTAAAATCCCATTTTAGATAGTAAGGTCAATAATTGCCAGGTTCTCCTAACCTGCCACAATGTTCACTGCCATTCGGGAGCAAGCTTTCTGGCAGACATTTTTTCCTGTGCTATTACATGTGGAACCCCTCTTTCTTTTGAACAGTTTCAGCTCTGCCCACAAAATGACATACAAAGAATGGCTAATTCTTGACAATTATGATTTCAGTGCCTTTTCTATTGGCACAAAGAAGTCTTTCAGAAAGCCATTGTTTGGCTTCCTCATTCTTTATCTGAAGTACTGCAATAATGTTTCCTCTCCTATTAGTGCCTCAAATGTTTATATATTTATTCTTAGAAAAATATGTAATACATCTCTTTGTTGTTATGCTTCATATTTGTTAGAGAAATAAAATTCAGCTTTAAATGCAAATTCTTTTGTGGATATGAATAGAATTATTAAAAAAAAATTCTTTTAAGCAAGTCAGTTTTTCAAAACTGCCCTTCCCCATCCCTTCATCCAATTTTCCACTTAGTCTGAAGCTTTCACTCTGGTTGAAACAGGCAAGTTCTGATTTATCCAGCATCTTTATATGTCATAAAGAAATCTTCATCTTGTACCCTGTCAAAACACTGATTTTCCTCAGGACTGCCAAGCTGAACTCAGCAGCTTGCTTTGTGCTTTCCCAAACTACTTATTCATGTATCTTCCTCCACGCCTGAAGACTCATACTGTAGTGGAGAACAAAAGATGGGTGTTGCTGTTTTTTACTCAGCCACAAACTGCTTTCCCTTCACATTGTTCCTGTGCTTCTTTGTGCTCTGCCTTTCAAACCAGACATGTTCAGTAGCACAATGCACAAAGCAAAGTAAATGTCTAACTTGATTTCGTAAGGAAAAGAGATTTCTTTTTTTGTATTGTCTTTGAACTAAGCCAACTGCAGTGTTCTGAAACTAGAAAAAAGGAGAATCCTTTGTAGTGGTATTTTTTAAAAAGAGGTCATCCTCAGCCTAGCATCACTCCTTGCCTCTTACATATGGAAGTGCTACTTCTACTTTGCTTTGAGAGAATGATGGCTCCCCCTGCCCAAATGCAGCAGCACTAATGCCTTGCTGGAGATCTTTGATGCTGCCTCTAACCCTGAAAAGTATACGCAATCTTGTTTTGCCTCACTTGTTTTATGATTTATGTTCCAATGCGATATGTGATACCAAAACCAGAGATACACAGACCTACTGGGCTGTATCTGTATGACCATATTTCTATGCCAGGTCTAATAGTACTTATAGGTCTTAAGAAAAGATCATATTACAGAAAGTATAGCTCAGATCTCAGTCTGGGCAGTTTCCCATTTGGCCATATGAAACAAGACATGTTTCAGAAACAGAAAATATCTTATAGGCAACAGGTCTCATATGGACTAGAACATAAGCTGGATCATCTTTTTCTTATTAATTTGCAAGACGGAGTTATCAGTGCTTCCTATAGTGGTTTTTTACTTGCTTCCCTTGTACTGTGTCATTTTCTTTTCCCCTTCAGGATTAAAAGTACTGTTATTGAAACTTTTGAAGTGAATGCAGGTACATATGAGTGATCTTAAAATATCATTTGTATCTAGTAAATTATGTTTTTGAAGACATTTCTGTTTTCTGGTGCAAGAAAATAATATGCTAGAGTTACTCTAAGAACCTGGACTAAGAACCTGACTATTTACATTCATGTTAAGTTTAAAAACTGCCCATTAGAAACTCATACTCAGTTGATACTGGGGACAGCTAAACTTTTCCTCATCAACATAACATTTTCCTAGGTGCCTAATGCTGTGCATCTTGGCATACTCAGAGATGGCAGCTCCTATATCCTGCTGAAGTCTGACTGGGCTTCAGAGATCAGATATTCTGTCTACATTTTCTGCAGTGCTTAATGTCATAGAGTTCTCAATGTATTCTATGGCCAGGTTCAGGTCTGCATAGAAATCTGCTGAACTTACAAGTCAAGGAGATTGAAGAAGCCCTGGAGATAGAAGAGGTCTAAATAGAGCTAGGCATGAATAAGGGTGATTGCAGGTCTTTCCTTGTAACTTACACCAGGTGCATTATTGTGAAACACAGAAGCATGTCAAGCCTGGCTTATGACTTTGAAACATTCTCCAGTTTAACCTGTTACAGGGATGTTGATTTTTCTGTATGTGAGCCTGAAATTTCTATAGTGCAGAAATTAACAACTCTCTGAATTAAGTAGTTTTAAATATTGATGCTGATGCTGTCTCTGGTGGTTCTTGTGATTATAGTCCCTGCTCATTCCTGTCTTGTGCAACTACAATGCCACAAGCCAATTGACTAATATCCTGCCTTCTCAGTAGGAATCTATTAATATGTAAGCATGTTAAGCTTATTGGCATTTTAGCCTACGTAACTACAAATGTTGTAATTGATGCTAAAATTCTCACTTCCCTATGCTAGTGCATCAATACTTAAAGATTTTTATTTCCTTGCTCATTTATTAGCAGTGACAGAACATACTAAAAGGCTTCATCAAAAAAAAGAAAGAATTACTATTAGCCTGCATTTATGCTTCTAAATTCTCAAGGGAAAGCAAACAAATACCAAAAAAAAACCCCAAACAACAAAAACAAAACAAAGAAAGAAAATTATTATTTGTTAATAAGAAAGTTATTAAAAACCTGACTTAATTAGATTGCCTTTCAGAATTTCTTAGTGTGTATTGTCTTGTATGTTTCAGCAGCTTTTTATAAGCTAGAACCCACTCTCACTGCATGTAAGTATTAAAGAAGTTTCAACAGTCTGGATAATTTTCAGAAGAAAACTAGTTAGGGAAACTGTTTTCTTGGTGGCTATCACTCTCATGGCTCTCAAAGCTCAAGCTATATTTTCCTTCTCCTTTCCAGCATACTAATGTGCTAACAATTTACAGGAGAGTAATTGCATTTTCATGCCCATGGCTTTTCATGCCCATGACTTTTCATGCATTCCATTTTAGAAAGTCGAATGGCTATTTTTATTGATAAGGCAAGAAGTTAGAAGCATTTCAAAAAATTCTCCTGTTGACCTTTTATTTTCTCTCCTTCTCCTATATGGTCTAACTAAAGAGCCACTAGAAGTGTATTTTCTAACAAATTAAATGCTGTGACATCATTAGGCCTTTGAGTTTAGTGGCCCTGAGTTTTAATTAAATGTCAAACAAATACCATTCAATTCTGCCAACAAAAATAGTGTGTTATTTGCAGAAAACCTTGGCATGTCACCACTTTACCTTGCTTGCTTTCTCTCTGTCTAGTGATATGTAGTGACATGCCACAGAATAATACCACCGAGTATATTAAAATCAAAGCAGTTACTGTGTTGTGCACCTTGAACCTCTTGGGTATCATGAGGTGACTTAGAAGCTTTTTATCCTGGTATTATTTAGTTAAAACTGTGGGTTTTATTTGGGGTATCTACCATCATCACTCTTTGCTGCTGTGTATTAAGGGAGGTTTTTAACATAGTGTCCAAGCCACGTGACATAAAGAGTCTCCCAAATAAGTGAATGGAAATGATTCTAGTCTGTGCTGGTTTAACTGGGATTGAGTTAATTTTCTACATAGTACTTAGAATATTTTCTTCTTAGCAGCTAGCACAGTCTTTTGTTTTGGTTTTGGTATGAGAATAATGCGATAACACACTAATCTTTCCTGAGACAGAGTTAATGTTTTCTTTCCAGTAGCTAGACCATGTTTCAGAGTTTAGATGACAAGAATACAGGAACTCATTGATGTTTTGGCTGTTGCCAAAGAGATGAAGGACTTTCTCAGCTTTCCAGTTGCAGGTGCAAATAGCCACTGGGAGGGGCCACAAATACTCAGTTTTTGGCCTTTTGCCATTTTAGCCTTTGCTAGGATCGACTGTCCGGGACCAGGCTGCTCTCTTTTCCAGGACTGGCTGTTTGGCTTGATCATGTTGGAGCATGAACTGCTGACTAGGTCTCTGTTCTTCTGGGATCAGTTATGTCCCATTTGATCAACTGTGCCAATTTTCTGAAGGCCAGTTACTGGATGTATTTGATTCCTGTATTTCATCGCCTGGCTAATCTGTGCAAAAATGAGATACAGAGAAGGCAATTTTTTCCAATATTTATTGAAAACATGCTTCAGCTCTCAGTGTTCTGGTATACTGACATTAATTTTAGTGCATTTACTCCTAAATCATGCCAGTCTAACTAAGATTTATTTAATATTCTAATAGTATCTAGATTTCAAGTATCTCTTCTCATCTGTCCATCTCTAAGCACATTAAAAGAGATCAGCTTCCTTATTCCCTAAATTTGTGTTTAACAGTCCAGTTTTCCAGGGCCTTTGCTATCAAAGGGTTATCTGTGATCCTCCTCTACACTCATGGATACAGGGCACCATATCCAGGTCCTTTACAGAATCTGAGAAGTGACAATGCTGAAGACTAAAGATTGGCTGTAGCATGTAAATAAATAAACTAATTCCCAAGCAGGTAGTAGTTGAAAGGGATAAAAAGGAAATTTATGGGTAGTAAGAAAAATGACAAAGCTGCACCTACTTGCAAAGATGCTAATCACTTTGGCCTTTGGAGTTGGGTTTCTGCTTCCTTAGGAACCTGTCACACTACTGTTAGAAAGATCTCTGAACTTCTTGAATTCATTGGTCTAGTTCAACCACATTTCTCAGAGGGGTAAGGATCCTACTGCCAGGAACTTCCAAGACTTGTTATGGCAACAGGTGGCTGGGCAGAGAAAGAACACCATACTCGTACATTCATATCTCAGGCTCTCCTATTTTCTTACTTTTTTTTCTTGGTGGTGCTGTTCCTTTCACCATCAACAATGTGGAGACTGCAGGCTGTCTGACTGGTCCACTTATCTGCTCACCCAAAGTTACTTCAGTCAACAGTTGCTTTCTGTTGAGTTTTGCTTTTTTTTTTTTTTTTTTAAATCAATGCTGGTTGGAGGTGTTCAGAGAAGAGGGTTAGAGGTTTTGTTTTTGTGATGGTCCATAGAGACTGCAGTGTGTGGAATCTACAAATTAAGATCATCACCTTGTTTCTACACATTGGGAAGGGAAGGCTCAGTGAAAGGAAGCCCTATGTACAGATGTATGCTACGGGGACATTTCCCCAAGGCCACTTCTGGCGATAGTCATTCTCATAAAAGACTGGTGTTGTACAGGACTACAAGGTTGTAGCTCCAGGCTTCATCTTGTTACCTCACCATGCAACCAGGTGACCCTGTGCAAAATGCATACTATTGAATAGACAGGGAAGTATCTTCCTCTTTTGTTTTAATTTCTGTGAATATGGTGGATGTCATGACTGAAAAGCTGCATCTGAGCTAGAAATAAGCACAATCTAATTAACTCTGCAAAGAAGGGCTAACAAGCTGAATAAATGTGTACATTGCATGCCTTGCTCTGGGGCACAAAACAAGCACCCTTAATATCAATTTATTATGAAAAAAAAGCAACACACTACCAAAACATTACTCTGACAGATTTGAAGTACTGTTTCATTATTTTGGGCACTTTGAAGTGGAAAATGACCAAAAAAGTAATTGTCTCAGAGGCCCAGAGGAGAATGGGAGCAAATGGTGTGCATTTGCTCTACTTCACAGCCTATGAGTCCTGGGGAGTTGGACACATGCCAGCTCACACCAGTTGGCTTATACCCAGCCTTCTCCTTCTGCTGCAGTTCAGACAGTGTGAATAGACGTGGATTGCCTCTCTGCTGCATGGATTAATCCCAAAGGGACACAGAGTGCTGATTAGGTATGAATTTACTAACTTTGCTTTGGAAAGCATTGACTACCATATTTATAAATATGTGTGTAAATAGGCATATATAGGATGTAAGAGATACTTATGGAACTGCGCAGTGCCCTTTTCCCACTGGCTATTCTTTCATATAATAGGTGGGACAAGCTCAAATGGTAAATCACATTTTCAACAAGCTTCTCAAATACTTGGCATCATCTTGATTCTCATTATAATTCAGTTACCACAGAAAGGCTGAATTGGAAAACTCATAACAAAACATATTGACATTTCAAGCCTTTTTCACCCATGTTATTTACAGTTTCTTGCCTTGCTGAGTTTTATTGAAACTCTTATTTTGCTCTTTTGTTGAGCATCTGAAAACTACTGGGCTGAAAAATATCCTATCTTCACTGTCTGTAATTAGCTCTTAAATTATCCCAATTCCCAGTGAAATGTTTTTTACATATGGAAAAAAAAATGTATTAAAAATTAAATAGAAGCTTTGTAAGTACATTCGCCTTTGCAAAATCAGGAAGAGAATTATGGCATAAAAGCTTTGAAATATAATTTTCCCTTAAAAGTGAACCATAAAGCTTTTATAAAGAGTTACTGCAACCTGTTCATTTGACACAGTTTTCTATGGCTTATACAATTATAAGTCAGAAATGTTAGATAATAAATGTTAAATGGAGGTCTGGAAAGAATAGTTCATTTGGTGGTCTGGAAATATATGTGCTACTAGTTTTAGCTATGTTCCACTTTAGTCTAGCTCAGTGTGAACCAATTCAATATCGAATAATGTTCCCATTTTAGGGCCAGGGAGGGTTAAAAGCTGGTCTCAGTTTGCTGTCTAAAAGACAGCTTTATATGTTTACAAAACCACCACTACATTTTACACTACAGTTAGCAACGTTGGTAGAGCAGCAGAAGGATAAAAAGACTGTAAATAGTCCTTTAAGCCTTTTGCTGTTTCTTCCAGCTTAGGTCTTCCAGTTTAGCTTTTGAAAAAGGCTGTATACTCGCACTGCAAATATCGAACATGGGGGGCGAATAGAAGCTCTTTCTCTCAGAAACCCAGTGTTAGTTAACTCGTAATATAAGTACAATGATAAAATCTGTGGCTAAATAGAAGGAGCCGAAGAATTCAGTGTAATGTTCCTGATATTAACCCTGAAAAAAACCTCAAAATAATACATGGCATTAAAAAAACCAAACAAACCCAAAAAACCCAAACCAACTAAACCAAACCCAAACAACCCCAAACTAGTGATGTAGCTGCAGTTAAAATAACTTTCCATTAGTTTAAGGACATGTGTTATATAAACAACATTTCAACCAAACCATGTGGCTGAAATGTAAAGGAATTTTTATGTAGCATCATATTTTTCTTACACATCCATGTATACTCTCTACTGTCATAAGCTGCAAAAAGTCATAGTGAGTAGAGATAAATGATGAGCAACTTTGTTTTCTGAGAGATTTATATTATTTTTATAGTGTCAATAATCTTAAATTGTGCTGAAGTAAACAGCTTACAGTTGTCCAGGCTGATGTTAATATAAACATGGAGACCAGGCTACTTTATAAAAAGTCTACTTTGAAAATGGCATTGAAAATCTGTTAGACATTAGGAAGAATCCAGTTGACTAATGGTAGCTTGGGCTGTAATCCAGCGTTGCCTGAATTTGAGTAAGAAGGGATCCTCACTGATATGACTGTTGGACTAGATGGAAGAGTAGTGCCTTCCTAGGGGGTCATTCCTTAAGTAGGGTCCTGGGTCTGAGTGCTGAGGAGAGCTTGGATCCTGACTTGTAATTCCAGGGATTAGGGTCCTCTCTAGAAATAACCTGTTATTGATGTTGGAGTAATACCTGGAGCATTACAAACTTAATACTGGGCCCAGTACTGCTTGTCAGTGTACAATTGTATCATAGTCATGTGGGTGAAAGGTTTAAAAAAAGTCCTTTGCAACTGAAATTGCAAATGAAAGGTAACATACTCACAGGAATATTGTGTTTGCATTTGAGTGGTAGTTCACTGAAACCCCAAGTGAAAGCCTGCCATCAAACAAATCATTTTAATTCTTGCTGTTGACTTTACAGGGCCTGTGATTTCACTGCAGACTTTTTTCAGGGGTATGATGCTAAATATAGATTTTTCACAGATGAAAATTTGAGAGGGCTTTTGAGGTATTTATTTCTTTTTCTTTGGAGGGCAGACTTGGTTTTTAATTGATGAAAAATGTTGGTAATATGAAGATTTTACCTGTGGAAATATTTCATGACCTATCAGTAGCTGATAGTCGACAATGTTTTCTACAAGCTAGTCTCAAATAAGTTATAACGGTCTAAGTAATACCTTTCTTTAGGGCTATTTTTTTGCTTGTGTTGAATATCATTTCCCCCTTCTGTAACTCTCACAAAGCATTTGGTGTTTTGTTGGTTTGCTTTTCTGAACAACTGAAAACTTTCAACACATATTTTGTTTCCTGTCCCTACATTTCATACTCCCCTTCTTTAACAAGAGGAAGATAAAGTCCCCAGCTGAACAGTAGGTAGCATGCCATTCTTGCAGAACTGTATGAATTGCAAATGACTGTGATAGTTAACCACTGAACAGGATTTTTTAAGCAGCATCTATGTGTTTTGCCCCTGGCAGCCATTTTCACTTCAGCACATGGGTTGTGTAATTTCTTAGCTGAGAAAATCTGTAAGACTTTTATTTATTGCATTATTTGACAGATAGGGTGGTGTTCTGGTTAGCTACTAGTTTAGCACAAAGAAGGTTGAAGTTCAATCTAAATTTGCCCTGTACAGTATGACATGGCAGACCATTTAAATTTGCTGCCCTTTAGTTGCCTTGCTCCTGAGTGATCTCAAAGCAGTTTGCTGTGTACATTGAACTTCTGAAGCAGGAACGAATCACCAAAAATAGTTTCAGGGTCAACTGTGTAAACTCAGGAACAAAATACTTGAAATACTTTGAACTAGCATTTTGGTAGTCATGGCACGAAAAAGGGAAGACATGCGTGCAAGTTGGTTAGGCTAACTAATATCCTTCCACTGTGTAATTACCATTTTTTATTTTGTTTTCTTTTGTTTATTTCCCCTTGCTCTAAGAGGTTGTTTTTTTCCTGTAACAAGAAATACCTGTGTAGCATTAGGGTGAGGTCTTGACCAAATGCTAGTCAATTTATTATTGTTATTGCTATTGTTTATGTTTATGCTAATTTTATCATTTATTTTTTTCTGTGGACAAGAATTTATCAGCTTCTACTGACTTTGTTTAACATCTCAACAGATGGATTTCCAAATTCCCGTTTTAACTGATTAACCTTTAGCTCAGGGGTGTCAAACTGATTTTTCATTGGGGGCCACATCATCCTTGTGGTTGCCTTCAAAGGACCAAATGTAATTTTAGGACTGTATAAATGTAGGAGTAGTTATGTATCTCATGTGGCCCCCAGTGAAAATGAGTTTGACACCCCTGCTAGCTGAAGTGTCTTTCCTGTCAGATGTTAAGAGCTGATGGCCCCGTCACTATATTCACTCTGTACTGAACTGGAAGTGCCTTCCTCATTTTCCATGGCTACCTATGCATCAGATCAGTTTGTTCAAGACTACAGTAAACAATAAAATTGTGTGCTGCTAACTTGTGATGTTTTTAGCACCTTTATAACAGTAGGAAAAAGCTTCCATCCTGCTTTTACAGGCTTTTACCCAATAAGTAGTTTATTGATCTCTAAAGGTGTTTGTTTTGTTGTATATTTTAAGCATGTGCTTTTTTTTTTGCAAGGATTTGTTGATCGCCCATTACTGTTGCATAGAATATGAATGTAGGTTGTGTTCCCTTATAAGTATTAGTGAGAATAAGCAAAGTTCTTATAGAGCTGCATGTTAATCCAGTCAACACAACTGTGCAGATGAATTGTAGCTTGATGCTGGTATTTCTGACAGCCTTGTGAAAAATCTTCACTGCTGCCTGTGTGCTGGGGAGACTGATTTAAGAATGATGATAAAATATCTAACATCATGTTGCATGGCATCCGGGTGTTCACATTTCACTGTTGTTTCTTTCTAGAAAGCTGAAAAGTAAACAGTAGATTAGAAATATCCCTCTTCCTCCCAGTGAGACAAATCTGAGTCAAACTGCTTCTGCCAATGCTGGCTGCTTTAGTAGGCTGCAGTCATCACTTGAGATACTGTTGCCTCTTGTTCCATGATTATTCTTTCAGCATTAATGGTCAGTGTTCCTTTCCTTTCTGATACTACCTTGTGTTATAATTCAGGTCTGAGTGGACACTGGTGCACACCTGAGCATGGGCACATATGGTGCACAGTGACAAACTGTTGTACAATTCTTGGTCATCATTGTTTCCAGAACAACTCTTTCCCTCCCCCACTGGGATCATAAGGCTGAGGTGAGACCGTGCCTTCCAGCTGTCACAGTCAGAAATACTTGCATTTTCATTTGTGGAAATGGTTGCACTTTTGCTAGGGCCATACCTCATAGCATCCATAGCACTGTTCCTTTAATTTATACTAGTATTACTCGAGAGTGGTTCCACTGTGCTCAGTTGCTCATTTTACTATAAAAGAAGGGTAAAAGTAACAGCTTTGTTTAAATCACGTGTCGGATTATAATTTGTTCTGCAGTATAAGTACTTAAGAGTGTCAGAGATTTTTTGATGTTTGAGTTATGCTGTCCAGTACTTGTTGAGTCTGCTTAAGCTTAGCAGCTCTCCCTCAAAATCTGGGGTGAGTCTTGAGTAAATGAAATGTGGAAGAAGTCATCTCAATAATAAAACATATATAAAAATACTTGAAAGTGCATGCCTGGTGGAAACAAGAATACCACCTGAAATGTTCATAGTATAATGGATACATTGTGTTGCTCCAGTATGTATGGTATGTCACTCATACTCAAGCATTAGAAATTATTTTTATCTATCTATCTATCTATCTATCTATCTATCTATCTATCTATCTATCTATCTATCAATCATCTATCATCTCTTAAATGCTCTGGACCGGATTCATAGGTAGTGAGTTAAACTGTCGAACCTTTTGCCTCTGCTAGCTTTCACTTTGTCACAGATTCTTATATACTCTACATTAATGTCTAAGAATGGGATATTGTTTATACACATTGGTACTGAAAGAAGAAAAAATTACTTTAGTCTATAAATGCTAGGTAAAACATCAGGATTTACTGGAAAAGGAATAAAGAATAAAAACTTGTATTGGTTTGAAGTAATATATTGTCAGAAATGTGTACAATATTCATTTCCCTATATGAAGAAAAAATAAATCAGAAACTTATAGAATCATAAAACCATTTGGGTTGGAAGGGACCTTCAAAGGTCCTCTAGTCAAACTGTCCAGCAATGAGCGCAGGGACATCTTCGACTGGATCAGGGTGCTCAGAGTCCTGTCCAACCTCACCTTGAATGTTTCTGGGGATGGGCTATCTGCCACCTCTCTGGGCAACCTGTTCCAGTATTTCACCACCTTCACTGTAAAAAAAAATTCTTCCTTATATCTAGTCTCAATCTCCCCTCTTTTAGTTTAAAGCCATTACCCCTTGCCCTGTTGCCACAGCCCTTACTAAAATGTCTTGTATCCACCTTTTTTATAAGTCCACTTTAAGTATTGAAAGGCCATTATAAGGTGTCCCTGGAGCTTTCTCCGGGATAATCACCTCCAACCAGGTGCAGGACCTTGCACTTTGCCTTATTGAACCTCATGAGGTTTGCATGGGCTTATTTCTTGAGCTTGTCCAGGTCTCTCTGGATGGCATCCCGTCCCTCAGGCATGTCACCTGCAGCACTCAGCTTGGTATCATTTGGTATTATGGAGAAAGAAAATAAGAATGATCAAAGATGTTAAATGATTTCTGTTCAATGTTTAATTAAATAAATCAGTATGCTTCAGGCTCAGAAATAAATGACTGGGGGCATATGAAGTCTTATAAAACCTGGAGCAGTTGGGAATGTGTTCTGTCCCTTCTAATAAAAAAGTCCCTATTATTATCAATTGAAACTAGTAGCCAGTAGGGTTATAAAACAAAACAAACCCCAAAAATCATAATATGCAGTTCCTGCTACATGGGGAGGTAATTATTAGCCAGCAGAGGCTGTGGATACTGAAATACAACATTAATCTAAAAGTAACTTGGCAGATTTGTGGAAAAAAAAAAGCTATTATGGTCTATTGAGGACAAAGATGTCAGCACTACCTCAAGAAAATGTAGTGCTACAGATATCTAAAACTGAAAAGTGTTCTGAAGAAGAACCACGTAATGCCTGGCTTGTTGTCTATGTGTCTATTACTGTTCTACATTTTCCTTTATCCAGCTTTTCAGTTTGTTAAATTATGCTTTTTTCCATGTGGCAGCATGGAAGGAATGTAAAGTACATCTGTGTATATGGCAGGAAAAAAAAACAACTCTTAAAGTAATTTTTTTTTCAGTGCCTTATTTCATCAGTAGCAAAACGCATATATATATTTTCCATAATAATATCAACAGCTGACCATATGTATCTGTGATTTATCATTTCCTAACAGGTATTAGATCACTTTCAGTGTGTAAACATCGAGCTTATTAATCTTGGTGTACAGATTTCTTTCAGAGCAATAGTGTTGTTCAGTGTAAGCACCGACAGAATATATGTTTTCAACAAAAGATATTTTCACATTTAGTTGGTTATTTGCATTATGGCACATCAACTTTAGAGATATATTCTACTTAGCATTAGTCAGTCACTGTGGAAATTAACATGGCAATTTTTCAAAAGGAATAAATATCCTGAACAGAAGGATGTACATAATATTAGCTACATCATAGGTGGTCACAGCTCTACTTATCTGCTTGTATTTAAGCATATGCTTTGTCGTTGGCTGACTAACAAAGGTATTAAGCTGAAGCAGCAGGAATACTTCAGGAAGATAGAATGTAACTTAGCCCCTTTGTCTATCCACAAAGCAGCTCTGGTCCTTCAATGACCACAAGTGCTCAGTGTTTTGATTATACATCTCACATAGATATTTAGTTTATCATTAACAAAAAGGTCTGTCTAACATTAGCATGACAAACAGAGTGGTAGTTTTAGGTTTCTTTGGCCTGGTAAAGGTGTGACTTGTTCAAATGCACTAAGGAAAAAAAAAAATCCTGTGGTATATAATAGAGAAGCAATTAAGCAATTGAAGCGAAAGTTAGTTATTTATTCTCAGTGAAGCAGCTCTAATCCTAGTGGTATCTTTTTGTGTACTTGTGAAGTAAAAGTAACTGTAAGAGCAATATTCTGGTGCTGCTGTTACCAAGCTTCTGTTTTCTTTAATCAGTGTTAATGTGTTCTCACTGATTTGCCCAACTGGACTGATTGCCACTTAATATTGTACCCTTTTTATGATGAAAAAAATAAACAAAACTTTTTTCCAGAATATATTTGCAGGTAAAATAAACTGCAATTAAAAAAGAAAAAAAAGCCTGCTGTTACAATGCTTCAATTATTATCAAATTTAATATTATATATCTCCTAGCGGAAAACCTTCCAACGCTTAGAGAAGCAAACAACAGGAAAACACAGAGTGGCCTTTCACAACAGCTCTCATCCTAGTGATAGGTGCTATGAATGTTTAGCAAATGAAAATAAACAACTATTTTTTTTTAACATAAGGTGCATGTACAAGCTGCCAGAGCTCTGATATATTGCAGACATATCTTTTGATATGCGTTGGCATCTCACCAGCAGGGTGAACTGGGAAAAAAAAAAATTATTAAACAATGGGATTAAGGCAACCAAGATAACGGACAACTAGAAGGCAGCAAATGTTACCAGAGGTCAGGCTGCAGGTGATTTTTGGTGCAGCTGACACAGCCTCATGTTTCATGGGCAAAGTGATTGTTGTGGAGTGGCCTTTCTGGCTACAAGGGTTTTGCTTCCTTCATCAAGTGCTCATTTAAAAAGGGAAGGACATTCTGTGCTAGGAAGTACAATTTATCAGCATCACAATAATGAGAAAACATGGGAACCTCAGCTGCTTTTTTCCTTCTGATCTACTTTTTTTTAAAATGGATTTTTAATGCATTTTTTTAAATTTTAATAAGCATTTTTAATGTGATTTATCTAGTCATTTAAGTCAGCTTGAGGCATAAAGTTTTGGGTGCCAGCTCCCTCCACCCTGTCGTATAGAATTGCTTTCAGTTATTTTTAGACCTGTTTTCACACCAAGTCAGAGCCAGTATTTGATTAATAAGAGACTTAGTCAAGAGCTAGGCTCAGGGTTCCTTGCTCTTCCCATGTAGAAACTTGATGGAGACTCACACTGTTAGTAAACTTTATGTATTGAAACCTTTTTTCTCCTGTAGCCTCAAGATGGGATATTCCTTATAGATGTTTCTCTCCAAAATGTCTCATAACAGTAGACCCCTACTCTATAAATCCCATTGCATCTATTTTTTTGTGAATTTCCTCTTTAGGGTAATGTACAACCATCTTTCCTGTCTCTTTTCAGGCTTCCCTCTTTGCTAGGACCTTTTGGAATAGTCTCTTTTATCTTTTCTTATCACTACCCTCAAGGAAAAGAGTGAACTGTTATTTTTTCCCAGATTGCAAAAGGAAAGACATAATGATGTTTAGACTGTAGACAATTAAGTGATGCATAAAGAAATGGAAATTCAGTCAGGCTAGATTATTCTTACTGGTATAAACTCAATCTTTTGTGTACCTGCTGTAAATACCTATTGTTTTGAATATTATGATAAATCACAGTAATTATGAGGTTTGACCCTTTGTATTGTAGATATTCATAAGTACAAGCTTGAGAGATTGTTTCAACATATGTTATGACATAGCTTAGAAGAAACTGAATTTGTCTTTTACCATGTTTTTCTCTTTGACCATTGAAAAGAGAACACTTAAAAAAGGAGTAATACTTAGAAATATAAATCTGTTAATAAAGCAACAAAAAAGATAATAGGAATGTACTGAATTAGATACAAATAAGTGTATATGTCTTAAATCTCTCTGAATCCCTTTAGAAGATGATTTTTATTATTTCTATTCTTGTTCCCACTTCAGTTTTTTTTCTTCCTTTCACATATTCTTTCCTTATTTAATTATTCTCGCTGGCATCTTCTGTCAGAACAGCCCCTGAGACCATGTCTAAATGATATTTTCTTAAACCTTGGCACTCAAAGGTGACCTCTCAGATTTCAGTCACTTATAGTGAGCAACACAAAATGAAAAAGAAGAAATCCTGTGCAAAAAAGAAACTCTGAAGTTGTTTCTAAGAACTCATTGGATATCATATATCAGAGCTTGATGCAATATGAAATGTCCCAGGGACTGTGGAAAGTTGGGATTTCTGACAGAAACACTAATTCAATCTGAACTTGAATACTGGTAATGACTCCCTTGTAATAAAGCTTTTATTGTAATAGAATGATATTTCAAGGTTACAATAATGGAAAAATACCTTTAGTGTTGAACACGGTTTGGCAGAAAAAAAAAAATAGTGTTTTAGAGTGTGATTCTATTTTCATCAGCAACTAAAGTGGTATAAGGAAAGATGCAAATCCAAAGATTTGTGTTTTTTGCTCTCTGCAGACTTCAGAAAAAAATTAATTTTCCCAGGGAATTTCCAGTTTTCCTGTGTGTCTTGGATGTCTTCACTTTTGCACTGTCTTTCCTGGGTTTAGCCCTTCTGATGCCCTGAGCTTCTGAGGGCTGAGAACTATCTAGCACAAATGGGTCATTATGTTGGTATTAGAAACAGGGAAACAGGCAAGGGAGAGCTATATGCAACTTCTATTTCACTTCATTTTTCAGGAAGAAGGTTCTTACCCAAGAAAATAAATGTAATTTCCTCTCTCAAACTTTCAGGTATCTTCTCCATGTGGAAGTTCCCATGTGTACCTCTCAACCTCTAGTCAATCAACCAGATAGCTTATGGAACCTATTTTCAAATTTTTGGGTCATGTTTTGGGTCTCACTTGTACTTTTGAATCCTTCTTAGTGTCTGGATATCCAAGCCAGGTTGCAACTGGGTTCTGCCAGACAGTCTTATCAAGTTTGCCTGTTTGTGAATTGCTAGGAAAGGGATAGAGAAGATAGAGAAGAGATAAGCCAGATATCTCCTGATATGCTAAACATCTACTGCTAGGGAAGCCTGCCAGATATGTTACAGTGTTGAGACTGTGAAGGTTGAGTGAAAGAATTGGAGAGATGGAAAGTAAGTAGCTGGAAAGGTGTATGGCACCTTGGAGACCTGCACTGTAGGCTGCAGGATTTCAGTGTTGCGGTATTCCTGATTAGGAGACTACCAAGAGGATGTAGGTGTCATCCTACACCATAATTCATGGTACAGATGGCCCTCAATTACTATTAAGGTAGATGTAATTGGTGAGAAGACCATGCTTGTATGTCTCCTATTCAAATAATCTGGAGTTACAAAAAAAGAAAGACATCTAATGGATTGTTGATAGACCAAATTCAGTGATTCAAGATGTTCTACACAAAGGAAGAATTCCTTTCTTTGTTGATGGAGACAGGGCTCCTCAGAGATAGGCATTGTAGGGAATTCAAATTTAATCTACAACCACCACAGAACTAGACAGTGTGTCATGCAAATTTGCTGAGGACCTGGGAGGCAACTGTGGGACTTATCACTTTGGGATACTTACTGTTCAAAATAATGATAATAATTACTTCATTTTCAATCTGATCTGCTAGCGGTATGTAAGAATTGGGAGTAACCAATGATACGCACTTGAACAAGTGCCTTGTAGCAAGAGTGCTCCTGTTGCAAGAAGAATATCAGATTGTAGTGTATGTTTTGAAAGGTATATTGTTTAATCAGATAACATTTTCACTGTCTATTTCTTATCCCATATCTGGAGACTAACATGGCTCCTAATAGCTTTCTAATCTACTTTCTCCAGAACGTTAGCTTCCATGAAAGGAGATTTGCTGGATGTTATGTTGGATGTTGCAACTGCTGCAACCTAGTTTGATATCTGTGGGAATTCAGGGTGGCTGTAATTTCCTCCATTTTTGAGGGTGGATGTTGAGTTGCTTGAAACACTTCCTTCTAGTTCATCTAATCCTTTCTCAAGGGGGCAGATGGTCAAATAAAATTCCTCACTGAACTCAGTAGCAATAACAGAAAGTAGCATAACTGGGAATACGTATGCAAGAAGGGTCTGGGGGTGAGGAATGTGAGATAGCTAGAGAGATGGAGTATTCCTCTGCCAAAAAAAAAAAACCAAACCAAAAGTACTAAGGAATCAGGGTGGATGAGCTTGTGTGCACTTTGTGGTATTCGCGTTTCAGCGGAAACACAGGTATTCACCTGATACAGATATAGCCTTTAAGATTATGCTTGAAATGTTTTCTTTCATCGATATCTTCCCCTTAACAAGTCCTGAAAAATCTGTCAGTGAGTCGGTATTTAATCCGCTTCAATAGATATCCAGTTAACTCCATGTTACTTAAGTTTTTAAAATCAAGATTTATTTGATGTTAAATCAAATGATTTTTAGAAACCTGCCTGTCAACAAAATGGATATTAGCAATCAAATCAGTAATCCTGATTCAGTAATATTGTGTTCAGTAATCCTTAACAAAAGCCACCAATGTTTCATTTAATTTATTTCTATGAGAGTCTAACTGATATTCATTGTTTACTAATGTTCTTACACCTTTTCAGAATAACAGTCCTGCAGTTTTCTGAAACTGCTTAGTTTCCTAGGATTCCTTAAAATACTACTGGTATATGGAGATCCTTAGGTACAACCAACATGTCTGTTGATAAGAAATGATCCAAAGCTGTTGATTTTTGCATTCTCTCTGCAAAAATCCTTATTGTGATGTTTAAAATGCCTCCTATCAAGTACAGTTACAGACAGTAATATTTTTGCCCTGTCCATGACTGCATATGACCTAGATACAAACTCCTACTTTACTCCAAATACAAGAGAGAACTAGCTGATGCACACACTTTGGCTGTTCCTGGATTATTGAAAATATTACTGTTTATTCCAAGCAGTTGACCTACACATGGCCAAATCAGACTTTTTTGTTCTTAACCATTTAAAAGTTGGCTTCTGATATTTCAGACTTGTTGAGCACTGATATTTCGATGATTTCTTTAACCTCCTTTATTAGTCTTATGATTTTTTTTTTAATCTGTATTGTTCATCATTAACTTTTTTTTTTTTTTTTCCCCTGGTTGTCTGTGAAGTAATATATTATGATTATTATTTAATTCTTTGTTGTTTCTGTATCCATTTTTGTTCAGCAAAACTGCTTGGCTGCAGTAATTTTTTCTGTTTGTTTCAAAGACATGATTTCACAGTTTTTCCTGGGATGCCTTCAGGTAGTCCCCAGGTTTTATTAACAATTCCCTTTACAGGTTCCCTGTCAGTTATGCTGGCAATTGGTTTAAGCTAATGGAGACAAAATCAAATTGTGAAATATTGAAATAATCCATAAAACGGATTTATCTTTCTGAACAAAGCTCTGGTGTAAAAACCATATATTTTTGGCAAGCAGATGCATCATAATCTAAGCACAATTTTGGACATAAGTTAAGGAGTAATGGAGCTGCTGTAGTTCATTCCCAGTTCAGTCTCTTATGATCATGCTTAACTTTCAAGTGAGTGACTTTCTGCAGAAGTCTATGCATCTGAGTAATTTGTGTTTTCAGAAATCCTAGAGTGAGACATGCTGATGCCTTTATACTGAGAATTTTAATTTCTAACTTGAATAACATGGAATTATTGTTTTATATGATTAGTTCTTCAGGGAATTGTATTTAGTCTTGTAGAAATAGAAATACCTTTCCCTCATGACTCATTATGAAAACCAGAAGTAAGGTAGCTAACATCATACCAAAAGTAGCTAATGATCTCTGTCTTACTAATTATTACTGTCTTAAGAAAATATGCATATTCTATAGCACCTACTAAAATTAGATGTAGAAGAATACTTCTTGTATTTATGGATCCAGAAGCAGGGTTCAGCAGCTTTGCTAAATTATTAAGGGCACATCAGCTTTCCTGATCCCTAGATAAAAGACTGAAATAAGGAATTCAAAGAAAGTCTTGAAAAAATATAAAGTATGATAATGTAGTGTTAGATACAATATGCTGTATTTCTAGATCATCAGGTAAATAGAAGAGAAACAGATCAGTAACAGATCCATAAAAAACATAAAAATCACAGAAGTTACAGTTTAAAGAAGGTGATGTCACTCCACTGCTGGAATTTCCTGTGATTGTTTCCCAAAGAGCCATCAGTTGAGTTCTGTTGCTTCAGTTTCAGGCTGTCTCTCCCATACTACTGGAGAGACATGGAGCTGGCAGAGGTGTATATGGAATTCTCTTTCCTGTGGCTTGAGAGGAAACGTTACAATGTGAAAGAGCCAGGCTTGTCATAAGATGAGTTGAAATATTTGTGCACAAAATTATAACAACTTCTAGTCCTTTCATGTTCAGAAAATTTTACTTCTCAGAGAGGGCAGAAATTATGTATGCCAGCCATACTCCCTGACCTGGTATCTTCTCTTTGACTCCTTCCTTTTTGGTATACACTCCACTTCCAGGCACTGTTCAGTCACACTGAGCTTCCTTTTCCTTACTCCAGTTACATACCTGCTTGTTTCAAACTCTTTCTGCTCCACAGTCTCCTTTGTAGCTTGGAGAGTTAACAGTAGAAATGCTTGATTCCAGAAAATATTTTTATATTTGATTTTGAAGATGATGGAGCACTGTGCTTCAAGTTCCATCCCATTTCTCAAAGAAACCTTGTTTCTCTATCCCGTAGCATAATTTCCTAAGGGCATTAGGATTGTTAGAAGTTTTCCATGTGAAAGGAATACTCCTAGTTTACAATGAACACCAAGACTATGAGTTTATCCTGGGAAAATGGTAAAAACGACCATAGTGAACAGTGAGATAGCATAGGTGACAGTGTGTTAACCTGATCTAAGCAGCAGATAGCAATAAAAAAGTAGGCCTTATGGGTTCACAAAAGCTGCTCCTTGTAAAACGGCTTATACCAAAGTAGACTGAGAAGAAATAGTCTCCTAGCATCTGGTTGTAATATTGTGTCTTTGTACTCAAGGCCGTCATCTTACAAACCTGTTCCTTTCAGGTAAAGTGTTCTTATCTGGGCTTGCATCCTATCCATTCCACTAGTGATTCTTTGGCATCCACTTGCTATCATCTTGCACTATTTTTATGCGTTATCCTATGTTGTCCCATACACGCTTACTATCTGGATTTACAAGCAACTGTTGAACTAGAATGGTAGCCACACAAGGAATAGAACTGCACAACAGCATTGTATCATGATCAAGGACAAACCCTTTTTAAAAAGCAACTTACCTTTCCCTATTAACACCTATGACTCTGAATTGTTGTCTTATCAGTCCTTCATGGAAAACTACTTTTTACCAATTTCAGTCTTACCTATTTGTCTTGATTTTTTTTTTTTTTTTGTAATGTGTGTTTCTCCTGCTTACTACTGACTTGCATATCCAAAAATTTCGAAGTACTTTGAAGAGTTATATAAATACAACTGTTTTTATACATAGACAATAAGATAAGGCTGATATTTGCAGACTGAAATAGCTGACAAAAGGTGCAAAAAACAACAGGGTCCATAATAAACTTTCTAAGTAGTTGATATAGCCATTGAAGTTTTCTCTGGGATTCTGCCTAATGTGAGTACTATGCATAGGCCTTGGCACCTTACCCGGTATAGTCATATAAGGATGGTTTTCGGCCATGTGCATCCTGTATTGTCTGCTGGCTGTGTTTAATTTGAGATTATAATTGTGTGATTTATGCTATGCAATATAAAGCTGCTGGTTGCTTTGCAGTATAGGGTAGCATTTCAATGCTAACTTAAAAAGAGACAAAGAAAACACAACAAAAATGTTCTTATCAGCTTTGCTGAATTGCAGCATTATGCCTGTGTTTTCCCAAGTAATGAAACTCACATTTTTGCTGGACAAGGAAATGCAATAACGTGCTAGTTGTACACGATTATCTGAATGCTTTTATTGCTTCGTACATAATAAATCATGTTTTTCCTACAGTTCTGCAGTGTGCTATACAGCATTTCCTTAATTTTTGTGATGAAAAGCTGATTGATAGAACAGAAATCCGGAAGGCGGTGAGAAAAGCACCTGGAACATCCTGTCTGTTTCACAGTTTATTCTTACTTAGCATAAAAATTGTCCATTTTCTATGGCTTTGGCACCTGGGTGTGCCACATCTGCTAATTCTAAGGAAATTCACAGGAAACACATTCAGCCACTGAAGTTCCTATCGTGGCTTTAGTTTACAGCCTTGTGCTGGGGACCATCTGCTACAAAGCTGGAGAGTGAACATGGAGGGATTGGAATAGGGCTTAAAGTTTCAAGAGCTCATAGACAGCAGTGTCACAAATATAGGTCAAACAGCAGTGCAATTATTCATAAAATGAGTTATTAAATCTGGTGGAGACTATAAACGATGGGATGGTCATGGGATCTATTTCTCATAATATTAATATTAATCGTTACTGCAGGGACAAAATGGAGAAGAGAAAGTCTTTCGAGGGCTCTACTTGCTGTATTTCTTTCTGAGATGGTTCTTGACCCAAGGCAACAAGAAAGTTAATATTTTGAGGCTTTTGCTGAATAACCAGTCAAGAGAACTCAGCTGCCAAAAATTCCATTCACCCCCCAGTCCCCTAGCTCATTCAAACAAAATCTGGGTTATGTGAACCTGTGCAGCTGAGGAGTCCTTTTCTGTCATAAATCTTGAATGGGATTTTGATTCTTTTCTGAGTATGACCTATTTTCTGCCCAAGAAAGTCCTGACTCTGCAAGGCATGGCAAGAATGTGCCACAAATGAACTCAGGGCACACAGGGAGAGATATCTTGTACAGCCAGGGTTTATTTGTAAAGCTGAAGTAGTATAGCATAGTGTAAAAAATCTTTATCCTTTCCAAAGAGCATCTTCCTTGTTCAAAGTGAAATAACTGGCATTAACGAGGTAGGATGTACCTAGTCAGGAAAAAACAGAAAAGAACTCAGAAGTCAAGGTTACCTTCCTATGAGATGGCAGAAAAACAAGCTTCTGTGAGCCATGCAGAGCAAGATGAACCACAAGGCTGTTATGGTACACAGCAGCGGAGAGAAATTATCTAATTGCCTTTTGGACTATTTTATTCATAGGGACATAATATCTGTTATCTATTCCTCTTATCCTTCATGCATGGAAATGAAAAAAAGCAGTTACGTTCTAGTTCAATGTTTACTTCAGGAAATAAACCAAAACATAATAAGGGGCTAAAAGAGAAGATGGCTGCATCAGTTTCTGCTTCATTTGCATGATATTTTTTTGCTATATGGCATTTCTGGGTGAGGATTTTTACTGGATCAGGAGTCCCACTGCAATCTGTTACTGCTTAGTGTCTGTGGCAAAATCTGATCCTTCTTGCTTATGAGGTTTAGTTTAAAAAAATAGATATGGAGTTTTCTTTTTTCAAACACCTTAACATCTGAAGCAGAAACATCAGTAGTATTACTTAATTGTAGAAAAACTTAGATAGGTTTCTAAATTTTAAATGTATGATATAGTCTCAATTACATTTAAGTGGGTAATTCTAATGACTTAAGTAAGACTACTCACATATTCGTATATGTAAGAATGGCTTATTTTCATTCCTGTGTTCAATATGTGTAGTGTTTAATTACATTATGATATAAATGAATGTTTTAGCCATCAGTAAGCCTTTTGTCCGTTAGCTTGGGGTAGCGGCTGTTGTGCAGAGATGATAATTGGTACAAGTAAAAAAACAATCTATTTTAAACATGTTAAAGAAAAGAAAGATTCTGTAATATTTTTTTCACTATTAAAGGTGGGTTAAAAATCTCTTCCAAACAAATCAGTTATGTAGGTGGATATTTACCATAGTGCACCTTTAACTTGTTGGGCAACAGATGATTCAGATAAAGTCGTGGGTTTTTTTCTTGTTTTGTTTTATTTTTTTAGCCCCGAGTGTGTATCTCAATTCCATATTTTCAGCTTGCTTACAGTCTAACTTGGTGCTATACAAACTTTGAAGAACTTTACTACTAAATTTATTTTTAAAATCAAAGTGTTGACATTACAAGACAATAGCTAGTGATGATGACATTTGAGTCAAGTGTGGGGTTTTTTATCCAGATTATTAGTACTCTTCCTTTTTTCCCCCTCAATTTCTCTCTCTTTCTTTTCCTTCCTTCCTTCCTTCCTTCCTTCCTTCCTTCCTTCCTTCCTTCCTTCCTTCCTTCCTTCCTTCCTTCCTTCCTTCCTTCCTTCCTTCCTTCCTTCCTTCCTTCCTTCCTTCCTTCCTTCCTTCCTTCCTTCCTTCCTTCCTTCCTTCCTTCCTTCCTTCCTCCTCTTTCTCTCTCTCTTTCTCTCTCTCTTTCTCTCTCTCTTTCTCTCTCTCTTTCTCTCTCTCTTTCTCTCTCTCTTTCTCTCTCTCTTTCTCTCTCTCTCTCTTTCTCTCTCTCTTTCTCTCTCTCTCTCTCTTTTTTGTTGCAAAGACTGTGAATAGGGTATGGGTGACTGAAAAATATACCAGATTCAGGTGTGAAATCAAGCAGTTATTCCCGAAAAAGATCACAGGTTTTGAGGGACAAAATATTATGTGTGAGAAGCATCAGCAATTTAATGTAATGGCTCAATAGTCATCGGCATGTGATTTAAAAAAAAAAAAAAAAAGTAAAAAAGAAGTTCAAGATATATAATGTAAGAAACAATCTTATAGAGAGACAAATAATAGGTGTTGCACACTTGTATAATAGACAACATGACTTCTCAAAAAATACAATAAAATGAAAGGAACACAACCCGCAAATTAGTAGGTGAACCTGATATTGCAGGTTTGATTTGCTGGAAAGGTAAATATTGCAAACAGAAAGATCTGCCTTTCAACCTACTTGATGAGGAAATTATATTCTCATTGTATCATTTTTGAGATGTAAAATTCTGGAACATGTCATAGCTACTGAATAAATTGTTAGTAGCATAAACTACGTAAAGCTCAACAATGCATCCTCTATTCTTGGAAAGGACGTGAAAGGAACAGACAAATGGAAATATTATAAAGGATTAGTCGTACATAATGTTATTTAGAGCTTATATTTATTAAAGAGAAATTTCTCATGTTTTCATGTTGGAACTTTTAATGTAGCTTTTATTTCTCAAGATTAAAAAAAACTATATGATTCATAGTTCATTTTATGTAAGTAAGGTTTCTATAAATTGTTCGGTTGATTGGCATGTCAACATGAGATCTACAGGTATATACTTCAATGTTGCTGCTGAATTAATGTTGATTGACTGGCTGCTTCAGTGTGTCTGTATAGGAAATATCAAAGCAATCTACTCTTTCTACAGGTTTCGGGGATCAAAATTCATGTAAGATGCCTGACATATGAGATTTTAATCTGCAAAAGACCATGCCAGAAGTCCAGATATGGTCTCCTATTCTGCATTTTAGGAGAAGAGAAATAATAGCCATTCTTAAAATGTGCCCATAGATACTGAATGTCTTAAATGCTAACTTACTTAAGGTTTTTCCCCAAACTGGTCTCACTAAGCATGACATACCTCAAACTTTAGCTTGTCAAGCCTGAAGGTTCAAAGCAGGTATTTCACCTAAATTGTGTCTGAAGAATTTTGAAATAGTTGACCAACTTGAAAACACAAGGTATGACGGATAAAACTAATATTTTTTTTTTTGGTCACAACAAAATAATATTTGAGTATCTCAGATTAATATGGGCCAGTCATTCTGCTATCTAATAAATACTATTTATATATTTTTAACAGTGTTTTTCTACTTTAAAATGTGTTTTCCAGTATTTTATGGAAGAAAACTGGTTACTTGGCAGTTCCTCATCCAACTCTTTAAGTATCAGAAGGTCCAGGTACAACATGATACTTGGGATCAGTTGTGCTTTTCTGGCTCAAGTCAGGAGTAAGCCACTGGAATAAAGCACTGAACTGATGTTTCAGGTGGGGTGGTTTGAACACAGATGCTGTGGGCAGAATGGAAATATGAAACCTGTGCTGGGCTGATCATAGTCAAGCTGAATGCTCTAGAGATGTTCACAGAAGCTTGGCTACCTCAGCCATACTCCCAATTCTCATGCCATGACCTTATACAGTTTCTTCTTGATGACTTCTATAACTTTCCAGGAAATTGAAACCCTCTCACTTCTAGCAGATTACTACTAACAATATTTAAGATACACAAGGCTCTAATTTGCTCATTTGACTTGGAAATAACATACCTTGCAGTAATCTTTGGTGAGTCATCCCAGCCATAACTGAGGGCCAGAAGGGCTGGAAACCATGTAAGTGCAAACTTAATACACATAAAATGTGAAGCAAAATTCAACAGCCAGAGTTCTAAAATCATGAGGCACATTTTCTCCTTTTACAGAGGCTTTCAGCAAATCCTTGGTTAAGAAGCTGTAACAGTGAATCGCTTCCCTTCACAGCCTGCCATTTTCATGTATAGCTGTCCATCCTATTGTGCCAAACACTTCATATTGTAAGAAAAATGAAAATGATTGGAGTAGACCAGGCTTTTGGATTGAATTTAGACTTCTAAATTACTTGTGTTATCCAAAAGTTCTTGGTCCATGTTGCCTCTCAAATGATTAGGGCTTTTGATATCATGGGTGTTAAGGTTTGTGTACGACTAGGAGCAAAATTGCATAGAATGACTGGCACACTGAGTTTACCCGTGACAGAGTGTAGTGCATATGTAAATGGAGTGAGCTGTTGACAGTATAGATCCAAAGATTTAGATGCTACATACCATGTTGTTCTGAGGTAAAAAAAAAAAAATTGATCTGTCTCAAGTCCTGGTTTTGATTAAGTGTGGAACAACATCTTCATTAGGGTTTATGACCAAGCAGATGGCCATCTTTTTAGAGCTGCTTATGAAATCCCAACAGTATTTATCCTTCACATTAATTTAATGATTTAACTAAATTAAAGAGGTAATTTTATTACAGTTATCATCTTATTTTCATAGCTGTGTTGTTACTTCTCAGTCAAATGTTTAAATGTAATTCAGATTTGACCATGTTTTTTATCTCTTCTTTTAGCATGTTAGAATAAAATTTATAAAACATGCATTATTTTAGTAAATGGGGAGAAATGGAGTGAACATTTGCCATTTATCCAAAATGCCTAACCAGCTTTCTGTAATGACCTTTGGTTCCCAAAACATGAGATTTTTCATCTCATAAAAGGTTAGCCTTTTTTGAATACTAACCAGTGGTGAATGAGCTTGTTAACTTCACTGTATGTTTCAAGTTTATATTTATATTTGAGATTGAACATGTGAATCCTTCTGAATGTAGTGTAAGGTTCCCCAATATCTGAGAACAGATCTGTGAATTTCTGTTTCCAACAAATTTTCTGCATTATTTCCTTTTGTACTGCTCAACTATGGTGGTAACATTTTATTTAGTTAAAGTATCTAGCAGGGAGTGAACTTGTGTCACAAGAAATTACTGCTCAACCATAATATTCTCGTTGATTGATCTTATATTGATATATGTCTGATTAATTAAGATCCTGTTCCAAATTATAAAGCAATTTAAGAAAGCCTTTTGACTCTACTGGATTGTATAAAAGATTTTATTAGTCTTATGTTTTAATATCTGTCCATTAACGGTCTTTAAGCAGAATTTAACATGTAGGGTTTACAAGAATCTGTACAGGCAGATATTAAAATGTGCAAAAATAAACCATGTGGATCTAGGAGTAAGTGCAGTATGTTCTTAAAACCTGACTATATCTTGCATATTAATGAGTTATACCTTGTTGGCCCACCAATAAGGAAAAGACACCATGAGTTAACAGCAATAGTATGGAATATAGTAAGTAGCAATGGCACATTCTCCATGCCACAACTCCTCAGTTGTTTGCAGTTTCTCAGCAATGGAAGTTCATTGTAAGATGAGATGATCTGGACAGTTTTAGTATCTCCATGAAGACAAGAAGAAGGTAGTATTTTGTCCTAAGCATCTGGACTTCAGAATTACTCTGCTAAATTCTCCTAGTTTGATTTTATGAAAAGAGTTATTGTTTTGCATCCTTTTTTCTGGACAAGTCAGAACCTTGGTGTAAGAGAGTGTTATTTCTTTTTTTCTCCTATTTTATATATTACATGAATCATTAAGTGCTAATTTTACAGTCAGAATTTATGTTCAAATAGAGTCTTTTGAAGGATAATTATATAGATTTTTCAGGGAGAAAAACACAGTTCTGGTGGTGAAGGCTGTACTCTTAAACATTCCTGAACTGCTGCTCCTTACTGAAAAAAAATAGTTTATTATAATTGAAATTAGTGGAATCAAATTAAGAAGGAACTATCTTAAAATCTTAAAATAGAAATACGAAGTTTTGTAGATCTGCATTTGTATATTTTATTCTTTTTATATTAAATAATGCAATAGACCTCTCTGCTCAATGAACTTCAGGATACAAGTAGCAGTGAATGATGCCTCTGAAGTTAAAAACACTGTTCAAACTGCCTGGGAAAATCTGGTAACACTATAGGTGCGATTATGCAATAGTGATGCTGGTCCCCCATTTTTGATATTCACATTCACTGTATTCACAGTCAAATACTTCTCAAAAATAATTACCTGCTAAATCAGGGATCAATCTTCCTGAGGGGCGTTTTTTTTTTTTCCTTTTTAAAATGTAAGGACTAATGGATTGTTCACTGTTGGTGATGAATGCAGAAGTGTATTGTTCTTCCCAAATACATAGAAATGCCTTGTATAATGCCTTTTAATAAAAAACATAAGGACAAATTGCTCTTCACATGCTTTTAAAGGTTTGCTTTATGGAAGCAGGGAGAGTAGAGACAGGCAGCAAGCAAACTGTGAAGTTTGCTTCGCTCTCGGATATTGCCTTTACTGTACAAATTTAACTACATTAGCTTTGGAGATCTGTTGAAGATACTGAGCTGCTTTGTAAGCTGCATTGCTTCAATGCTTTCTTTTCCTCTAGTTCTTCTCCATATAGCAAGAACTGTGGAAATTTTCACTTTTTATGCAGATTCTTTAATGCATAGTTGACCAATAAGAACACTGATGCAGTCTCAGGCTGTATTGTTTTTCCAGCAAAGTTCATACAAGTACAGCCAAACTGCAGTGTCCTACGGCTTTCAGTCAGTCTTATCATTTTGACTTCTGCATTTTTCTTTTGCTTTTGGGTAGCCCATTATCCATGAACATTACCTATGTGGCTTTTAGACACTAATATCTGTGTACAGTGATGTACAAAAGAACAGCATTAATTTGTGCTTAGCAAGTTGCTTCTGTGTTTCTGTCTAGAAGGCAGAAGCTGGCACAATACTAATTCCAGCTTAGTTTTTATAAAAAAATTGTTATAAAATAGCTATCCCAGACTGACAAAAAGCTGAAGTTTATTACCTTCACTGCTTCAAAGTTTTCAGATTTATTATATTGGAATTGGTATATTTTAGCAGACCTTGTGAGCCAGTTACTACAAGTACTACTCCAGTAAAATGCTGCAATTGAGATGTGTGTGTATGAAAACTGTTCTCAGTGAAAATGGTGGTGACACTTATTGTGGGCTGTAATTCGTGGGTATCTCTTTAAACAGACTCCAGTGAAATGTGGATCTTGGGAGCTGCCAGTGCTTTATGAGGGTGATCTTGGCATATGCCTATGACATCATTAGTCACACCAAAATTTTAATGAGAAGAAGCTCTATGATTGTATGAGATTCTTATCTTAGATGAGTACAGAATCTAGGGAAGCTGATGATCCATTCTGATACCAAGGAAGCAGGAAAAAGGGACAACAATATTTTCTTTTTGCCATATTTTCCATGGAAAGAAGTAGGCCAAAAATCCAGTTTATAGCACAATGAGAAGACATTTAGTCACTACTTTGTAATGATGATTTTTGGCAGTGTATTACGCTAGCCTCATGCTTCTGGGCTTCTGCTGATCATCCAGAGAAGTATGAACATAATTACTTTCTCCTTCTTGAAGCTTTACTAGAAAAATATTGCCGAACTCTTTTTCAAACCTTCCAGAAGTTTTGGGAGAGAAAGCTAGGACATTTGGAAGACTGTCTGCAAATCAAATAATAGCACAAATTCCTGCCACACAAACAAGGGACACAAACTACACAAGACAAGATTCATTTAGAGTGCTGCAGCTTTTCTGAATGCACTTGCCCATCCTTGAGACTGAATTTTTCACAATTTTAGGTTGAACTGAGTTAAAACACAGAGCTTCCATCTCGTTCGGGATGTTGTAAATTCAGACTCTCAAGGACAACCTGGTTCATTGTCCCTACAATGAATGGAAGGAAAATACAGACAAAACCGACAGGATGTTTGGGATATTGTGACCTAAGAGTTGCTCAGGAGTCCTAGCTCCTTTCTCTGTGAATAGCTGAGGTGACATTCACCAAAGTGGTCTTCATATTTGGAGTAACTGAGAAACAATCCATGCTGTTTTGAAAAAGTATGAGCAGCTCCAGGTGAACAACAATAAATATTTTGGAGTTATCTTGCAGGTTGTGTAAGGGACTAAATAAATCTGACCATGCCCTTCAGTAACCACTTTTGGGACTCTCCACCTCTCCATGATTCATCAGGGTGGGGAAGCCTCTGTCTGAAGGGGTGCTTTGCATAAGCAGAAGCAGTGCCTCTGCAACTCCAGGTGACTGAGGTTTAGAAAACTTCCACCTGCAATTTCTCCTTGAAAAACAGAACCCTCTGTGATTGAGAGATGAAACAAACTCCTAAGCACTATCTGAGATTCTGCATGGTGTATTATATCTGTCTGTCATGGATGCTTTTCGGCATAGTAATTAGTGTCTCACAGAGCTGTATAGTTAACTTGGGCTCTGAGGAAGACAGAATACAGTGCTTAGGGTAATTCTGAGCTCATTTAAACACCTGGAAGCAAGAAAGCCTTTTTTTCTTGTTTTTCTTCAAATAACAGCCTAAGGGAAATTGTCCCTTCAACCACCTTTCATATGCCAAATGACGTTTTCAACACCAGAGACTGTTCACTACACATATTTAGTATAGCTAAAAAAAATATTTTTTTCAAAATTCCACAAACTTACTTGTGTGAAGGTGATGACATTGAAGCTCATCTTCCTCTTCAGTGATGCAGTCTTGCTTACTTAAATTCTTCCTTGGATAATTATATTACTCCTGTATTGATCATCAGAATAGCTTTCCACATTTTATGATTTTTTTTTTAAATGAAATTCATTTATAAATAACAAACCAAGTTTACACTGATGGAGAAAAATACCAGACAGACATGCAGTAAGGTAAGCAGGCACTAAGATCAAATACAAGTGTGTAAATGCATAGCGCTTCCAAATAGATTAAGAAATTGAGGCTGAAAGTTGTCTGTGTTATTCTTCACAGAAGTTGAAACATTTTAGGCTGTAATGGTTTATGAATAAGGAATAGAGAAGAAAATCAAAGAAAAAAAATGCATTAAATTAGCAATCCAAACTAATTCAGAAAATTTGCTTTTTAACAAGTCAATTATAGCAATAACTGCAATATAAAGCCTGAAAGAGGGAAAAAAACTCCAACTTTACCAATCTGTTAGACTTCAAACCAAATGAAACAGTGCTGCTCCATTCACCTCCAGTCTTTTTCTACTAGGTGTGTGCATTTCTTTCTGCCTTTTCTCAACTGAGCCTAGTCAGTGAAGCTATTTTGTTAATATAAGGAATTAAGAGGCTGGGAATTGGTGTTCTACCTATGCCCAAGGATTAGTGAGTTTAGAACTGCTTATAATTTTTGAAATTGATAATTTGAAACCTAGTTGTTGTTTTACAAGCCCAGAGCATTTAGTATGAGCTCAAGAGACTCTGCTTCACATCCCTGAAGTTTTTTTTCATTGAAAAAAATGAAAACATTTTGGAAGAGTTGCAAGCACTCTAGTTAGCCAAGTCCCTCTGTGATTACAAGCTTCTTTCAATGGTGATAGAAGGTCCCTGAAATAGAATCCCACTATCATAAATACTAAATAAGGATCTTCCATAGCCTAATGACTATGAAGGCTGGCCTTTGCCTTTTGCTTTTGTGTTTTGCTTCATATGTCAGTGTGTTCAGCTGCCTGCTCTCCATTTGGTTGTATCATCCAGCTGTATCCTCTGTGGTTTACCTCTTGATGTGATGTTCTCTCTCAGGCCCAAGAGCACAGTCTTTAGAAAGTGGACATTCTCCATTTGGCAGGTGCATCCAGACAAATGGAGTTCCCTTCAATTTCTTCTGGCAGTGAAAGCCTCTTTTGTATCAATTCTGTCTCTGGCTCATTTTGGTTTTGAAGCGGTCTTGTCAATTAACTTCAAGCAACTGGTGGTAGCAACTGACGATGTGTGTTTCTGCCTTTTTGAAGGTCCTAAGCAGGACTCAGAACACAGAGGGATTGCTTCTGTGGCAAAATATTCAGTGGGTCATAGTGTGCAAGCACATATGAAGTTAAGAATTTTTCTAGGCTTGGTACTTTAGTGCAATATGCACAATCCTTTATGTTCAACTGAGATCAGGACTCAATTGTTTTAGGATATTACCACAACATAAGCAGAAGTTTTTGTATCAGAGGGATTAGGTAGATAAGAAAGGGAAACAGAGGTTCAGTCGCTTGCTCAAAATACATTAACTGATACTGAAGGAAGTTTTGCTATTGATTCACTGCGGTCAGATATTCACTCCGGGTACTCAGCTCTGATTCTCAGTTCAGTGGCCCTCAATGTCACACAACGTGATCTGTCAATGGCAACCTGCCTGGAATGAAATGCAGCAACTTCTTAACACTGCCCAGTTCAACTCTACATGCAGTTAATTTTAGAAAGAAAGAAAGGAAAATGTCCCAGTCAAATGAAACTGGAGGGAGAATTTTAGCTAAAAGGAATGTAATTATCTAAATTAGAACTCTAGCCAGGATTACAATACAAAGATTGTCATGGGAACTGTGAAAACCAAAACTGGTCACAGCCTTGGTTTCACATTTTCACTGTACAACTGCTTCTAATCTCACCCAAATCCTTTCTACTTTCATTTTGTTTAAACCTTGTAAAATATTATAATTTTGTAAAGACTGAGGTAATTGAAAGCTTCTGCTGCTCATTGCTTTCTCAGACAAACAGGTCAGCCATCCTCTTGGTGTTATCATAACATCCTGCAAAGCAGAACAAGTATTGCAAGTGGATTTTCTAGGGGAGAAATGTCTTGTAGCTGTATCTAGAAAAGTGCTAGTGCTACCTTCTCAATAAGACTTTATATATTGGTGTTGTATTTATTGCTCCAGGCTGTCTTCTGTATATATTTATGTTCACAGAATCGCAGAATCACACAGAATCACAGAATGTTAGGGACTGGAAGGGACCTCAAAAGATCATCTAGTCCAATCCCCCTGCTGGAGCAGGAACACTTAGATGAGGCTACACAGGAATGTGTCCAGGTGGGTTTTGAATGTCTCCAGAGAAGGAGACTCCACAACCTCCCTGGGCAGCCTGTTCCAGTGCTCTGTCACTCTCACTGAGAAGAAGTTTCTTCTCATATTTAAGTGGAACCTCTTGTGTTCCAGTTTGAACCCATTACCCCTTGTCTTACCATTGGTTGTCACCGAGAAGAGCCTGGCTCCATCCTCGTGACACTCACCCTTTATGTATTTGTAAACGTTAATGAGATCACCTCTCAGTCTCCTCTAAGCAAAAGGGCCCCAGCTCTCTCAGCTTTTCCTCATAAGGGAGATGCCCCACCCCGCTAGTCATCTTTGTTGTCCTGCACTGGACTCTCTCCAGCAGTTCCCTGTCCTTCTTGAACTGAGGGGCCAAGAACAGAACACAATATTCCAGATGTGGTCTCACCAGGGCAGAGTAGAGGGGAAGGAGAACCTCTCTCGACCTACTAACCACCCCCCTTCTAATACACCCTAGGATGCCATTGGCCTTCCTGGCCACAAGAGCACAGTGCTGGCTCATGGTCATCCTGCTGTCCACCAGGACCTCCAGGTCCCTTTCCCCTACACTGTTCCTGTTTTGAGGTTTATTTTTGCCCATAAGACACATGTTTAAAAATCACCATCTTGCTTGTAGCTTTAAAATTGATGGGTATGAAACAGTCAGTTCTTCTAAGGGAGAAGTGCTGTTTAGTGAAGAGAGTGCAGGTCAAGGGAGCTTTTATTATTCTCTGACCACTGGGTGACAATGGCTATGTGGGCTCATCTTTCTGTGCCTGGCTATATAGATAATTATCTTTGTGACAGACTATGAGAAAACATTAATATTAAGGCACTGTATAGGAAAAAGTTATTATAATTAAAGTCTAGGTCTTTTATTAGCAAAAGTAACGTGATATTTCATTAAAAGCAACATCTATGAAATTCTGTATTTCTTCTGTAAGGATCAGACCTCAGTACAAATAGAAAAAAATTATCTATTTCCTCTACTCCCTACCTTAAAGAAGGGCAGACTGGTCATTACAATGATAGCGCACTAATTTTTACTGTTAAGAATTTGGTCTCATCTGTTGACCAAAACTGTTCTTTTCTGTTACGTAAGTCAGGGCATACTGAGTACATGACACCTATTTCTTACTCTCTTTATCTGTTATAGAATGCACTTTCAACATTACATGTCTACCTTTCTAGTCACATGCCTCAATGTCAGACATATTTTCTTATCCAAAGTGAAATATCTCATTTTAACACAAGTGAATAAATAAGGGGTTTTCATACTAGAAATTAGAATCAGAGAAGTATAGAATAGTTTAGATTGGAAGGAACCTTCAAAAGTCATCTAGTCCAGCAGTCCAGCAATGAGCAGGGACATTTTCAACTAGAACAGGTTGCTTAGATCCTTGTCCAGCCTGTCCTTGAATGTTTCCAAGGATGGGGCATCTACCGTCTCTCTGGGCATGTGCCAGTGTTTCACCACCCTCATCACAAAAGATTTCTTCCTTATGTCTAATCTGAATCTCCCCTCCTCTAGTTTAAAACCATTGCCCCTATTCCCATCACAACAGACCCTGCTAAAAAGTCTGTCCCCATCCTTCTTATAGGTTCTTTTTAAGTACTAAAAGGCCACAATAAAGTCTTCCCAGAGCCTTTTCCTCTCCAGGCTGAACAACCCCAACTCTCTCAGCCTGTCCTCATAGGAGAGGTGTTGCATCCCTCTGATCATCTTGGTGGCCTCCTCTGGACCCTCTCCAACAGGTCCATGTCTTTCCCATACTGAGGGCTCCAGAGCTGGACACAGTACTGCAGGTCGGGTCTCACCAGAGCAGAGGGGCAGAATGTCCTCCCTTTACCTGCTGGCCACACTCCTTTTGATGCAGCCCAAGATACAATTGGCCTTCTGGGCTGCAAGTGCCCATTGCCAGCTCATGTCCAGTCTTTCATTCACCAATATCCCAAGTCTTTCTCCGCAGGGCTGCTCTCAATCCCTTCATCCCCCAGCCTGTATTGATATCAGGGGTTGCCTTTGGCCTTGCACTTGGCCTTATTTAAGCCTGGCTGTGTACAGCTGTTGATCATACATCAAGTTCTCTAAAGATGTTTGTGTATTACTGTTGACTATGAGGGCCTGTTCATCTAATGAGAGCCAATATACATTCGTCACACTTTTGTGTGTGTGTGTGTGTGTGTGTGTGTGTATATATATACACACATGTTCTCTTTAGTATATATGTGTGTGTGTACAGATGTATATATTACAATGAACATTCATACATTAAAAACTGGGACAAATGTATATTGGCTCTCATTAGATGAGCAGGCCCTCTGTCAACACATCTATACGTATGTATACATACACACTTTAAACCAACAGAGCTATTTCTCATGGTGAATTTACCAAATAATGAAAGAGACAGGTACGGAGATTTAAATTTTGTATATCCATTTTCTTTGATCTCAGCTTTCATCTTCAACTTTGTATTAATAATTTGTTATTTATTTTTTAACGAAGAAGTTACTGAGTGCTCCAGAAATCTCTTTTAACATCTTAAGTCAGAAAAGGGGATCTGCTTAAGTAAGAGTGCTAGGAAAAATAATGTTAATATTGCAAAATAAGACCTTTGTTTAGCTGTTGTCCAGGAAACTGCTTTCCTCCCAAAACAGTGTCATGTGAATAATTGTGTGTAATTTTTAAGAATACATACAGTTTCTTTTTTTTGATAGAAATATGCAGGCACATCAAACATGATGTATTGTTACTCATGAAGAGTACTTAATCTCAGGAAATTCATATAGTCCTCTCATTTTTTTGTGTAAGAATACAATTTGTTCACTGATTCTGTGTTTTTATAATAAACAAAAGTGTGGTTAATGCTGCTTCTATTCTGCTTTTAAAAAGCAAAGAGCAGTAAGAAAGTACTGTTACTGTGTGTAACAAAGATGCTTAATGTAATATAAAGGTTACAGAATAAATATATTTGAATTTCAGTGCTATGGTTCTTGGCATGGAGAGTATCTAGCTGACAATTCAGGAGCAAAGCTCAGCCTCTGAAATATTATAATGGAAATAGACATCTATGTAAATGTTAATTTAATAACAGGCTTTCTGGATTCTGCCTTCATCCAAGCTCGCTATGTGTTCTTCTGCAGTGTGCTCACCTCTTGTGATCCTGCCTCACAGCTTCTGTCTACCTGTAATTACCTGCCTAACTTCACGTGATATTCTTCTTACAGAGTTCTTCTGTGTATACAAAGGACTTTGGCATTCATTGGTTGTTGTCATGGTGTTGCATAGGATTGCAGTCAGAACTGCTTATACTTCTAATAAAAATGAGTACAAAAGGGTTATGTCAAAGATTCCAGACTTTCGGCTGTTGTAAATAAAATTTTTTATGCTAAAAAAAAATGAATGCAACATGAATGATAATGGTTTAACTACTCACATAACTGTCTGAGTATCCCTCATCTTGTTTTGCAAAGTTGTTTAATTTCCTCGTCTATTTAGCAAGATCTTTCCCTCCTGAAAATACAATTAGCTCTGTCTGTGTGGCAAGTTTTTATTCAGCAGATCTTGGTATGAGCAGAAATTCAGTTCAAACTTTCAGTGAGAGGTCTGACTGAGCGGAACACTTTTGATCTGCACTGAATGGTGTCAAATCTGAGTTGGTGACATAATAGTAAAAGTTATTCCTCTATTATTTCTTCATGAACACCTGAAATCACTGATTCATTATGCAAAGGCCAGCTTTCAGTTGTTGGTGACCCTTAATGGACACGACTGAGCAACCAAGAAGGAAAAGTTTTGCCCAATTAAAAATCTGATGAGTCATCCAGTATCTATAAGATGAAGAATATAAATAATAGATTACATGAAGACAGATGACATTCTCAGCATCTACTTTATTTTAGTCTTCAACACAAAGGGAAAAGAGAAAGAAGACAGGAGTCAGCTAAGTGAGATAAATGTGAATGAGGATCTGGGAACATGAGGAAACAGACTTAATAAGAATCAAGTAAAAGAATGCTTCAATAATTTAAAGTATCTATGAAACAGTGAGAGCCCAGTGACATTTAAGAGACAGTTCATAAGGAACAGCAACAAGAACTGTGACGATCCATCATCTGTATTGAAGGATGGGTAAAGTAAAAGTGAGCCATCAAGGAAGAGTAAAGCAGATGGCAAGTATGTTGTAAGAAACTTTTTTAAGTGCAGAAGGCAGAAGCCTCCCCAAACTACAAGCCATTTCCCTTACACTAAGAAATACTGTATAATGCATATGTATGAAACTTCAATTGCTACATCAATTACAGAAAAAACCTCTAAGCTTCTCTTAATACAGCCTAAAAGTTTTCTTGTGTATACTCTTATCTTTTATTGCAATTGTTGGGATGTTTTTTCCTGGAAGAGCAACAAATATGCTCATGTAATTTTTTAGTGTCACTTCTATGTGCAGCGAACTGCATCTGTTTGGTTTCAATCTGCCTCTGCTTTCCTGGTAGAATTTATCTATCTGCATACGGATACATCATCATGCCCTTCTTCTAACTAGAAAATCTTTAGCTGAGTTCTTATTTCTTTTGTTGAATGATTAGAAAGAATAGTTTTCTTCGCCAGGCAGAATATCCATTGTTCAGTCAATTCACTTCTATCTGAACAAGCAGCCTTTGAAGGAAGTGAAATTGCAAACTGGGGAGAGAATTTCAGAAAGATAGGGCATTGGCTTATATACAGGTTATTGGCTGAATGACAGATGGTGTTTTTGCACAGTTCAGCTGTAAAGGACTTCATATCCCAGAATTAGCTGTCCTGTCTACAAGAGAACAAAATATTTCTGACATAGTAGAAAGTGACGTATGAGTCAAAGAAATAAAATATTTGAAGTGCTGAAATAGCTGATATTTTTGGCTAATAATTTTAGTGGATAAGGTTTTGAATGTGGTATTGATTTTCTTTTCATAATCCCAGCATATCATGGCACAGTAAAAGTGAATGGAGTAGTTGGAGTTGAACTGCTCTCTGAGTATGGGAAGAGAGAGTAGAGTCATCTCCATATGGGTCAATTGTCTCTGGAAGTTATTCCTCTTTTAACTGAAAAGACCCTCAATGTGATGACCTTAATTGCAAACTGTGGAAGACCACTACAGGATGGGGTTTCTGGGAAGAGTTTAGGACCTTCGTTGAAATGATTTCATGCTGTTCTCCTTCTAATAGATTAAATGTTATTTATATTAGATTACATTGAGTCATGATTGCAATTATTATGTAATTGATGTTAGGATTTCTATAGTAGTGTCTTAAGTCTGTGAATGTATTCTACAAATGAGAAACTGAAATAAGTTTGAGATGTTAAGTAATGATATATATATATGAAATATAAATAATGAGATAAAATATATTGTTCTGGGAATTAGAGGGAAATCTGCAGTGCTATTATAGGGACTTCACAGAGAGGCACTAAACATGAAAAATTTCAGAAGATTAGAGCTATATGTCTCTGGGTCCTACTAATTGTAATAATGGTAATTATGTGCATTAACTATATTACTATTCTGATTTATATAGTTATAGCAGAACTATAACAGAAGGAAAATATACTGTGGATATACTTTGTTTCTAAATGATCTGGTATGCTTTAGCACAAATGACTTGAGCTCTTAAATAGCTAAGTCTGTTTTTAAAAATGTGAATATGTATCTTTGAACCTGAATGGAAGAATTTATTTTTAATTTTTATAAAGACACATAACCTCTCTGTGATGGCTTAGAAGACAAAATGGACTTAGGCTGGAATCAGACAAAGAAAAGTAATGAGACAAGAGGAATTATTCTTGTACTCTGCTGTACTGTAGATATTGATGTGCATTTTCAAAATTAAACTGGATTCCAGTGCTTTACTAAGTTTGATTTTGATACATGGTCTGAGATGCTGAACTATGTGTAAAGGGGTGCCTATATGAAGCACTTTTCCAGTGTTCGGGACAATGAGCTCCTAATCCCTGATTGAGCCCATTACACTTTTAGTTTCATCATGGTAATGAGCAACAGGTAGACGCAGACTCCTCACTGTCACTTTTATGAGAAGCATTTAAAGGTTCTTACTTGTTTCACAGAAAAATAATCCCATTTCAGATAAATGTATTTATTTCTAATGCATAAATCTTAGAGACATTTCACTAATGAAACAAAGTGTCAGTCGATTTCTTTCTTTTCTTAAAGTCCATTACAGTTCTCATTGAAACATTGCGACAAATGATTCATAATTACTTCAGTTTCAGGAGTATTCATTCTTTACCTTGCCTAGAATTACAATGAAACCTTTGGGTTTTTTCTATTAAGGATAAATTAATTTTCCCCTGGATCAGTTGTATTAAATTTTAAATCATTTGTTATAGTTGCTTTTGCAAATTTAGGTACAGCTTCCAGGATTCAATTTCTTAGACAAGACCAGTGATTGTAGTATTCATCCTTTCTACATAAAGTATTTGCCCTAATAAATTTCTCCTATTTGGTCTTTTGATCAGAAGTGAAAAATTATACAGAGATAGATTTTGATTTATTTCTTTATTCATATTTGCTATAGGGCAAAAAACCCTGTAAAACCTTTATATTTGTGTCTCACTGCCAATTTAACAGAGCAGTAAACTATTTAATAGGGTTAAAATTCCTCCTTAAGGAGTCAATATGTAATAATGATCACTGAATTACAAATGTATACATGAAGATCAACAAATCTTTACCTGGCCGGTGATCCCCTTTTTGCTTAAGAGAAAAAAAAAAAAAGAAAAAAGGAAAAAAAAAATAAATTTTGCAGATTGTTAGGATTCCAAATTGTACTCCTCATCTATTTTTGCATGGACTTTTCAACATGGCTGCAGCTTCTGCTTGGATATTCTTGCTGTCCTGAGCAGTAACAGCTTAGGTATCCACAAAAGTGGCTTTGAGTGGTTCTTGTATTTCCCAGTCTCTGACTGCTCCTCTTAACATTTCCATGACCTGGGTGGTATTTCCTGCAGCACTGAAATGTGGGGACCAAATAAAGCATATTTGTAGGCTTGAATTAATCATTGTTCAAAACTTCTACCAAGACGGGAAAACATACGGAAATGTTGTTGCGTGCTGAAAGACATGTAGTATGGAACTAACGGCAAAATTATTTTGCTCAAGTGTGAGGTGATCTTAAAAACTTCTCAGTGACAGCAGATTCACTAGGCAGGATTGGATCTCACCAGTGCTGTCACACTAAGTTTGTCAGATTCCCCTCTAATTCTCACTTCACCTCTTGCCATAGGAACACTGTCTATCCAGGAAGAACACATTTAGAAAGCAAACTTACTGAAGCAATGTGGCAGAATGCAAACCCCCCTCTCCCCCCCTCCCTCCTTCAGTATGGAAGGAGTAGGCACATCTCCCTCTCTCTCTGCTACTTGAGGCTAACAGCTTCTTTTGTTTGGCCCCAGAGCACCCTGGCCAGAGCCATTAGGAGAAGGGAGTGCCGAGGAGCCAGTAAGCTGCTGGCACCTGCGGCCAGTGTGGGGGGTGTTTGGAGGCTTCAGGGGCACCCACACCAGTGTGGGGTGCAGAGAAGCTTCTAGAATGCCTACAGTCAGATCTGATCAGGCATTATAAAAACGGGATTCTCGCCGAGACTCCGCCCATTGTCGTGGGTCTCTCGGAGCACGAGCAAGATGCTGCCGCCGAGAGCCCCCTCCCCGGGATGGAGACTCCACTTGCCCTGCTGCCACGGGTGTGAGTAAAACTTCTCGCAGGATTGCGAGTATATTTATACTTTCCGTGCACATATGCACGTGTAACTTTCCGTGCTCAATACGAGCACGTGTAAAATTAATCCTTGCATAATCGCGGGTGTATTTTCCTTCCGTGCACATATGCACGTGTAACTTTCCGTGCACATTTGCACGCGTACCTTCCGTGCTTAATACAAGCACGTCTACTTTCCGTGCACATTTGCACGCGTAACTTTCCGTGCTCAATACGAGCACGTGTATAAATTATTTCCTCGCACAATCGTGAGTGTATTTTCCTCCTGTGCTTCCACATAAGCACGTGTAATATTCCGTGCACATTTGCACGTGTAAGTAAATTAACCCTCGCAGGATTGCAAGTGTATTATAAATTTACCCTCGCGGACTCACGAGTGTACACTTTCCGTATTCACTACGAGTACGTGTATGTCTTTAAAAATAATCCCACACCGTGTTTAGGCAAGTGTGTACTTCTCTGGGACTCAGGAGTGGCTCCAGCATTGTTTTGGGTGAGGCCATGTGCATGCACTCTGTGGACCTCCTGTTGTATTAGTTGCTGCCCCTTAATAATTTTCCTCAACTGATATCCGAACCTGTATTTAAGTCACTTTTGGAGTGCTAAAACCGTGTTTCTCACGGGTTTGATAAAAGTTGTTTTGGACCCTGCTGTCCCTTAAACTAACCTCGGGGTGCCTCCATGACAAGCAAACTTACCAATGTGTCTTTAATACCTCTCTTAGTAAAAAGCCACTCTGCTTAACACCAAGTAAATTGTAGGACCCTTTTGCAAATATAAGGATATAAAAATTCATTACAGGTCATTCTCCTGTTTCCCAATTCATCACTGGGAGAGAATCTGCTTTAATTTCTGTGTTTTCTTGCTTCTCCTCCTTGCTGTGATTTAGGAAATAGGAATTCCCTTGCTGTAGACCTAATCAGACTGTACTGAAGTGTCCTGTATGCACAGAACTGGAGTACTCCCATTCTCCATAATGATCCAACACACTCTTGGCCTCATACTCTGGCTCTCCGGTTTGGGAAATTGCAGAAGGGTGTGCCCTAGCTCAGACTAAAGATTTCTCCACAAAGCAAAACGAATGTACCAGGATTGGTTCTTGGAGCTGAAGCCTCAAGTCAAGCCTAGCTAGGAAGGAGGCAGCTTAAATACAGCCTTACAATCTCTTTTGTGACTTAGACACAGAGAATCAAATGCAGAGGATTAGAGAATGTACATGTGATCTCTTCAGAATTGCATATACACAGAAAAGAGCGTAAAGTTAATGTAGATGGTGGCATAATGATTTTGAGTATTTGTGGGCAGAATGTATTTGCTTCCATCCTGGTCATGACTTCATGTCCTATTCCTTTCATTAGGGCTGATGGAATGAGTACATTACTTCATGCAGATAAAGACTGATTATTTGGATCTTTAGAGTCAGCATGAATTTGGCTTTGAATCTCCTTGGGCAAGCACCCTTCAGCAACTCTAGTATATTTTTGTTCTCCTGAATCTTTCATTTTTAAAAAGTATTCTTCCAGGTGGGTATACTTCACCCACCATGTTAATTATTTATTGCTCTTTAAAATCAAGAGTATGCTTGAAGCTGTTCAAGTCCCTCCCTTTGCAGTTCTCTGTAGAGAGACCAGTCTTCTGCATCTCACAGCATGAGACCATCTTAGTGAATACATGATTTGCTGAGGGAAATACAAGTGCTCTCTTAGATGTTTTAATTAAGAGTCAGTACAGGCAGACGTGTCTGCATTTAAGGTTGCACTACATTTATTGAAACTTCTAATTCTTTTAATAGTAAGGGCAGATGTCACAGTTTGTTGCTCTTTCTGAATTTGGGAGAAATGAGCTCCCAAGAGGGATAAGAATTCATGCCCTTTTCATACATTTTAAGGGGTATATTTCTTTCAGATGATCTTGGTCAGATTGTCGCAAGTGGTCACTGACACTGAGCTAGATACTCACAACACCTTGCATTCCCCAACGACAGTAGTGACTTCTCGGCTGGCAAAGTGGCAGGGCTCAAAGAATAGATGTTTCTGTGTCAATTGTAACTTTGGTTCCCAGATCTGTAAGTACAATGGAAACTTATAGATAAAAACTATTAGAACATATAGACCATTGAACCCCTGCAAGATTTCTTGTTTGGGTAACCTGTAGGTAGAATACTGCACTTCTTACGAATTAATCTAAACAATTCAGATATCCCACCATCTCAGAATGAGATGCTGTACACAACACTCAAATGTACTAGAGATCTCTGAAATGGCATTTGCTGTTGCATTTAGGCCATCGTGGTGATAAGAAGTCCAGTGCACCCTGAGGCATTGTAATAATGATCAGTAGATAGTATCTAACCCACAGACTGATTGAGACTATAAAGCACCTTTGGAAGTCATCTAGTCCAACCCTCCAGCTCAAGCAGGGCCACCTAGATCTGATGGCCCAGGACTGTGTCCAGATGTTTTCTGAGCATCTCCAAGAGGGGGACTTCAAAACCACCCTGGGCAACATGTGCCAGTGCTCAGTCATGCTCACAGTAAAAAAAAACCAAAAGTGTTTCCTGATGTTCAGATGTGACCTCCTGTGTTTCAAATTCTGCTCATTGCCTCTGGTCCTGTCACTGGGCACCACTGAAAACAGACTGGTTCAGTCCTCTTTGCATTCTCCCTTTAGAGATTTGTACACATTGATGAGATCTCCCCAAAGCTTTGTCCAGGTTGAACAGTCCTAGCTCTCTCAGCCTTTCCTTACAGGACGTATGTTCCAGTCCCTTTATCATCTTTGTGATCCTGTGCTGGAACCTCTCCAGTATTAAAGAATCATAGAATATCTTGAGGTGGAAGGGACTCATAAGGATCACTGAGTCAAACTCCCAGTAGCTCCATCTCTCTCTTTTACTGGGAACCTGGTACTCCAGGTGTGGCTTCACCAGTGTTGAGTAGATGGGATCACACCCCCTCAGTCTGCTGGCAACATTCCTCTTAGTGGAGCCTAGGATATTGTTAACCTTGTCTGCCATAGGGGCACATAACTGGCTCCTGTTCAACTTGATGTCTACCAGGAATCCCAGAACATTTTCTGCTAAGCTGCTTTCAGTTGTGTGGCCCTCAACATGTACTGTTGAATGTGCTTGTTTCTCCCCAGGTGCAGGACTTTGCACTTCTTCATGTAGAATTTCACTAGGTATCTGTCAGCCCATTTCTCCAGCTTGTTGAGGTCCCTCTGGATGGTGAAACAACCCACTGGTAGTATCAGCCACTCCTTCCAGCTTTGTATTGTGTGCAAACTTTCTGAGGATACAGTCTGCCTCATCATCCAGATCATTAATGAGGATGTTCAATGAGATCAGACCCAGTTGTGACCACTGTAGTACTCTGCTAGTTACTTGTCTCCAACTAGAATTTATACCACTGATGATCACCATCTTAGTCAAGCCTTTCAGCCAGTTTTCAGTCCACCTAGCTCAGTAGGGGTTCATCTAGCTCATACTTCATCAGCTTGTGTGTGTGTATATAATGGGAGAAAGTGTCAGAAGACCTACTGAAGTTGAGGTAGACAATATCCACTGCTCTCTGTTTATCTACCAAGCTGGTCATTGCAGTAGGTTATTTGGTTGGTCAAGCATGAATAGGTGTTATTGCCTAAGCTGCATTTTCAGCAGGCAGAATTAGTGGCAGCATATATGAGAACAGACTTAGGGAACTGTGACAAAAGGCTGAAGAGGTGACTTGGGGCCTCCTGTTTTTGAATAAATTAAATGAAATGGGTGTCATTTCCCTGATATTACTGGTCATGTATTTTTTTCTTGATATTGACAAAATTTAGGTGGAAAAAGTAATTTATCGAAAAAAATTAAAAGATAAAATACCTTTCTTATATCTAACTCTAACATTCACATATGTTGTAGGATACCACATTTAACGTCTTTAGCTAGTTTGTAACAGAGGGATTAAGCATCTGATTTCTTAAACTGTTGTTGCTTTTGGGCCACAAGATCTTTAGAAGCAGGGTCATTCAGCCCTTCTTGTAGAGGATATTCTGCTTTGGGTAAACAATCAGCTACTTACTGGCCCGAAGAGATAATAGTCCTGCAGTTGGTGATAAGGGCACTGAAGATTCTTGGTCACTCATCTCAGTTCAAATGAATATTTAATCATTTTATACAAAGTAGACAAGCCTCAACAAGGGAGAGAAGATCCTTAAATATTCATCAGAATGGAGATTAGGGCTTGGGTCTCTCTGGTGAAGGCCCTAACAACCAGTCTGCAGAATTATCCTTTTGCTTTCTCTATTGCTCCCAGAGTAGCTAAGTATTTCTTACAAAAGAGAACAGCTTCAGCAGTAGACCTCGAGAGAACTTTTCCTCAGTGCAACACACAGGTTCATAATTAAGGACAGACTTCAGTTTAGACTTCTGCTACAGACCAAGCAAAAAAAGGAATTAGTATGTCAGCCTCCCACATGCCAGGTGAAGACTCAAATCACTGCATTTCTGAATGTGAAAGGAAGCATGTCTTTCTCAGGTGCTTTGTGTGGGATTATGTGTCATTTGAACCATGGGACTGTACTGTCAAAAGTCTGGAAAAGTCGAGGTTGTGCATTACATAGGGCCTGTGGAATTAGTAAGTACTAGCTACTACTCTGTGGCTGAAGCATGGATAATACTGGGACTGCAAAAGGGAAAGAGACAGCGGATTTTCAAAAGTCAGGTTCCTAAATGATGGCTTTTTGCATCTAAAGTGTTTTTTGGGCCCTTATGCCCTTCTTGGAAATCTGTCCCCAACATGTCAGGTTTCTTTAATGGGAAGCATTCTTAAAATACAAGTACAGTTTCAGATCACTTTAATCTTTTGGAAAAAAAAAAAAAAAGAAATAAATAATTTTTTCCTGTTAGTGTCATGTTTGTCATATTTCTAGTAGCACTTGTGTGTCATGATAGCTCATTAAAAGCAGTGTCTAGGACACAAAGCCCTTCCTGGAGGTGTGAGGCTTCTCTTTTTTTCAGGCTTGTAGCTAATCATTAGGAACGTCTGAAGCAGAGTGATAAGCACGAACTATCTGGATAGCAATGTTTCAAAAAAAGAGTGGTGATGCTGGGTAGAAAATGAAATGTCAACTTGATCCAACTCTTTTTTCGTTAAATGGGGCTTCTTACAGTCACATTATCATTGATTACAAGAGTCATTATTAAAATTTGTTAAAAGCTCACACTTAGCAGACAATTCTGTTAAAGCTTACTGGCACAAAACCACAAATCCTTCCCACTATCAGCAAACAAATTTCCACAAAACTTAAAAAAAAAAAAAAAGGAAAAAGGAAAATATTAACATTTTAAATGTTTTTCAGTACATAGCTACTGTTTTGCAGGGGGGTGGAAATCAGCAGTTTTAAGTCATTCATAGAGCAAACTGTTACATCTGTAATTGCAGTTCCTCTCCCTTCATAAGCTTTTGGTGTGTTCATCTTCATTCATATTGTCTTTAGTTATATTGCAAGCTGTGTGCATCAGGGGCCAAGTCTCATGTTTGTCTATAAAGTATGAAGCAGAATTTGGCTATTATGTAAATTGACTTGAATTACAGGTTGTGCCTTATAGGTAATGTCTTTCATCCAAGACAAAATATTGAAACTTGTCCTCGGTTTTTATGTAGCCTGGTTTAGCAAAACTTTTCATATCAGTGAAAGTTTCACATGACTAAAGGTGAAATGAGGATTTGATAAATAAAATTATTCTTCCGTGTTCTGGAGCTACATTCCTTCTTATACTGTTGTGCTCAGGAATATATGACAAAAGCAGTGGTAAAATTAAGTGTTCCTTGTATTACACCAGTAAATCCCACATATACCTATGTTTGTGTTTGAGGGAAAAGAAGAAAGTCTGTCAAGCAGTAATACTGCCTTTGTGTATGTGTTTTATTTCAGTTGTCAGAAAAATGCTATTATACAGAGACATTTATGAGAGCAATTTTTTTGAGTGAAAAGAAAAAGGTGGAGAATTTTATTTTTTTCATAGAGAGCAGGAGTGTACTCATGGTCAGGAAAAGACAGCTTAACAGCATTGTGTTTTGTGTATATATATATATATGCTTTTTTTTTTTCTTTTTAAATAGATTGTGCCCTATATGAACAATACAGCAGTATTCGGTTTATATTAAAAAAATCCCCAAACTTTTTGTACTGGTGCAACATGTGAAACTTGAAAATGTGGTTGTAATGAACCAAAATGGTAAACAAAGGACAAAGGAAAAATACATTTCTGTGTATACACTACAGTGCTTCCATATCCTCTGAAATATTTGGACCACATGGTCCCTTGGCACACCTATTTTTGTGTGTTACTTAGGATCAAAGCTATGTTTTTGCTGTAGGTCTCCTAACTGCCTTTGCTTACTGTGCTTTGGTAATCATTGTGAGGTCTCTGTCTCTCTTCACCCATTCCATCTGTCAGTGCAGAGACTGTGTTCACAGCAAAGAAGATGTGGCCAGAACATCCTTATGTCTGCAACCTCAAGCTGACCTGGGACCTCTGAATACCAGAGAGTATGGTACTATGTGCTGCCCACTGACCTGGGAGCCCAGAGGATTTAGAACTGCTTTAGGACCTGAATATCACTGTGCGGCACTAGTCACAACCCAGCATTTGGGTGAAATCTGGTTTAAGTAGTAAAATACCAAAGAGTTTATCTATAGTCTCTGTGTCGCTGCTCACTGTGTTTTGCCTATTTTTGATATTGTGTGTTACTATTCCATTTGTTCCATTGTTGTAAAAAACCCCAAAGGTTTTACCTATAGCAATTTGTTTATATAGAATAGGAGAAAATAGAATGGACCCTTCTTTACTGGGAAGGCTCGTAATTTTAAATATTTCTTCACTCTTGCAGAAATATCAGCAAAACAATTTTAAGTAATCTGTTGAAAATATCAAAAAACATTCAACTGTTAAAGTATAAACAAATCAAACACATTACAGACTTCCTTGTTATGGTGCTAAAATCATTTGGGCTTGAAATTAAGATTGGCAAGCCATGACTGCATTTAGTAAAGAGAAAATGAAGTATTAATTGTTCTATTTTTTAGTATCCAGTCTGCAATTTGAATATCTAATTGGTTTCTTCTGTAACCTCTAACTGATATAAGACTTTGCTGCCTTGGAATTGTTAGCACAGGGTTCCAAACATGCCTTAGTATTTATTTTTTTATTTTTTTGCATTTACATTGAATATTCTAGCTTGCTTTTCAGCTTTGCTGCTCCTGCCACTGCCAGTGAAATTATATCAATAATCTGAAACTTTGAGTATTTCACTTCCTTTGAAGTTATGAATAACTGATATTTTGAGACAAGCTGCTGCTCAGGGACCTTGCAAAATGAAATGTACTAAGACATAAATAAGGTTTTGACTTGCCTGGCCTACTTCTGAGTTCTAGGGTCTGATTCTGCTCATTGTGTGAGTAGTAGGAGAGCTAAAATTTATGATATTCCACTGTTAGACACTTACTGTGTTCCTTCTGATTAAGTATCTTATGTCTTGCTTAATTTCACAAGCAGTAAAAAGTATATTGTGGTCATTGTTCCGTATGCCTGCTGTCTAATCAGATGCTTCATACTTCTTCAGACTGAACAGAAATAAATTAAAAGCAATAATATCAATACTGATCTATTTTGTGCATACTCAGCAAATGAAAAAGTAGGCTTTCCTGGTGAATAGATTTAGGTACCTGCACCACTGAGTACTCAACTGTAAACCTGTTATCTGTAGTAATTTGCTAATTAATGATCTGCCCAAGTTGACACAAGGGTGAAGAAAACAGAGGTAGAACTCTTGGAAATGAAATTATTACTCAAATACTAACAATATCATTTTCAAGAGGGCAGTAAAGTGAATCAAATTAATAATGAAGTGTGTCTTAAAATTACGTAGAAACTGATGGACCTGTGGATAATTGTACCAGGTCAGTATGGAAATGAAAGGATGCCTGTAATGAAGGGAAGGGAAAGTTTCATCTTTGTGTATATGCTACATATTATTACCTTTTTTCTCTATTTTCATATCTTTACATATACAGATTTTTGTAAGACACAACATGATGCCAACTAAGCTAGTGAAAATGTGTTTTGAGATGTAGCTTGCTAAAAAACCACAAAAAACCCAAAACCCAACTAACCAATAAAAAACAACCAAAAAACCAAGCAGAGGAAATGACTGCCTGGAGCAGCAATGGAGAGAAGGGATGTTTCTGTTGTTAAAGCACCAGCAAACGTGGTCTTGGGAGAACTGGGTTCACTTCTCAAAGCTGTTGGGATTTCAATGTGATGTTGGGCAAGTCACTTAAGCAGGGGCTCTTTCCTCAGCCTCAGAAGTTCCTTAGTCTCCTGAGTAATTTTGGAAATGACCTTCCATAAACTGTCAGCAGCATTTTGGCATTTATCACATTTTTCACCTACTTTTAAAATTTCAGCTCTATTGTAACAGAGATTGATGTCTTTTGGTTGTGTTGTGCAGTGCACAGTGAGCCGAAGCTCTTCATGTGAGTTTCTAATGTCTCCGTGGTGATGAACGTGTATTTCCACATCCTGGAACACCCAAGTCTTAAACAATGGTAAGTGGAACTTAAACTATGCTTTGGCCTCTTACTTAAGAAAAGTGATTCCTTTATTTATACTACTAATTCAGACTGTATAGTTCTTATTAAGCTATTTTTTGAATGAGCTTTATACCTTAGTACTCTGATCAGTCAGGTGAATGTGGTACGTTTTCTGGGATGGATTTGCAGAGTTGTAAAGTTTTCCAGTCTTGTACTGAGCTCTTTCAATGTTTTATAAGCATATCCTGGTGAAACTTATACCAGAAACCCATAGAAAACACTCCTGAGACTTGAAATTATAACTTTATGAAATATGAATATAGATGGTACTTCCTTCAAGAATGCAGTTGTTCTGTAAGTGGTGGAAACTGCATTCTAGAGACTACTGGATTACTATTACATTGTACTGTTAGAGACGAAACTTGGAGGCCTTTAGAACAAGTGAAACCAATGATCTTCTAAGGTAAACAGAAATATTCCAAAACTTAGGGCTTACATAAAGACTGTGAGATTTCTGAAAAAGAGTAGAAACTAAAATGTGATATAAACCAGAAAGAATCTATCCTTAAGACTCCTGAGTACCTAATGGGATCGAAAGCTTGACTTGGGGCCTTGCTCCCTACAGGATGCAAAGACCCTTATGGCTCTGGATGCTCTGAGTGCACTTCAACTTTGTGCAGCAATTGGCTACTGCTGGAGAGCTTATCTCGTAGACAGAAGTCAAGAGAAGGTTCTTCTTTTATATATCTGTCAAAGTACAGGGGAGTGTGTGTGTGAGGGTGCATCCTGCAAGATTTTGAAACCTTGTAGAAGTGAATTGGGATGCTGGAATTCTAGGAATGTGTAGCATCATGCTCTTAAGAGTTTCCATAGTTGTAGGGACTGGATATTCTTATATTGCTTATCCTGAAATCTTCCTTGCCACAAAGAAGGTTAGAAGTTTATTTATGAAAGTCAGAAGTAAGCAACACTATTATAGACACATGTGCTGGAAAGGAAGTACAAGCCTGTTTCAGAAGAAAAAGCTTTTTCTGTTACGTCGCTCATTGGTATGTGTGTTTCTAGTACTTAGGATGCATTTACACACGATGCATTTTTATTTGGAGAGGTATACGGGCTATTTAATCTCTTTATCAATGGCCTGGATGAGGGGATTGAGTAGACTCTTAGTAAGTTTGCAGATGACACCAAATTGGGTAGGAGTGTTGATCTACCGGAGAGTAGGAAGGCCATACAGAGGGATCTGTACTGGCTGGATAGTTGGGCTGAGGCCAATTGTATAAGGTTCAACAAGGCCAAGTGCTGGGTCCTGCACTTGGGTCACAACAACCTCAGGCAGCGCTGCACACTCAGGGAAGAGTGGCTGTAAAGCTGCCTGGTGGAAAAAGACCTGGGGGTGTTGATCAACATCCAGCTGAATATGAGCCAGCAGTGTGCCCAGGTGACCAAAAAGGCCAACAGCATTCTGGCTTGTATCAAGAACAGTGTGGCCAGCAGGACTAGAGGAGTTATCATGTGCCTTGTACTTGGTGCTGGTGAAGCCATACCTTGAATCCTGAGTTCTGTTTTGGGCCCCTCATCATAAGAAAGACATGGAGGTGCTGGAGAGAGTTCAGAGGAGGGCAACAAAGCTGGTGAGCAGCCTGGAGCACAAGTCTAATGAGGAGCGGTTGAGGGAGATGGGGTTATTCAGCCTGGAGAAAAGGGGTCTGAGGGGAGACCTTATCCCTCTCTACAGCTACCTGAAAGGAGGTTCTAGCATGGAGGATGTTGGTCTCTTCTCCCAAATAGCAAGTGGTAGGACAAGAGGAAATGGCCTCAAGTTGCACCAGGGGAGGTTCAGACTGGATATTAGGAAAACATTCTTCATGGAGAGGGTTGTCAAGCATTGGAACAGACTGCTCAGAGAAGTCATGGAGTCACCACTCCTGGAGTTGTTAAAAGACATTTAGATGACATTCTTAGGGACATGGTTTAGTGCTAGAGTTAGGTTATGGTTGGACTTGATGATCCTGAGAGTGTCTTCCAACCCAAATTATTCTATGATTCTATGAATCGTACCATAAACATAATTTAGGTCCATTCAGACTTAAGTCTTACTTCTGAATTCCAGAAAGAGATCACTCCTGTCGAACCTTTTACCTCAGCTTTGGCAAATCCTTATGACTCAGCCTCTCAGGTTTGAGTATATTTTCAGCAAATTGTTACACCACCTTGAAAGGCAGATCACTCTTTCCTTCCTCAGGAAGTCATTCACAATTTGTGATGTCTTGATGCTTATCGATTTATACAGTGTTATGTATGCTTGTGCATTGTACATTGTACATTGTACATAGTAACACAAGGCTTTTGCCTAAGATCAGTGCCCTGTATACGAAGGGCCAAAAGGGTACTTAATCTTAACACAAATGATTTTGAGTACTATAGCAGTAAAAATAAATATGTGCAGAAAATAAGTAAGTTATGCTGATGTGCTGTAAATATGTATGTGGTACAACATTGATGGATAAGGGAAGAACGACTGATGTCATCTACCTGGACGTAGCAAAGCAGCTGATACTGTCCCATACAACATCCCTGTCTCTAAAATGGAGAGACATGGATTTGGTGGTTGCACCACTCAGTAGATAAGGATTTGGCTGGATGATGGCACTCAAAGAGTTAGGATCAACATCTCTGTGTCTGACTGGAGACCAGTTATGAGTGAAGTCCCTCAGGGGTCTGTACTGGGGCTAGTACTAATTAACATCTTTGTCAGGGACATGGACAGTGGGACTGAGTGCACCCTCAGTAAGTTTGCCAATGACACCAAGCTGAGTGGTGTAGCTGAGATGCTGGAGGAATGGGATGTCAGTCTGAGGGACCCTGAGAGTCCAGAGAGGTGGGCCTGTGTGAACATCACCCAGTTGAACAACATCAAATACAAGGTCCTGCACATGAGTGGGGGCAGTCCCAAGCACAAATACAGGCTGGGTGGAGAATGGATTGAGAGCAGCCCTGAGGAGAAGGACTTGGGGGTGTTGGTGGATGAAAAACTGAATAGGAGCTGGCAAGGTGTACCCACAGCTCAGAAAGTCAACCATATCCTGGGCCATATCAGAAGAAACATTACCAGAAGGTTGAGGGACGTGATTATCCCCCTCTACTCCACTCTTGTGGAGTATTATGTTCATCTATGAGGCTTCCAGCATAATAAGGACATGGACCTGCTTGAGCAGGTCCAGAGGAAGGCCATGAAGACTATCAGAGGGCTGGAGCACCTCTGCTATGAAGACAGGATGAGAGAGCTGGGGTTTACCCTGAAGAAAATAAGGCTCTAGGGAGACCTTATAATGGCCTTCCAGTACCTAAAGGAGGCCTAAAGGAAAGCTGGAGAGGTATATTTCACAATGGTATGTAGTGATAGGACAAGGCGTAAAGGCTTGAAACTGAAAGAGGATAAATTTAGTTTAGATATAAGGAAGAAATTCTTAAATCTTGAGGGAGATGAGGCACTGGAACAGATTCCCCAGAGAAGCTGTGGATACCCCATCCCTGGAAGTGTTCAAGACCAGCTTGTATGGGTCTTTGAGAAACCTGATCTGGGAAGGTGACCCTGCCCATGGAAGGGTCTTGGAACCAGGTGATCTTTAAGGTCCCTTCCATCACAAACCATTCTTTAATTCTATAACTTGGTCTTGCGTCTCTGGAGCTGTTGTTCTTAGATCTGCCTGTTAAGAAGGTACATGTTTGTACAGAAGTATGAAGTGATTGTCACTGAAGCGTGGGATGGATTGTCAGAAGCAAGTAATTCAATGAAGCTGATGTCATGTGATATAATGATTCTGGCTAAAGCGTTTCATTGCTTAGTCCTACTGACCACTTTCTGCCTGACAACAGCATTTAGTCTGTCACTTGGTTTGGCAGAATACTTTGTAGACCCAGGCTTTCCACTGGAAATTGATCTGTTTAACAATAATCCACCCTTAAAGACAGAGGTCTGTAGAAGGCATAACTGTTGAATTTTAAGCAAGTGTATAGTAAACCAGTACTAGCCCTAGACATACTGTAGCATGCAGGCTGACATTAAAAAATTTAAAGCTTTCTATAGGAATTAACTTTTTTTTTTTTTTGGGGGGGGTCTAATTGTGGGAATTGGATGTCTGTGTTTCCAAGAGACTGCTCTACAAGTCTTTCATGCTACTTTATGAATCTCATCCTACCTTCTTAGTTAAAAAAACAGAAATTGTTGTATATATGGAACACTAAGGACAATTCATAAAGACTGTCTCTATGACCTCATTTTATGTAGTGTAGACAATTCAAATAGAAAAATTCATTGTCACAATCATAATGCTAAGTTTTTGACACCACCACCAAGTAGCAGAGGAATGATTATGTTGTCAAAAGATTGGTATTATATTGCCCATGATCAAATACTGAGAGTAAAGGCTGGAATATGAAAGTAAGAGGTTGAATTTTTTAAACATGCACTTGTATAATGGGACCATAGTGTATAATAAGATTATTAGAAAAATAAAAAGGGTCAAATCTTTTCTGTCAGAAGCAAGGAGAGAAAATGAAAATAGAATTTCAGATTGGCTTGGTTTGGTTGGATTGGTTTAGTATTCACACTTACTCAATCATTCTTGTGGAATTGTCTTTATTTTCTTGATAGAGTAGGATGTCATTTAACTATTCTCCCTCTTTAAATCCATGGAAGAAAAATGTAGGAGAAATAAACTGGTGTTGCAATATCTTGCAGACTATTAATCTGCAATTTTATGAAGAAACAAAGTCAGTGTTAATGATTCTTTTCACATTCTCTTGCCTCTTGTCCCAGTATAGTAAAATAAAAATATCATATCTCCAAAGTCTAATATTCTCATGAAAAAGTTAAATTAACTAAGCTTAAATATATTTTTGCTCTGTGGGCAAAAAAACTGAGATGGTTTCTCAGCAAATTATAGCTCTCTAGTGCTGGTTCTTTATCCCTTTTCTGTCAGTTTAGAAGAAAAAAAACAAACAGAGGAAGACAACAGTGAATACCAGATGCAAATGCAACATAAGAAAAGAGTTATGATTGCTTATAATAATGGAATAGTTTCAGATGTTGACTTGTGTATGGCAGTGCAGTTACACGTCTTTGTGCAAACATCTCTATGTAAGTACTAGATATTTGAACAAGTGATAATTCAAGGATGGCTAGGGAAGATGGGCATACAGTGTGGTATCACAGCAACACTGTCTTTAATATCTGAAAAGAGAGAACCCTCCTTCTGACTTCGACAGTCTGCTGTGGGATTGCGCCCAAGCAGGTGCAGATTGGAGCCCTGTTTAACATATTCACAAGTAATGGATCTTTCAAAGTTCCCCAACAACTGTGATAATACAGAAATACCTTAAACCAGTTCACCAGACAATGAAGGATATTGCATTTTTTTTCTCCTGTATTTTTTTGTGCATATTTGGGAACTGGGAAGATCAAAGGGTCTGTGTGCTTGTTTAAACAACTCTATTTTAGTAAGATGCTTTAATTGATGGATATAGATATGTGTATCACATAAGTCTCAGGGAAACAGTGATGCAACCATTTTACCAGATTTATTCTGCTATATATTCTTGTCCCTCCCTTACAATAAAGATTATAAATACTCTTTCACTATATAATTTTGATGCTTTAATTTGCAGTGCAATTTGTAGAAGCTGACCTCATGACCAGATTTCTGCAATGTCTTCTCATAAGCAACATATAGGATTATCTTTCTTGTAGCAACTTTTGTGAGTTAGGAACATAGGTGTATCTCTTGCACAGCCATTTGCCATGGTGCCCAGTGTCACTGAATCTGTATGGATATTTTTCTTATTCTCCTGAAGTACCCTCAACTTTCACTTTGTTTTCTGGCCTGCTCTAGCATAGAGAACCATGTTGTAGAAGCCATGGCTTTTGTCTGGTTATGCAGCTTTAGTGAAGAGGTAAGAAAACATCTGCATTTTCTGGAGTCAAAGGACAAATATGATCCTAGTTGTCCTGCTCTTTGAGGGTAATTTTAAAGATTTAGTTAAACAGCTCTGAACTGGAAAGGGGTGAAGGAATTTCTCAAAAATCAATAGATTTGTGAAACCCAAGGCATTTTAACATAAGACTGAGCATTGGGTGAGGATAATGGAAGTCATCATACACTGTTGAACCATACTGTGAACTACCTGTACCTTTTAGGAGAAACCATATTACAAATCCTTGACATTCCCTTGTGGTTTGTAGTATTAATAAAAAAGCCTTGTCTGATTCTATTTCTCATTTACGAAGATTAGTCTCTAGGACACACAAAAATTGTGTAAAGCTGTGCAGTATAATTTTACACTTGGAGCAAAACAAAATGTGTTTAAGTAAAAAGATGTATTGGAGATTGCTTTTTTCTGCAACTTGCTAATCAGTTAAGATTCTTTAGGGGAAGGAGAGAGGCTACCAGAAAAAATGTTTATCTGAACCTACCATTAAGAAATACAATAATCAGTTATCGGAAGATAGTAGAGTGAGATTGACTTTCCTTTTTCCCCAAGAGAACTGTGCTGTGATCCATGATTCTTGTATAACCCCTGTTTATGTTTCACTGCCTCCAGGTATTAAATGTAGGCTTAATAGAGCTTGTGGCAGGCAGAATGACTAATTACTTGAGCTTCTGACCCTGTTCTGCTCTGGAAGGACTGAGTATCTATTGCAATGGGTGCACCCAGCCCTGTGTTTTGACTATTGATCATCCTTTGGCAGCCACCAGCTGATGCAAGCACCACTGTAATTGTAAAAATTATGCAATTGTGTGTGCTGAAATTATGCCTCAAAGAGTCTTGGGATGAAATTTGCCCTTCATTTGGACTATACATGGCTGTACACTAATATTTCCAAAATCAGTCTTCTCCATTTGTCATGCCACCAGGACAAGCTCTGCTGCACTTGTCCTCCACCTTAGAATTCTCTGCTTTATCAGTAGTCGGTTTTGTGTTTTTTCATGAGCCTTCCCATCCATCTGAGATGGCAGCAAATGAAATGAAATGAACACCATCAGTGGACTTTTCATCATTTTTAGGAAAAAAACCTGTGTTTTCTCTTACTGCATTTTTTTAATAGGCCCATCAAGCTTAACAATGAAATATTTCTTTATGTTAAAAAACAAAACCAAAATCCCACAAAACCTAAACCTAAGCATGTTTACATGCCTTCATTTATTTTTAATTCTTCATTACTTTCAACTAAGCATGCCAGATTGCTGTTTTAGGGTTGCCCATGACTAGCAGATTGTTTGGACAATTATAGGTATTTTTGAAAGTTGTAATTAGTTTACAAAGAAACATTTCATTGTTTCAATGCAAAAAAAGAGTTAAAGGGATGCATAATTTTACTCCTATGTCTGTCTCCTTAACTCATGATGTTTTGTCTTTAAAAACGGCTATTTGAAAAGAGGAAAACTTCATGTCATATAAGACATATTTGTTTTGGATACATTCTCTCTTTTATAGTAAGTGAAGGATTGTCTTTGATATTGTGTTCAACAAGTAATTGCTACAATTCCCCAAGTAGTTACTGAACGTACTGTATACATTTCCAGAACATTAACAGACTTTTCAACTAGAAAGGCAGGAGGCAAAAGTTTTGCAAATCCTCTTCCAATGAAGTCAGAGACAAATGAAGGAAGCATTCCACAGAATAAGTTGATCATCAGCATCATATGTCATCCTTCTTTTTTTTTTTTTTTTTTTTTTTTTTTAAATAGTTTCACACGTTTTGGATAGCACCTGCATGATAAATACTGAGTATATTCTTTCTGTGGTTGCTGGCACTGATTGTATTCTCTATTCTCAAGGGCAGGGTTGCCATCTGGAGAGAGCCAGACAGACTGTAAGAATGGGCTGTCAGGAACCTTGTGAAATACATCAAGGACAAAGGTAAAGTCCTGTACATGGGAGGAAATAATCTCTTGCACCAGTACAGGATAGAGACTAATTGGCTGAGGAGCAGCTGAAAAGGACTTGAGAGTCTTGGAAGACTGCAAGGTGAACAGCTTGTTGAGGGATGAGAGGCATCAGATTATGGGCACACAAGATTTCATTGCATACATTGAAACAAAGGAGATTCTGATTGGATATAAAGTGAAAACTTTTTTAGTATGAACACAGTGAAACATTGGAAGGAGTTTCCCACAGGCATTGTGTTGTCTCCATCCCTGGAAGTTTTAAAGACCAAGCTAGATAAAGCCTTGACCAAACTGGTCTAATCTCGCAGCTGAGCCTGCTCTGAGCAGGAAGTTGGACTTAAGGTGCCTTCCAAGATGAATTATCCTACGATCCCATTTTAAATATCAGGAAGTTCCTGGATGCTAATGCATTGGGTAATATACCCTTTGTTTTCACTTTTGTTAGTACTTTGTTATGTTAGATAAAACGTATTGCAACAAGCACTACTATCACTGGTATATCAAGCAGTTACTCAAGATAGGCAGGTACCAAGATCATACTGAAAGACCTCAGAGCCTTTGAATAATTTTGCAAAACTTTGTATATTCTTACCTGTGAAAAGAATAAAAGAAGTCATTAAAGCTCTTTTGTTGCTATTTTAAGAACTTAGATGTGTTTCAATTTTCTTGAAGACCTGAAGCTGAAGATTTGTTGCCTGTTTTATAGAAGTCTTTACCAGACTTTGTGGATGCATTTCACACCGTAAAAAGTAGAAGTAAGAAAGCGTGACTTGCAAGAGCTCATTTAAAATGAACAGAATAAAACAGAAGACTGGTGTCTTGTGTAATCCAACATTTATGCATGGATTTCAAATAAGGAGAATTGTTTTTAACTCTGTCCGTTTATGCTACCTTCTTCTTCTTTGCTCTTATTTAGTTTCATTTCATATTTTGGTAAAGAGTTCAGAGGAAGGGATGGCCTCAAGCTTTGATGTTAATATGGGCTGAAAAATATTTTTCCAGTAGTCCAGCATCAGTGGCTTCTCATGGGCAGAAGGTATAACAGTTCTTTTAAGAGAAAACTTTTTGTTTTGGTAGTTTCAGTTCAAAGAAGTTTGAGAAGTATGAATGGATACATTTATTTTAAAATTATGTAGAAAGCTATAAGCAAGTTTTGTAATAGAAATTACATTCTAAAATTGATTCTAGTATTGTCTACAAATATAGCCCAGAAAGTACTATTGCTCTATTGAAGTCATCAGAGTTTTGTCCCATCACTTCAGACTAGTCATGAATGTGAGTCTGTTGTGAGAACTCAAAAACGGCTATCAAGTGCTCCTTTGACATTATTTGTTCCAGTGAAGCAAATGGTCATTGGAACAACATCTAAATCTCAGAAAATCTGTTTAAAGACTTTCTGGTCTCATTTATACTGTTTGTGTGGGATTATTCATTTAAAAAAAAAAAAATCAATGTTTGTTTTTTGTGGTATTATAAAAATTATCTTTAATAGATTCGGATCTATCAACTTCCTCATGTAACAGATTCTACTTTCAGGGAATGTTCTTATCATAAAGCTAGAATAATTGATTAAGTTATCCTTTTGGTTCTTCTCTTTTTACATAATATACCTCTGTTCTACTTTGCTCATGTATGTATGCACATAAATAGTTTTTGCCAGAGTCAGCAGGAATATTTTTATTGACTTTTCTGGCTTTTGGAGCAGGCTTTTAGGTCTAAGAATATTTCCTTACTAGCCAGACCTACAACCCCTGAAAATTAAGTTTCTTGCTAACGTACTAAATATACTTACGGACAGGGAGTCTTATGATGAAGTATTTTCAAGGGGTTTGGTTTCAGGATTTCAAAGTAAGGACTGAGATTTTGACTGCTTAAATGAAATCTTATGTTATTTCAAAAAAAAATAATTCACTTATGTTTCAGTATTTCCATGGTACAAGGAAAAAAAAAACCAAACAACTGAAAACAAATTCAATTTAATTAAGGAACTCTGTATTAATCCCCTATAGTTGTCCTATTATCCCCTATAGCTATTAGGTGTGTTGGTTGAACTCCTTTATTTCTTTTAATTCCTAGTAAAACATTTCTGTTTGAATGAAATACTTGTATTGCTTCCTCTTGAATTGTGGCACATCTATTAGTGAAAGGTTGGCCTAAGAAGACTGGAGGCCTGGAATGCTCTGCACCACTGAGTCTAGTCCTCTGCTGACACAGGAGACGCAATAAATGTCCAGCTAGAATGGGTTTATGGGACTTCTATTCCACACGGCCCAAGACATTCAAATAAACTTTTGACCTATACTATCACCCTGCCCCAAGCCACAACTATTCTATGTGTCAGGAAGTAACCAGGGAGTCATCACGATAAGTATTTTAGATCCCTGAAAGGTATTTCTTCATTACAAAACCCTGAGGATGCATGGAAGTAGGCTACATGTTATTTTTGTAGTATTTAGTAATGTCACATGAGTGAAATATTTCTGCTGGATGCTGAATGATGTTATTTTAAAGTCACACAAGTACAAAAATCTCAGCTGCATTTCCAAGAATTTAAAGTTGCTAGGCAAACCAGTAACTATTACATCCTGTGGCGCCCATTCATGCTCTGGTGGAAAGTGAAAAATACACAAAACAGCCACAACCTAGAGATAGAATATGTGTTAAAAGAAGTAAAAATCTTGTTTTGTTCCTCTTGGGTTATCAGAGGAAGCTTGAGGTATTGGATCAATTCAATGCATTATTTATAGTGCTAACAATTATTGATTGAATAGTCTCAGTTTTCTCTGTTTATGTAGTATCACAACTCAAAATATTTCTCTTACAGACTTGACTTGTATCTCTTGAGCAAGTTCTTTGCTCTCACAATTCAATGCTGGAAACAGCTTCAGAATGTCACTTCTCCTTGGAACAGAGTAGTTTGGGGGTTATAATCTCTTGTTAACGGCAAATAACTGGTATTCATGTTACAGGGATGTTTATGTAGGAAGGACTTAGTGTGGTTGCTGAATTGATGAAAACTACTTCTTATGCGTTAAAAGTTTGAGCCCAAACTTTCCCACAATCTGAGGTTTTTGGTTAATGCTTCTGTTTCAGTCTTAGTTCCAGTCTGTGTACCACATTTACCCTATCCCTTTCTTTTCACTTTCCCAAACTTCATGTTCCTTTTCCTACTCCTCTTTTATTTTAATTTGGCCTCAGCTGTTCCTTCATGTTGTCAGTTCTGAAATGTTCAGCCACTTTTCTTTGATGTTGCTCTTTACAGATGCTTTCAGCATTACCACCTGAGCCTGACTGAACAATAACTAATTCATCTTCCCATGTAAGCTCTTTTGTAGGTATTATTTCTGGAATCTTCAGTCATATTATGGAAGGGAAAATTACACCTTGCCTCTCCCTTTTGTATTTAATAATACATTTCAAAAAGTGATTCTTAGCATGAAGGTAACATTTCAATTGCATTAGACTTTAAATGAAATAACATTTACTAAAAAATAGTACTCCTAATGAATCATATCCTAAGGTCCTCCATATTTAGTCAGTCTTTACCAAGTAAATCTTGCATTGATTTCAAAATAAGAGCTGTTTTTAAGAAATTAATTGGACAGTGTTGTATATTCTCTGTCTTCTTATTATTAAATTAATAATAAAATAGGATAGTATTTTTCGCAGGTTACTCATTAATTGAAACTCTAAACTGATTAATAATCAACATTGTCATTGAAGATATTGCAGTTTGTATGGACTTGCTACTCATAATTTAATACTGGTAGCCTATTTTTTCTCTTTAGTTCAGAAGCAACAATAACCCGTATGGTTCTGCTCTTTAGCTAAACATTTTTGGAACTCAGGATATGGAAGAATCAGCATTTGGTTTTATTCCTGTAAAGAATTCTCAGAACTAAAAGGGGACAAAAAAAATCCCAAAAAACTGAAACAACAAAACAACATATGCAACACCTTTGGTAGTAGACCTCATTGAACTCATCAGACTGTGAATAAACAAAGAGATATATTTTTTTTTTCCTTGAGAGGCTGGTCCTGTCGGTCAAATTGGAATGTGTTAATAGTGCAATTTTGGAAGGCTGCACTACCACCATCTCTTCCTAACCTTGCTCTGACAAGGCTCCAGGGATTGTCTGATTAGTCACTTTCATAAACAGTAAAACTGAAATATGACATTAAAATATCACTGTAAATATAATCCAAAGAATAGCAACACTCTTCTCTGAGCTGGTGTGCATGGTGAGCTACACAAGGAATTTAAATAAAAGTGCTGTAATAATTACAAAAGGAAAGTTTAGTAAGTTTCTGTAAAGGAAATGTTTTCTATATTCCTGTCTATAGAAAGAAGAACCCTACCAAAATTATAACTAAATGCTTATGGCAAAGCACTTAAATACATTAGAAACAAAATGGCTTTAGGTGCCTAAACCCATGTCTGACAGACCTCAGCAGTGCTGAGTCTGAAATTATTTTATTTGAATGGATGGTGTTTGGCTTCGATCCTGTAATTCCAAAGAAGTGTTTCTAAGAGTATTGAGTAAATGGGGTGCCAGAAGACGTGGTTGCATGGTACATGGCCTTTGAGAGAGGCCAGACCAGGAGGCACCTTCACCAGCGATGCTGTTGCCAGCAGACCTCTATGCAGGGCTGCATGACCCCTGTCCTGGGGTACAGACTTGCTGGGGCACCAAACTAACCCTGGACTTGGGAGCTACCTTGGCTAACTCTGCCACCAAAAAAATCCACTGCATAGAATTATTGTCCCCAACTGGGAGTTCTAGAATATAGAAGGAATCCAAGCTGAGCTGCTTCAGATAATTTATCTGGAAATACTATTAATGGTGGTACTAAATCCCACTATGTTCCAAGGCTGAATAGTTTGTGTTGACCTGAGGGGAGGGAAACCCTTCACTCATCTTGGGTGTCTTGGGTGAGGGCTCTGGAGATGAGTGTACAGGACAGGTCTGAGACAAGTACATGGTTGGTGTAACCTCAGATACCAAGCAAAGCTTTTCAATCAAGCAAATGCAGAAAGTTTAGGAGACTCTAATGAGATAACTGAAAGTTTGGATCTGCCTCTGATTCAAGGCAAAAAGTTTTCATAGACGTTTTACTGTGGTAGCCTGGCTCTTTTGTAAAGCGCTGGTGGTGGGCTGGTCCTTCCTTCAAATGTGCTTATACAACCTAGGCAACTGTAACATCACTCATTTCTTGGACTAGGAAATAGATGTTAAATTTCAGCTCTTTTGCCTAGAGGTTTGTTTTGTTTTGGTATGATTCATGTCATTCTGCTTTAGTTTCTCTGAGGGAGATACTGTCCTGGCACTCCCAGGGGCACTGTCCCTTTTATTACACATCCAATGTACCTTCCATCTGAACCTTTAGCCAAGACCTCAGTAGTGAGGGTAAATATCAGTCAAGACATTTCAGTTACTTCTGGAGAAGGAAAGAGTGATATCAAATATATGGCTGGGATCTAGCACAGAAAAAGGACGATTTTTATATTCAGAGGAGACCTGGATTAGAGCACGAATGATGTGTTACTTGATATAGAATTAATTACAGACTCATCGCTATGAGTTTCACAATCTATTTCTTTCCACTTCAATGGTTTGATGTACATTTTACTTCTGTGAAGAAACATGCCATTACTCAAAAGCTGATGTTTCTTCAAGCGGCTTACTCATTCTCCTCTGTAACTTCTCCATCAATAGCTTCTCTGAATGCTTTTGTGTTTTTCAGAGAATGCCTTGTGAGCTTAAATGTCATTGATTTCCCCAAAAGATCACATCATTGAACTGCATATATTCCCCAGGAATTTAGGTCATGGTTCCTGACATAAAAAAGACTGCAAAAATAACATCTATTTAATAAATCCTCTTTAATGAACATGTGGCTTGGATTTTTCTCTCTTTTTTTTTTTTTTTTTAAATGACAAAAATAGCATGAGTCTTATTAAAACTGAAAATGTAGTATTTTTCAGAGTATTTTTGTGTGAAAGCATCAAAACCAATTTTGGTCAACATTATTTACATTTTTAAAAAATGAAATTGGTCATATTGAGTTTTCTTACTGACTTGTTCTGACTTTTCCATTTTGCTGACAGTCTGAACTCAGAATTAATTTTTGAAGACGTAGTGCCTTCTCCTACCCCAAAAGTTCTGAACTGCTTTGTTGAAGCAAGCAAGCTAAAAATCCTTGAATTCATCCAAGACAGCTATTCAGTGCGTTTGCTGTGTGTATGTCTCTGGGGACAACATGGCAACTGTGTAATAAATTTGATGGTCATGAATATTTGTTTTACTCATCTGCACTATAATCCTCAGTTCATCTGTGATGGGATTTCTTCGCAAATGCGCCACCAAAGTGAAAAGTGCTTTAAAAATATTTTCTCTCTTCTGAATGAAATTAACTGGTAAGAAAACAGAGCTCATTCAGCCATGTCTGGATTAGATGGGGTGAGCACAAATGGAACAGCATACAAAAGAAGATTTTTGTAGGTGACTGTGGAGAAATCAGTCTAGATTTCACTGGAAGAATGAGGTCCATAAATTTCCACCACATGCCAGATTTTTTTCTGCCTGTCTTTATCAGTACTGCAATTAGAAGTGCGGGTGAGCAAAACTGATGGTGAACAATAATAAACTTTATTCACTTTCATTATTCATTTATCTATTTAGTTAGTTTATGTATTTACTGCTACACTGCTGACACATTACCTCCTTTGTTTTGGATTTTTTGTTTGTTTGATTTTTTGTTTGTGCATTTTGCTGTTGTTTTGTTTTGTGTGGGTTTTTTGTTGCTTTGTTCTTGGTTTTGTTTTTTTTGGGTCTAGTAACTTTTCTGGAGCTTTCACTAAGATATCAAAGGCATTTACGTTCTTGGTTTTAATTTTTTTAAAGACTTTTTCCTTCATCGGGTTTCTTAGTTGTTGTGTGGGTTTTCTTTTTTTTTTTCTTTTGCCTTTTACAGCTCTTCATGTAACACTTTAAGTAATTGCCCTACTCTATTTAATTGGAATGACAAACAGTAGAAAGTTAATTAACAAAAAAAAGTTCACTGCAGGGCAAGTTAGCAGAATGGTAAAAAAGTCATGATTTATGGTATTTGCACAACTTTCTTTATAAAGCAATTGTTCTTCATTATAATAATGCCAGGAGAGCAAACAGAAAAAAAAATGTGTTGCATTAGCAAACAATTAATGAGCATTTGTAGCTGAATGGAATCCACTTTTGTGTATTATTTCATTAAAAGTTTACAGGATCCATGAGACCAGAGAATAAATAAAGGTAATGATTTCAAGGTAATGGTCTCCTAGGGAGCATGAATATTGAACAAATGTGTTAGTCTTGCCTACTTACCTAAGCCTTAAAACCAGGGGCTTTTTATACCTTAATTTTTCTATTCACTCTTTCATTAAAAGATCAAAGAGTGCTATTAGATAAAAGACAAACCGGCACAGGTATTTCAAAATTATCATTAGAGCTACATTCTCTATTGTAGCTTAACAAGAGCTCCCTTTTTATGTTAAATCCCTCACAATTTAAATCCCTTTTTCCATTGTGAAGAGTAGCTCTTTGCATCCTTGCAGAAAGCAGCAAGTCTTTTGTAGAGGTTGATAACATTTGAAAGAGTGATCAGCAATTCCTTGGCTGTATACCAACCTATACTTTATTTGGCAGTCTTCCATCAAAACTGTACCACCAATCTCAGTGCTTTCAGGCATGCTTGGATGATGGGGAGGCTTTTTGCCATCTTCATCATTGTTCACATAGTTGGCATTTGTAGGCAAGACCTAGGTAGCGCCTTCTTAATTTCAGCTGCTGTCAGACAGGTTTCATAATTGTTTCAATACAATATGGCTGTCTTACGTCATGAAAATGTCGTGTAACTGATGGGTACACAGGCTGTATGCAAGGACAGCTGGAGTTCATGTGAAGAAACATATATATGAGGATCTTCAGAATGTCAGAGTGTTCATTGAATCCAACAGTTTAGATATATACAGAAACAGCCACTGATGCTCATTTTCTTGACCGTTTATTCCTGCTTGCCTGCCTGTATTCATCTGTTGGTTCTTGTCTCATATTTAGACTATAAAAGTTTTGGGAACAAAACTGCCTCAGTTAAGTGTTGCTACAGGGCCTAGCACAAAATAGTGCTGGTCGTTGGCTGAACTTCTTAGAAACCATAAGTACACATAAATAATTGTCAAGTTCCTAGTAAACCTGTGCAAATCCCATTATTGCTGCTGCTTTACTATCCCCATTTCTAAGCACATCCCACATAGTCTAAGAATTCGTTTTTTAACTAGACTATAAACTGTTCCTTGCTTTATTAAATGTCTCTAGAATTTGAAAAACATCATTTTAATAAGTGTGAGTATGGTTACAGCAAGGGTTCAGGCAGGGGACTTGAACATGTGTTATTTGTGGCCTTACCACCCAGGTTAGCTGTCTTTCACATCTGTGAAATGGACACAGCCATACTTAATGGATTATTGAACAGGGGGTTGCTACATGAAAAAAACTTCTAGGCTGACTGGTCATATGAAAGATGTACTTTAAAGCATGTAAAGGACTGTTATTCTGTAGTTTTGGGTTCTTCGTAGTGCTAGAATTTTAGTTCAGGACAAAATGTAATTTTTTCAGTGTGCAGGCTGTCCATATCGATACTTTTCAGTTACATTGTACACCTCACCTCTCTTAAATTAATTTTTAGTGGTGAATTAGGGTAAGAATGGTGTGCATATCTTCTCTAGCATTGTTACTTGCATCTGTCATGCTCTCAGTGTGGAACAGCAGCAGACATGCTCATTGTAATGGATCAGAGGAAGCAGCACTCAATCAATAAATGTAGGAGAATCACTTTGCATATTTTGAGTCCACAACAGCAGCAAACACCCACCTCCAGAATGTGTTCATGGTGGTTGTTGTAACCACATAGCTGAATCAGTGGCTGAGATGACCTTGTTCATTTAATTGAATGCATTATCCTAATATGCTCTCTCTGGTAACCACTTGTTCCCTGGTACCTAACAAGTTCCCTGGTACCTAATGAGTGTGGTGACATGTGGCTGGCAACCAGTCCTCAGTGGTGTTCTTCAGGCTTCAGTTCTGTCCAATATATTTACTAACAATCTTGATGCAGGAGTTGAATGCAGCACTAGCAAGTTTGCTGATTATACCAAACCGGGACGTGTTGAGGGATCTTGATAGATTGGATCTTTGGACAGTGATTAATGGGAGGAAATTTAACAATTCCAAATGCCAGGTTCTGCACCTGGGATGGAGTGACACCATGCATGAGTATAAATTGGGAGAGGAGTGGCTGGAGGGTGGCCCTGCAGAAAGAGATCTGGGACTGCTGGTTGGCAGCAGCTCAGTACAAGTCAGCAGCATGTGCCCTGGCAGCCCAGAGGGTAAATCCCATCCTGGGGTGCATCAAATGCAACATAAGCAGTTGGGCAAAAGAGGTGATTATCTCCCTATATTCAGTGTTGGTGCAGCTTCACCTTGAACACTGTATGCAGTTCTGAAAACCTACCACAAAGTTAGATAAATGGGCCTGAAGTCTCATTCAAAGAAGAATAGCCCTGGGTCTCCCTCTTCGGTGCCTCACTGACCACGAGGATGTGGCCAAAACAGTCAAGTGAGATGTTACCTTGTTTAGAACATGCCAATTCACTAGTTTGTAGGTTCATGTTAAATTTAATTAAGCAAAACTTGTATTTGTCCTTCTTTAAAGATAAATACAGTTAAAGTTTAATGAGTAGCCTCTACTAGGTACCTACAGTGCTGGTATATTGTGTTGGTATTTTGCGTGAACATGTATCAATGTCCTTCTTGTGAAAACGGATGTGTAGCAGAACAATTTATTCTGATAAACTGTTAATTCTGAGACTTCCCAGTAATGCTTGCTTTCACTTTATTTTCCTCTGTCTCATGTTACTTACTTAAGAGCTGGCAGTTAAATCATGGGATTCATGAAGGATGAATTTTAAATGCTGGGGAAGTTTGGTCAAGGGATGTGAAAGGTCTGGACAATCCTTTGAATACTCAAGAAGGAAATACCAGTGAAGACTGAAGGTTAATTCAAATCTAAGCCAAACTTCTCCTGGATGGACCAAATTGGGCTGGAGACTTTGTGCAAGTCTGGTTTGCTATATTTTGATCAAGCCTGAACCCTCAGAAAAATATGATAAATTGTAAGCATAAAAGGAAACTAACAGGAAGGTGATGAACTTCTCAAAACTACTTAACAAAGGCCATGTTTAATATTATTTAGAACTGGAGAATCAACTTATACAAAGTGGTTGATTTTGTATAAACTGGTTTGCACTTTTTATTTAGTTTAATAGTTGGGTGAACTTCAAAGGAAAGCTCTTTCCCCAGTCTCTGGTATATCAAGATTTGTATTCAAAGTGGATGGATACATATTATTTTTTAATTTATTTTTAGAAAAAAAAAAATCTTGAGGGCAGCTGTAAACAAGTGCTGTTCATCTGAAATGTTGGAATTTTGCCAAAATGTAGCCTTATTCCTAAAGAGAATATTCTGTGTGTGTGTGTGTGTGTGTGTGTGTGTGTGTGTGTGTGTGTGTGTGTGTTCAGACAGAGAAGATGAGCTCCTTGATGGGGAGGAAGGCAGTAAAGGCAGTATTTCTTCGCAGACTTGTCCATCTGAGTTTTCCCATCTGCCAGTATGACTAGCTTGCTACCTGAAAGAAGGAGTAATGGGATTGGAAAGGCGTGGATGTGGTTAAGCATGTTTATAAAACTGAAGTCCCCTGACATTTCCTTATGAAGCATGTGACAGTCTCAAGTAAATTGAAACAGAGACCAACTTGGACAAATGTCTGACAAGAATGGTTTGGTGCTGCTTCTTAATGAGGAGTGACACTTTTTTTCTTTGTTTTCTTTTATGCAATTTATCAGGGTAAAAAAGACCACAAATCTTTGCAATAGCACAAAAAAAAATCTTCTAACCCCCAAAACTGTGTCAATTCAAACAGCACTTGTACAACCAAAGTGACAAGCTATTGTACTTCTTTAGAGAGTTCATTTTTGGTATCAGTTACAGCATCATAATATGCATTGTATTATTGTTCTACTTAGACAGTGAATTGCTGATATGTATCATGATACACCTGTTAGTCAAGAAATCCCTCAGAAGCCAAACGGTGCTATAAAATTGACATACTTGCATGCAGCCAGAACTGTCAGGATATTTCCTTTGCATTATGCAATATTTTCTGCTTTATGGCCATTAAAGGCAATAATAAAACAGCTGTCGCTGAGTGGTATGTTCTCAAATATCAGTGAAAAGCATTGAGATGATGATAGCAATGTGATGCATAGTGTAATAGCTAAAGATAGGTCAGTGTTTTTATTAACAACCCTGTTTTTGCTTCTGTCTGTATATGTCTTTGCCCTAGGCAGGAACTTGCCAGACAGTGGATAAGCCCTAGATCAATGACCAGCTTTTCTGAATGCAAACTTTCCACAAAGAAGAGGAAAAGATTTTCCTTTCTTGGCTTCCAAATAACTTTACTTGATTGAAGCTACTATTTAAAAGGATTCTCAGTTAAGCCTCAAGTTCCAGTCCATGTCTCAGAATAATTATGATTATTTTTTAACCCAATTTTTTTTTGTTAATTTAATTAATTTAGATATATTCATATTATTTGAAATGCAGTCAGTATGACGGGATCAGCAGCCATGATTCTCATCTTGAAATCAAATTCTGAACATTCTGTACATAGATGTAAACTCAAATTGCAGCCAATTTTTTTTAAGCTACTTTTTGAAAGGATTTGGTCACCATGCATCCTGGTCTTGCTGTCTATTGTTTGGGACATTCAGTTTGAACACAGAAGAGTTAATTTTGAATCCTCTTACACTGTGGAGCACATTAACCCCATCTCTCTCACTGGCTGGTTAGGCGCTCAGGCTGCTGTTGTATGGTCACTGTTGCTGTCATTTTAAAGGCAAAGGAGAATCTTGCCCAGTTAACAGGAGTCCAAGCCCTGGACCCTGAAGAAGAGGAGGTACACATTTTCTGGAGATGGTCAGAAGGATATGCCTTCTCAGTAGAGGTGCCCTCAGTTCATCATGTGGTCTACTTTGGACACTGAGATACGGTGTTTCCCTGTTCATAGCACAAATTTTATAGGTATCTAAGTCAACATTCTGGCAGAGCCTGTATATTTAAGAGTTTGATAGAGAGCTAGAAGTAATAAATGGGGGTCCATCTGTTAAGGACTAAATTTTTAAAAGGACTCTAGATGGCCTGCAATAGGAAAATAGGCTTTAAATCTGTGATTAAATCTACTCTCCTCCCTCTCTCCCCCCTCCCCCCATTTGAAGATTTTGTTTCCTATTAAATATATATATATATATATGTATGTAACCTCTCTAGGTTGTTGATGCAAACAATTGTTCTGCTGGAACTTCTTAGAAAATTGTTTCTTTTTGTAATATTTCAGAACAAAAGAGCAAACCTCTTTTAAGGCATCTGAGCCCACAATGTTTCACAAATATATGGAGTGGACATAGGGAATTTGACCAGTGATTCGTTTTTTAGGGAGAGGACACTATAAAACACAGGAATTATTTTTTTTAGAAAGTGATGGATTGATTAGTTTTCTTTATACTTAAGGATTATCTCCTTTAGTCTTAAGGATTAAAACGGAGTTCTTAAAGCTCTGTATGTTTGAAGACTTCAGCTTTTTGACCTTCCTGACATCTTGTGGTAATGAGTTTCATAAGATAATTAGATGCTGTGTATGAAAGTATTTTAACATTTTTGTATGGTTTTCTGTTTCTATTTCAGTTTCATTGAATGATTCCTTTTTATATGAAGGCTAAACCGTATATTTTATCTGCATTATTTTCCCTTCTAATGTTTCCATTTTAAAATTTTGAGGAGTTCTTTCTCCTAGCTTGTCTGAACTGGTAACAAAATGTTTTAGAATGCTATTAAAAAGATCAATGCCTTGAAATAGCATAATTTCTGGTAAACCTGTTCTAGCTGCTCTAACTTTTACCAAGCCATAGATTTTAAGTGGATGGTTCATGTTCCTTCGGTGATGAATTTATTTTATTACCTTAAAACTTTGCCATGGAAATATCTTTCCTTTTTTTTTCACCCAGAGAAATGAAAACTATAATGAACCACAAGAATAATGTTTAGATTACTCTTTTATCATCTCATGACCTTAACTGATTTTTTCAGTGAATGGTTTCTTATAGATATTATAGCAAATGTAGCTAATTCACCTGACGGAAACTGGGAGAAGCTAATCAATGACAGTGGATTCATAAAAAAGCAAATGATGTTTCAGTGTTTACCAAAGAAAAGAGGGGAAAAGCACAAATGGAATTCTAGTATACTTCAGAAAACATGATGATAATGGGATGTGATGTGTTGTGATTTGTGAAATGAGTGGAGGTGATTGGTGAAGCTGAGAACCATTGTGGCAAACTCCTCTCCTGAACTGCGTGTGACAGCTCAGCTGTATATAACACAGTTTTAAATTAGATTTGACATTTCAAGGCAAATATTATATAAATAGTGTTTCATCGGTTGCTTTGAACATATTGTAAAATAACGAAATGGTGCTTAACTTCCAAGGAAAAGAAATTTACTGTAAAGATTTGTTTAAATACTTGGTGTTGTTTTCTAAATGAGTTGCCAGTGGTGACTGAGCTGATTAAATTATTAGAAAAAGGTTTTTTTAGGAATTTTATGTTGGAATGTATATATTAAACTCTCTTTTCTGATTGCCTCAGCTTTGCAGCCCTAGATTTCAGAAAACTTCCTGTGATAATCTAACACTTTCTAGATCTAACCTCTGCTTGAAGAGGAATGGTCAAAATTTATTTATTACTGGAAATCACTAGCAAACAAAAAAACCCCCTAAAGTCTTCTCATAAGCCTTTTCTTGAGGATTTATTGACATTAGAAGGTTATTTGGGGAAACAGTCTTGAATTTCTTGAACTCAAAGGCAGATTAAGACTCAAGGAGATGCTGTTAGAAGCAGTCAGTGATTCAAGAGATGATGACCTGAGCAGTGACAGCTGGGCATTTGAAGAAATCAACTGTCATCATGACAGGTACAAAATTTGCTTTGTCACTTTTGGCCCAGGTTCTGTATCTCTACAATAAATGAAAACTCATCCTGGATAAGTGTGTTGTACAGTATTTCGTGCAGAGGATGATATTCTTCAATGACAGAGAAATCCTCTTCTATTTTTGTTTTCACTCCCATCACTTGTAAATGGATAAAGTTGCTGAATGCACCCTGCTTGCTGTCAACTTTTAATAAAGTGTGAAACCATCTTCTCACAGAGTGTTTTTCCTTTGCTTGCTTCCTTTCACTTTGAAGTACCTCTGGCAAGATATGTCCCTTTTAATAGCTTTTGTTCTCATTTGACTCTCTCAAAACACCTGGCAACATCATTTTTTATCCTCCCAGCTTGATATTGCCTTAATATTCCATTTCATCCCACAGTGAAATATTTGTCATTGAATAAACTGTTTTCTGAATTGGTGGATACTGTTCAATTCCACAGCCTGTGTTTAGTGAGAATTAAATTCTTGCTTGGAAATGAATATCCTATGATTTCTAGGAATTAAAAGCGGAAAAATGAATAAAATAGTGAGTGATTTAACTGTTTTATATAACCTGTTAAGCTACACTCACCACATACCACACCGATAGGACAGCAACAACTAATCTGATGCCAGAAACGTGGGCAGAAAGCAAAACTGAACTTCCTTTTAACCCTGTAATGTAGACTGAACTTCAGAGGCTGGAACAACATCCAGTCCATTTCCCAGCTTCGTTATGGTCTACCCTTAGGACCTATAAGGTCTGCAAATCAGGAGACTTCAAAAAATATCTACCCATAGAAGCTGTATTACCCTCTCCATTTAGTGTATGATAGAAGCATGGTGAAATATAGAAGCACAGGAAAGGCCTAAATCAACTAAAAGTACCACTGTGCCTGGTAAATGGTGTCTCATCATATTCCCTTGAAACAGTATAAATGGACTGTTCTTTATGGCAAGAAATACAGTTTCAGCCCAGGGAAGTGCTGCCCACTGCATGCACTTGGTATTTGCATCTGTGACAGACACATTTTGGTAAGCTCTAGCCTGTGAGCTGCTGCTAAAAGGAAACTTTACAAGATCAAACTATCCCACTGATTATTGAGGAATCAGGACACTTCTTATCAGTGGAGGCAAGATGTATTAAATCTTTGCACCTGTGTAACAGTAAATGGTGGAGTCTAAAAGGAAACCAGGAAAATAGACCTCAAAATGTGTTTTGCTGCTCTATCTGTAGTCATTTAGCACCCCCTGAAATACATTTTCTAAGCATGCAAGATAAACATATTCTAACTAAATCAAATATAAATGGTGAAATGAAAAGAATATCAGCTCTTTATTAGAGAAATAACATGCCATTGTAGAGAAAAATATAAACCACAAAACTACTGAGGCTGTTAATCCATGTCCAGACAATTTTTTTTAAATACTAAAAGGAATCATAAGAAATTTTAAAAATGCCTTGTACCATTTACTACATTCCTTCTGGTCTTGCACGTATTTTGTGCTTGTCCTTGAGTTAGAAACAGTGTGCAGTTATACCTCCACAGGGGCAGAGAAGTGATAGACTTGTGATTCTTGACTATGAGGTTTGATTTGTGTTGGAGATTTGCAAATGTTAGTTAAATCTTATGATATCAAATTTGGGAACCTAGGGGTTAACAAGATAAAACAACTGGCTGGATGGCAGAGCTCAGAGGGTTGTGATCAATGGCTCAGAGTCTGGTTGGAGACCTGTAGTTAGTGGGGTCTCCCAGGGGTCAGTACTGGGTCCAGTTGTGTTCAACCTGTTCATCAGTCACCTGGATGAAAATGAAGAGTGCACCCTCAGCAAGTTTGATGATGGTACCAAACTGGGTGGAAGGGCTGATACAACCAGAAGGCTGTGCTGCCATTCAGCAAGACCTGGACAGGCTGGAGAACTGGGCAGAGAAGAACCTGATGAGTACACAGAGAAATCAACAGAAAATAGACCTGTTGCTCTAGTATCAAGGCAGGTGTAATGCCCAATAAGAGAAGGCTTGAAGCCCGGTACCAGGTTAAAATTGTTTACTCTCAGGAAAAGGTTGATAAGTGATTCAGCTGTTATATGCCAGGGAGGATGACTTCCGTGTATCGTCTCACCTTTGTGGCAAGGCCATGTGGCTTGTATGAGGCAGATGAGATAATCTGGGGTCCTTCCTGCAAGAACTGTGAAATTACTTGCTACAATACAATCTGAGCCAGGTTTATGATTGTTCTAAGAGCTGCCAATCTCTAGCCATTGCCAGCTGAGTATCGTATCCCTGTAGATCTCTCAACTTGAATAAACCGAAGGCTGGAGGGTAAGCTCTGTTCAAGAGAGCTGAAATGACAGATAGAATCAAAAGGAAAATGAGGAATGCAATGCCTGAGTTGCTCTATCCTGCTTCCTTAACTATGCTGATTATGTGCTTGATCTGCCTTTTCCAGCGTTGAACTTCCAAAGCAGTTTATTTCTTCCTTTGTGTTTTAAATTTGCCCACACCTTTACCTTTTCTAGTTGCAGATCCAAAACCCAAGATGGAGATTGGAAGATTACAGACTCATCACAAGTTTCCATCAACAACTAGAAACTTAGTCTTGATAACATTTGTTTAAGAAAAAATTATGTGCAAGTTTTATTTCTTACATGGAAACCTCCTTCTTTGTAACTTAAGAAATAAGTTAGGCAGGCAAAGTCTTGGAAATACCCAGCTTTTTGGCCTTCTATGAGTAATGGTGTTAGAAAATACATCATATACCTTTGTGAACAGGTCTTCTACTGGTACTCGGAGTTGTGTAGCTTTTTGAAAGCTAGTGTTGGGAGCACTTGATAGGTTAATTTCCTAGTTACTTTCATGAATTGACTCCCACTTATTGCTGATAGCAAAACACAGTTGTCAAAGAGGAATATTTTCTTTCAAAGAAATAATTCAGTGCAAAAAGTGTCTACAGTTTGTATACAATAAAAAATGTTTACCCTGTAGGCAGCTCCAGAGTTAGTACGTTAAGATTAAGACCTGCATTTGCTTTATACAATGATCCCAGCACAAAAAAAATAATGTGAGCAAGATGTATAGGGTAGTAGATGTCTGCTTCTGCGAAAGTAGTTGAAGAAAAGAAAACATGCACAGCACATACATTATGTACAAACGTAACCAAACCGAAGTGTTTGCAGTGTCCTTATGCTCTCAATAATGAGCTACAGAGGCTCTAACACAATATTTTTTTACTCCTTTTGAGATCTGCAAAATGTTGCTGTTCTATTTCATTTCTTAAATACTTCTGAACAGAGATAGTGTGGGACATATCAAAATGTGTTTCATGAAACAAAGCCCAGCCTCTGATCCTGGTTGTTCATTGTTTGCTGGGGTTTTTTTGTTCGTGGGTTTTTTTTTTGTGTAGTCAGGTGTCCTCTGCATGGAAGTTTGACCATTGAAGAGGAACAGGCTAGGGAAATGGAGAGAGGCTGAAATGCCCATTTGTCATCTTGTAGTGCGCTCAACTCATACTCGGTTCCAGGAATCGCGAATTATTTAGGTGTAACACTAGCTGTTATCAGTGTGTAGCCCCTATTCTGATACATGTATCATGGACATGTCCCAGTCAAAGATCATGTAACAGGCAGAAGTCCAGAGGTAGGAACAATAAATTTCCCAGACACTCAGTAGCCTGGAAGCCATGCTCTGGCTGGTTGACCCTGTCCCATAGATGAAGGAATTGGAAAATAAACTGTTACATGGAAAAATGCAAATTCCAGGACCATTGCAGGGACATGAAATGGCTGAGATAGAAGAGGGAGCAAAAAGAAATGGGAGGAAAGACACCTTTCCCTGCCTGCATAGCCTAATAAATACATGCAGGACATATCTGCATAAATATAGAGGGTTATATATATATATATATGTATATATACACACATACACACACATATATATACACATTCAATACAAAGTCTTTAACAGGTCTCTTTAAAATTACAATATATATTCTGAGTATATATATGTTTATATTTATGTTTAGATTTATTCCATTCCTGAAGCCATTTGCTGCTTGCTGACAGCTAGCTTCAGGGCCCTGATTTCTTTCTAGTAGCTGCACACCACTTTTACTATACTGACAAAAGAAAACGTTTCATAATTTCTTCTTAGCAGGTTCAGGTACTGGTATGCCTGTATGCAAGGTTACATGCATGCCTGTATTTAGTGGGAAATTTTACCCTTTCTTGTGCTAATAACTGATACATTAGTCTGTTACAAATGGAAAACTGTTCTCAAATATTAAAAAAAATTCATAAATTAGTATGGCTTAAATGAGAGTAAAATGTACCTTTTATTTTTTCTTTCTTTTTTCTTTTTTTTTTTTTTTTAAGAAGAGAAGGTCAAGAGCTCTTTTTGAGCTCTTAAAATATATATGAACCACATTTTTGAAATTTACATTAATGAATGCTCTAAGCTAATTTTTTTTTATTAAAAATGATGTCTCAAGGATTCAGCTATAGATGCGCTACAGATAATGTTGGATATTTCTGTATTTTGCAGTGAAATACACATAATGCAGTTAATTTCCTTATACTTTTGCTCATCTTTACACAGTTCTTTCTAAAGTTACAGGATGGGCTGAGAAATGGGTAATTGACAGATCTGTTTATCATCAAGAGTGTTTTGTTTGGAATGAGTGAGAGTTTAAATATTGATCATATCCATCTGGGCAACACAGTAGTAATACTAGAGAGGGTGTATACACAGAGGACAAGCTTGCTTTATATATCTGTAGGTGACTGGAGTTTGGAGAAATGGAAAATTATCGAGGGTTTAGCGAAGACAAGTGCTGGAAGGAAAAAGGCAGGAATGGTGAACAGAAGAACGAGTTCTTGTAGTGCTGAGGTGTACACAGACTCAGGTGAACTGGGGATCATGAAAAGAAACAATGATTTCTCTTTACACAGATTTTTTTACTAAAAACTTGGTAGGAAAAGGTGAAATTGCATGTCAAGTGTCAAATTCAGGAATTTTTAATGGTTTCTTTGCTCCTACTATTTTATTTTGAAAGTATATTCAGAAACATAGCAAAGTCTGCTTCTGTCATATTAACTGTGAGAACTGTAAAACAGAAGATCATACAGACCAGAAGATATTCAGATGAAGCATGTGTGCAGTCTGAGACCTGGCTTCTACTTATGCAGCAGGTCCACAGTGCCCATAGTGCAGTGATGGAGTTTCCTGAAAGCAGCCTAGTTAGTGGATCAGTCTTGTTCTGCTCCAGTAATATGTTTCAAGATTAAAGATAAAACTGTAAGGGTTTACAACTGTATAGTTTTATCTTTCTTCTGTTTCATGCAGTTTGATAAAGAAACTTGGCAGGTTGCTTCTCATTCTTTTCAGCTTGGCTTACTGGCTCTTATCTGTGTCAGGCAACCACAGTAGTATTCAGTTTCTGAACTGGAAAAGGATGAGATACAGATTATTTTAATAGTTGTTTGCTTATTTTGTTTTTATACAGTTCTTTTATTCTCACTAGCATCTACAAAACCTATAGAAAATATTTAATCTCACTTTGCAGTTCCTCGGTAATATCTAGTTGCGGGTGTACAAAGTATGGGTGACAACTTTAAAAACATCTAAAATGTACTTCAGAGAAGTACATCAGTAATATTTTTACCTTGTTTTGGCTTTGCTTCTAGCAACAAGTTAGATCAGAGCTTCTAGTACCGAGGAACCAGCTAGTGGGTGAATTTTTCATTTCAACATAATCTTATTAATAGTTTGTCTGCTCAAGTAAACATGGTTCTTTTAGCTTTCAGGCAACTGAAAACAGTAATGTAAGGTCAAGTCTAGCGTAACTGAAACCTGTATCCTAAAGCACAGAGAAAACAAGGAACATTTTTTTCAACGTGTTTTGACCTCTTATTTTTCCTCACAGCTTTGTTTGTTCTATATAGGAAAGCCTCATACTGCTGCTGCTATTCCTGCTGGCAAGTGCAGTTGTTTTAAGCTCCTTTCCCTCACAGGACTTGCTGTTTAGTAGAAAAGTCTGATGCAGCAGAGTTCAACAGCTGCCCTTTCCTGCAGACAATTGAGCTTTCTGTGCTGACAAGTGTGCTGGGAACTCTTTGACCTTCTCTTTCACATTCCCTGTTGCACAAATAACACTGAGTTGTGGCTTCAACACATAACACAGTGGCTGACTTCACCAGTTGCTGAAGCTTCCATTATCCCTCTCAACCTGAACCAAAAAGTACTGTGACTTGGAATCATGGAAATTACAAATCTGATCTTCAGCTGTAAAAGCTGGCACAACTTAGCTAAGGCTGATGCCAGTTTACAGCAGCTGAGGTTCTCAACTTGCAGGGGAAGAAAGGAATTTTGATCTTTACAATCCATCTTAAATATCAAGATATAGTTAAGGATGAAGGTGACCATTTTTGTCTTAGGGTAGGACTTTGGCCGTAGAATTTAAACTCTACATTAATGGGGATACAATAAAATGTTGTGGTTTTGATTCTCTTTCTTCACTTAAACAGTAGCACAGCTATAGTGTTTGCCATTTGGGGTAGATAGAAAGACTTGAAACAGATCTAGTTTGAGTTTGAGCCATATTTTTGGGAAGGATTGTTTTTTATTGATCCACACCAGTTGCACCTTCATCTTGAATGCAATTATATTTCCAGATGGAAAACATTATACCCTCGTACAGACAATATTGCAGTATTGTACCTTTCCAGCTACTGCTGAGGTGGAAAATGTTGTTGAGGTTATATAATCTAGTATGGTTTTGTGTTCTAGTAAAAATGAGAGTGTGTGATCTTTATTTTTTCCCCCAAAATCCCTCAGAAGAGGAACCTTGAAATAGCAAGTAGGCTGATGAGATTGGCATGAATCTTAAGTGTAAGAAACTCCTCTTCTACTTCTTAGGTGTGCATCCTAATGACTTCCTTTTCATAGTGCAAAGAATCTAAATGGCTTCGAAGCCAGAAGTTTTGTTCTGTAGATTTCCCAGGTTCTCTTATAGGAGCCCAGCAGTACCTAATCAAATCTCTTAACTCTGCAGCTTTACTGTGGAATTAGAACACCATAGTGAATGAGTTCCACTCTGATTCTTTTTACACCAAAACTGACATCTTCTTGCATTCGTGTGGTATTTCACAATCCACTGCAAATATTTCTTTCCAGGAATGCATATGTCAGTTTGTATGTGCCTTGGTATCAACATCATAGTTGTCTCATTTCCTCATTAAGTTGAGGCATCAGAAAACAATGTAGCTGTAACAGGATTAATGGGTCAGCCATCCCTAAGCTGCTTCCTGCATGAGATGAAAGGAAATTGGTGTGTATACTTATGATGGTACATTGAACCTGAAAAAAAACACTGTAAAACTGGCTTTTGTGTGATGGATGATACCATAGGTAGAGATGAAACCTTGGATACCATGGAGTCAAGTTGCTGTCTCTGGCAGCATCACAGGCACCTGGAGTTATGAATTTGATGACTCTGCTCTTCTAATGTAAAAGTAACAGGAAAAAGAAGTGAGCATTTGAAGCATATTGCAACCACATCTGTTATTAAGAAACTCCTCCCTGCTACATTTAGAAAGTGCCATTGCCCAAATGCATCACTAGACAATGGGGCTTCACAGTGTTGGGTTGCCTCCTGCTGAAAGCAAGACTAAAATGAAAAGAGAGTAGATAAGAGAGACTGGCAGAGACAACAGCTAGAGCTCTTTGTTCAGTTACTTGCCTGATATAATGGTTGCGTCTGAGGCTTAGCAAACTCCTGTTTTCCAGTCTACTTTTTCTAGTGCCTGGATACAACTTCAAAGTTAACCCACGATAAATGGCCAGGGAGTATAGAAGGGAGACAAAAAATTGCCTATAAAAACCTCTTAGCCTAGATATGAGTGCTGTGCAGAGTTAATAATCACCATTCTGACCACAGTGATTGGAAATTATTCCAATAGAAAGAAGAAATAAAGCTATTCATGTCATTTGAAAAGACTGTGATCTAGAATAACAATAGAAGTGAAGAGGCTGAACACACCAATGGATGGGAGGGAAAACTTCCAATAAGCTAAATTCTTTTTGATGTTTCTAATGTTCAGCTCCAATTTCCAATAATCACCAAGATTATTGGTGTATAATTCCTGCAAGTCTCAGGACAATATGTCTGTCAAAGATGTACTCATTTTTTCATGGCTTTTATTTAATTATGTAAATGTCTATGAAAAACAGATAGTTACCCAGAATGTAAGGGGAAATAATAAAGAATGCAAGACAACTCTGCAGACAAAAAAGGATGAAAACAGCAGAGACCTTATGATGAAAGTTCATATGGCATCTCAATGGAGGGGTTCAGATGGGTTATTTCCAAAGGCTCTCCCTCCAAAGACCTAGGTTGTGGTAATTTACTTATGATCTTCCAGTGGCTTTGATGTGGTTCAGCTACTGCAGTCACACCGTTTGCAAGTGTTTCTTCTGAACTTAAGCAGGGCAAGCCAGGACAGAGGGGAACACTAGCTTTGATAAAAGGAAAAATGTGATACTTAGTTTATCATTGTCATTAATTTCATTCATTCCAGTGACAGACAGCTGTTTTAACCAAGCGTATGTGAGTTGCTGTTCATCTAGATGCTGTATGAACAACCCTAAAGAGATGCGATAAGAAATGATGCAATATTTTAGGACTGATTTAAGAGGGTGCTAGACATTTAGATTTTGTGAAAAACCAATGGAAGCTCCTATTTGTATTTTCATTAAGGCCCAGAAATAACTCAAAGGTCTTCAAAGCTGTTCACCAATTTTCAGTGTCAAAACGAGTGGGCATCAGGAAGCTCATTTCTCTGTCACTTGATGGGTTAAATCAGTTGTTCAGCTGCTTCAAGTTGCTATTAACTCTCTTATCATGAGCACCTATTTCACAACTGTCACTCATTTCTAGGAGCATCATCCATATAAGCATGTAGATTTCTTATGTCTGTTTTATATCTGAGATTTGAGCTCTTTTTATCTCAGGAATAAAATATTCATTTAAATTAGAGAATAAAACCCAACACTTTCAGATAATCATGTTTGGCATTTGTCACAGAGGCACCCCAAAAGTCAATTTAAGCAGACAATAAGCTCCAAATAGACATTAATCTAACCAGAACTGTTTAGCAGAAAACCACATAGAAACAGGGTTTATCCAAAACTATTCAGCACTCCAACCACATTACAAAACACAGTTTTGGATACTAGTTAGGAGTTACATTACTACACAGCCAATTCAACCTTAAAGGATTAGATCCCAGAATTCTAGAGAGATGATTCAAAAAGTGCATCTTCCCACTTCTATGAAGTGAGAACTCTCAAGGATAATCAGATCACTTACCAGATTGGCAAGGAGTCTCAGTCCTTGAGGAATGTTTCTTAGATAGCCAGTCTAAGAGGAGAGTCTTCAACTACAGACCCATTACTCTGAAGAAGACCAGCTTGATGGGGGTCTCCAGCAGGCTGCATTTCTCCATGTTTATGGCCTTAGACAGTAGGTGAAATACATTTCCTAATTGATTGTATTTCCTTTTCCTCAGTTTCTCATTGTTTCCAGTGTTGTGTAATTCTATGTTATTAGTTTTTTTGGTTTGGTTTTGTTTTGTTTTAATAGAAAGTATTATCACACACTTTCCCATGATTTCCAATGTAAGCAACTGTGCTTCTGAGGCTTGAGTCACTAACTATTTAGAGATTAATCATTTTACTCTGATTTTTTAATGTTTAATCACAGAAACCCTGGGATTTGGACAATTCTTTTCTGCCCAGAATTTTTGCTTTTCTGTGCATTATTGAGTTTTATATTAAACCCTATTATATCAGTATTTCACTTTTTTTTTTTTTTGGCAAAGCAGCAAGTGGAGTATTTGAACATCTGCCCATCAGCTGTGGTATCACACTTCATTTATTGAGAGGACATACCCCATTAGCTTTGAACTCATTCTGACAGGAGCACTTGTCCTTTTATACATTGTGCTGGGACTTGATTTAAGTCTGCTATGCATTAGAATTTGCACCACTGAAGGCTTTTAGAGTACAGCTTTCAGTAAGCTGGTTTTATAAATGTCACTATGCTAGGAAATCCATTCACTGTCTTAACTTGAAAAATGAGTTTTGAACACCAGGTGCATATAACGTGTAGCAAACTGAGTCCTGTCATACAACTTCATTGATTAACTGCTTTTGTTAATGAACAGCTACAAGTATAAAAGTGGTGCTGAGGTATGATGCTAATGACTTCACAAGTTTTATGAACTATAAAAACTATGATGCATAAATAGGGTTGAAGAACTGTTTTTTTCAACAACAAGCACCTATGTATACTGTCCTGAATAGCCCTGGCTGTTCCTCTCTAGTAATGGGATCGACATGTGACTCCAAGACTGCTCTAGAAATGGTATTTCTTGATCAAATATGTGCCACCTAACATATCATAATCTTACATAGTTGGGGAAGGGTGTTTGTTTCAGGTTGAGTTACTGTGGTGTGTTGAAGGAGAGGGTTCTGTGAAGAACAACAGAGATATTAGGTGAGCACAAAAAACTGCCAAGACTCCTGTGATGGCATATTTGTGTTGAAATGTTCAAATAACCTGTTGAAATAGTTCTACTTGTCACCATGTTTTGGGGGTTTCATGTTTTTTCTAAAAATTATAGGGAACCTGAAACTTTGTATAAAAAATACCTTTGTGTAGGCCATTTCTACACCTGCGGGAAAAGTCAGATACATCAGAACACTGAGATGTGGTTGCTGTAGTGTAATAAAATGCAGAGGACACAGCACTGTAATATAGCAACTGTTGTAATTGTGGTCTAAACAGCCAGGGTAGTTTCACTATACAATTCATCTGACATTAATGAAAAGCTGTAGAAAAACAGGTTGCTTATGGATAACTTGACTTCTGTGACTTAAAGAGATCTTGAGTGTACCCAAATACCTAAGTTGCCAGATTCTTGAGTGTTGGAGGTAATAAAAGTAGGCTATGAAGACATGTGTAATGCAGGTATCCCATTCCATCTCCACAAAGCAGAGTGAGCTGCTCCTCTGAGCCTCAGTGCAGCTCAGTGTTGTGTGCATTTTGTAGCTGATTTTGCCAATCATTGTCTGCAAATCAGTGAGCTCTGATTACCCAGTTCTTTGCCAGACTTGTTAGCTGGGGCAGAGCTCCTGGTAAGCATGACTAGACTGCTCTCAGGACTGTGATGGCTTGTGTCCATCTGTCTCAGGTGTCTCTGGTCTTTGCTATCCCACACTTCTTGGTCTGGGGTTAGAGCCAACAGAGCCAGATTAGGTCTGATGCATGTCTGGCAGCAGTAAAAGATGTTTTGCCATTTACCCCTCCCACTTTCTGTACTATGTGGTGCTTCAGGACTGGTGCACAAAGGGCCCACTGCATTATTCTCCTTATTTATTCCCTGATGAACAATCTCTGAATAAAAGAGGACAATGAAGAAAACACAGAAGTTTACTAGTTTTGCCATATGGAAAAAAAACTAAAACAAACCTTCCAGGTCCTTAGCCAAGACCCTGGTTTCACAGCAAATGAAATGGTACAGACAGCTAAATGATAGCACATTTATCATGCTTTCAGAATTGTGAAGGTCTACAAAAACATACCATTTCTGACAAACTTAACAAAGTTTAGAGAAATGTTATAATATTGGCAAAAGTTACTTGCTTCTAAAAACTGAACTTTACTTGTTTTTATACATTTCCGTGTTCTTCTAGTACATTAGAATGTAGTTGTGAGTGTATTTATAACTATAAATTCTTCACTTCTGAATAATGCTGCATATACTTGTCATTCGAGATGAAGTTGTGCTGTATGTCAAGTGTTCTTTGCTCAGTGACATCTCTAAAATAGGGAAAGCTACAATGTTCGGTATAGAAAATACCAATGCTGTTTACTTGTAGGCATAAAACAAGGTTATATTACAGGCTCAAAAACCAGAATTTTAATAAAAGACTAGGAACTCAGGTAAACAAACATTTAAAATTCTAGTTAAATTTTGGAAACAAGTAGGCCATTCATATGCAGCCATAAATAAAAGCAGAACAGAATTAAGGGGTAATACTAAATTTAGCACATTGTGTACAGATCTATGGTATTTATAATTTCCTTTAGTAATAATATAATACTCTGAAGTGAATATAAATTTAAATTACATATATACATTTCTAAAGTAAGTATAGGAAAAATTATAAAGAAATGAACTGTTCCACTGGTACCTTTTCAAATCTTGCTCAGACTTAGGAAAACATATCTTACTTGGACTCCCTCAAAATTTTCAATTTTAGAGTATCCTGCTTGCCCCATTTCTCCTTTCAAAAGCAATGTATTGCTTTTTCTGTTTCCTTTGGATCCTCACATCTCTAGATCAACTTACAAGGATATTCGCATATTCAACATCAGCTTATGCAGTAGAGTGCAGGGAAGGAGAAAAAGGCATCTTCTGCATATAGATTGTGAAGATGATTCAAATGCAAAAAGGAAAATGTGGCACCTTGTCTCTGCTGAGTCTGGTTAAGATATTACATTTCTGCATCCTCAGCTAGTGTCCTTGGCTACCATTCAGGGACCATTCCTGGTGAAAAGAACTGGGTAGAAACAATTGCAACCAATGCAAAACAGAAGTTGGATTCTGGTCTTGATGATATCTAGTCCTTCTGAGCAGCAAAGCCTCGTCTGTAACCCTGCCATTTCATACACACTAATAGGACAACTGATGTAAAGGCATACAAAGTCAGCATCAATGATAGTCCCACACTATTTTTGTAGTCAGTGCAAATAAAGAAGTGCAGGTGCACAGAGGATTGTATGCTGCCTTCTCTTACGTTAGAGAGTGGATGTGATTTTCTGACTCCCCAATGTGTGCCTCTTTGAGATGCAACAGCTGGAAGCCCCATGCTTAACTGAGAGGCCCAAGCCCTAAGCAGGGATTGTTGTTCCTCCTCTTTTGTTAACACTGCATGAATTTGCATGATTGCAAGTACCCTCACTGCAGGGATGACATGGTACGAGATATTAATGCTTCACTAAAATTAGAACATTAACTCTGATACTGGTTTGATGCTTTTAAATTATTCTGTTCTGAACCAATAACATGGAACTCTAGAAACCTGCAATTTAAAACTATTTTGAAGAAAATGGTTTCAAATTTGCTGTAAGTTTTGAAGCAAAATGTGTCTTTCAGAGCTTTTCTGATTTCCTATATTTTAGGCCCAGATATCCTCATTAGATTACAGACTTTACATTCTCCATGCTGAGGAGTATTGAACTGATCCCAGCTACCTGTGCATAGACTTCAGCAGCTTGTGCTTGACTAAATGATCTCTTCCAAAAGAGTATCTGATCTTGATTACAAGAAAAAAGATGGAGAATCCATAGCTGCCCTTTGTTTGTTACAATGATCATTCATCTTTGCTGTTAAAAATACAAGCCCAAATTAAAATGAGAACTTGCCTGGCTTCAGCTTCTAACTCTTGGATTTTATCCTGCATTTCTCCAGTAAATTAATAAGCTCACTTTATAGGATTGTGAAGGAAATAAATGTACTTCCATATTAAGACCAAAGTACTCTTTGAAACCAAGACACTTGTATAATAACTTGTTGCATCTGATGTGGCAGTGTTGTGACCCCTTTGACTTAACTGGCAAACTAAACCTCTGTGCTGCTGGTGGAAGAGTGGAAAAACCCAATCAGCAGCGTGCCAGATTCAATATCAGTGACAGACATCTCCTTTGTCATCTCTTAAAAGTTACTTGGGTCTGCTGGGTATATAGAGATGTTTAACATTCTCTTTGGTTGCTTTTATGCCGAAAATTTTTGACCCAAAGCTGTGAGAAGAGGACAACCTCAAACATCTTTCCAAATACAGAGCAGTTGTGAAAATCTCGTATTAGTAGTTAAAATCTTCATCTTCTAATGAGGTTGTACAACTGGCTTTTGTTCTTTGTTTTTTATATTCTTTTTTAAAAGATTTTCATTCTTAATCATGCCAGCCATGAGTCCTCTAATGCCCTCAAGCTCTCCTGTCAACCACAGGTACATTGAAATATCTAGCTTGCTGATTACTGCCCTCTTCTCCCCAGTGTGCACTTTCTATTGTACATTGTCCCTTCTCTCTCCACATCCTTTGTTGTTGTTGTTGTTGTTGTTGTTGTTGTTGTGCTGTTCACTTTGCCACAAAACCAGGATGGGATTTGTATCCACAAACTGTTCTCTCTCAATCTTGGAATGGTGTTTTGGCTTTCTGATGAAGTTTTCTGACAGAATTTCCCATATAAACATCACATTTTACTGCTGAAGTTTTCATTCAGCTTTGGGAAAGTAGAATTAATTCAGTAATTATCATTTTTTTTCCTTACTCTAGCCCCTCAAAATAGTCTTGAATATCAAGATCTTTAAAAGTATTTTTGATAGACACTTCCATCATTTCCCATTCATACAGATTAGGAACCCAACTGGTTGTGTTTTCTGGGATTTAATTTGTTTTTTTCTCTTGACTTTGTATTAACTTGAAGGGGCCTTGATTCAAAGATACGTTTTTTTACTAAATGGCAAACAGTAATATGCATTTTAAAGTGTGGGTATATACATTTATGTAGATAGATTTTTATATAAGTCAGCAATACATATATGTAATACAATACACAATTTGCAAATGGAAGTAATCCTTTGATTTGAAACATGAGATTGTCTGGGGACGCAGAATTCATTATCAGCTGCAAGAGCTACCACAATAGAGATACACTGGCATTATGGAATCTGAAAGAAAAGCACTAAAAATATATTAACTTATAAATTTTATTCAAAGAAGTTAAGGAGAATGTTGTAATAAATTAAATAATCCATGTTATTTGGAGTTCATGCCTTCTACGGATTGTTACACTGGAAAAGACCGTTTAGACTATATCAACTAAACCAACTCTTTCTCTACTCAGGGTTGCCCCCTCTAGTTTGTTTACAAAGGTTTTGCAGTGAATCTCTGCTGGGACTTCTGTAACTCCCCTTGGAAACCTAGCAGTTGCCATCATTAACATATTTCCTTCCTTTGCTTAAATCCTTTTTCCCTACTCATTTCTCATGTTTCCACCTTTCTTGCAAAAATTTATTTCCCCCCACATTAAGTACTCAGGTCTTAAAGTTCTTGCATGCAGTGTCTTTTTCATGCAGATTAATTGCGATTTTTTTCTCTGAAATTTCTGGCTCTGTAAATAGATGTTGGCCGATGTTGATACAGTTCACACTCAGCCATTTTATTTTTTACTCTATTTTGAAGAACTGAATATGTATTTATTCTTTTGCTTATGTTTCTCGTATTAATGTCAAGTTATAATCTCCAACAAGCAGAACTGGAATCTCATTATTTATTGTTTTGATGCAGAAAGCAATTAAATATAATTAACTGGATGATTATCATTTGCTAGTAGAATTTGCTAAGAATGCATATGCTCCTGCAGGGAGTTGCTTGCTATTTCCTGCACCACTGATCTGATGCCATTTGGAGAGAGCCTTTTTTTCCCTCTCTATTTGCTGCTTCACTGATCTGGGGAAGGAAGAAACTGTACAAAAATAAGTATGCCCTAGCTTGTGAATAACTATCGCACAGAGAGCTAAGGGCTAGAGTTTCACGTTGACTTTGTTGCAGTGCTGGGGTGCAGAAACACTGAAGTATTTGTATTTGGACAATGAAAAAACAATGCAAGTGTTTTACTGCTCATGTGATACTGGGAAACTCATTCAAGCCAAAAGGTTTTGGTTTATTTTTGTTTTATTTTCCAAGATATCTCTGTAGATGTGAGATTCTACATCAGTAAGATGCTCTTTATGTTTGTAGAACTGATAAATTTCCTGCATTAGGAAAGAAAGTCATCCTTTTTGATAAACTCAGTCTGGTCTGCATGCCACTAAACCCATACTTAAGCCTTAAGACATTCTACACACAGATTTAAGTGATGCTTGGCTGAGGAATACGTATTCTGCACTGTGGCTTTGTAATTGCCACAATTAAGCCGATTCCTCAAAACTGATGTTAATATACTGCTGTTTGCTATCACATAAGGTAGCAATTTCACCTTCTGAAATATTTGGCAGCTCATCTTGTCTAAAGGTAAAATTTCTTTCATTAACTTGCCACTTGGTCCTCCCTGTTAGAATACAGACCTGGGTCCCATTTAACATTTCATGCCTTGCCTTGCTAATAAAGTGTGGTAAAACATTTTCTGTGCAGCTAAGCTGTGGCCTGATACTAAAAAAGGTGTATTTTTGAGCCAAATTTTTTTGAATAAATAATTATTTAAAAGTGCATTTTATTGTCATCCAGAAACACTTTTAGTTAATTTTTGTTTACATTTGGGACTTTTGAGAACTGCTGTACTACCAAGCTTTTGCCTGTTTGATTGGTATTTCCAGTAAGCAATAAACATTTTTCTCCACATGTATTAGAAACCCATCTAAGTCTCTTAGGGCACTGCTTCAGTGAGATTTCTCTGATTGATTCTCACATTCGTGTAATTGCAAGCTTACTGTAAAATATTTTTCCCATCTTTGAGAATGTCTGACCCCTTTCTTGCAGACTTTCAGGACTTTGTAAACTTCTATATGTTTCTATCCCTTCAAATTCTACAATGTTCACTTAAAATCTCTTTGCACATGCTGGGAAGCACCATACTTAGACAGAAAGAGCCTTCAAATGACTGTGCAAATGTTAGCTAATTATGTCTCCTGTCATCCTGTGACATGGGCTAGATTTATCATTAGCATTTGCACAGATTAGACATTGAAACAGAGGGATTTTAAAGTGATTTGCCCTCAGCCATACCGTGTGAAATAGACTCAGAGCTGAAAATGGAGCCTGGGGAATGTTGCCTCCAAAACACAGAGCAATTCGCCTGTGTTTTGGACACTAACTGAATCTGCATAAATATATCTGGTGAAAGTACAGTGAGTTTTGTACGAAATGTTATATTTCTGACAATAACAATAGCTATCCTGGAAAGAGCTGAAGATGCATGTATCTTAATGCCATAAGGGGCAGTTATCATAAACCAAATCGCCACGTAACAACACCTATGCATTTCACACAATAATTCTTGCATCTGGCACCCAAACTAGGGAGCTGAGGCAAAGCTTAAACTGGATATTTTCTGGAGTAGAGGTTTTATGGCATTATTTACAGTCCTTTCTTTCTCTTATTACATCTCGATTTGTAAATCCACACTTAGCAGTTCTTATATTAAGAAAAAGCTACCAAAACAAATATTCTTTCTACTTTTCTCTTAGCATCTTCATGGCCAACTGTGGCAGTTGCACATCCCCCTGAGATCCAGAGCCTCCAATAGGGCAGTTGATGGCTCCTTAGCACCTTTTGTGCCCCATTGTGCCTGTCCCCATGTACATATCTAGGGTAGCACCAAGGTGCTGACAGTCACATCCTCCCCTGTCCCGGGGCAAGGTAACTTCACCTCCACCCAGCTGGGAGGGCAAGAGGGGTGGGACCCTCAGTACTCCTCAACAAAGGAGGTGCACAGAGAAGCTGAGAAGCTTCTGGACTATGTTGTAATGCCACAGCCAGATCTGAACAGGCTAGAAAACAGGGTCCCCACCAAAGACCACCTTGGAGTGGTCTTCTTGGAGCAGCAGGTCTGTGAATTGGAGCCCTCCCTTTAGACTGGGACACCATGTAAGGATTGAGAGCACCTCACCTCCTCCTGTGGTGAGCGGTTATTTACTGGATATATCTTTGAATGAGTCCTTGCCTAACTCAGGCAAGTGTAAGCCCTCGTTTAACCCAAGCAAGTGACTATTTCTTGTGGGTACCCTGGAGTGAGAGGCCTTTGTTTTTTCTTTCTTGAGAGTGTATGCGTGCACGTTGTGGATCCCCATTATTATGTTGTCGTTCTCCAATAGTTTCCTCAGCCGATATCTGAACTTGTATTTTGTATTGTCATAGTGCTAAATAATTGTATAAACTATGTTCCTAGTTGGTTTATTGGCTATACTTTTCTGGCTAGAATAAAGTCTGTTTTGGAATTTATTGTCTGTCTAAAACTGACTTTGGGGTGTCTCTGTGACACCAACCTACATGACGTATCTGCCAATGCAACTGCTGATTTATACATGTAGCCGATTAAAACTAATGTTTTTCTGTATTTATTTTTCAAGCTGGAATCTCTATGTTATTCTCTTACAACCTTTTCTACTTTCATGCCATTCTGTCTTCCTTTCTGATCACATATTACTTTCAGTAATTCCCCTACATTAATAGTTACTGTTCACTTGCTGTACACAAAATTGTTTAAATTGCCATTTTTTTTCCTAATACTTGATATTTACCTCTGGAGGTATATTCATACCTTGTAATCAAAAATGTACTTTCAGTCCAAGCAATTCAGCGAAGCAGTTCATTCTTATTACTTGAGGGAATTAATTAAAATCAGTTTTGAGGTGTGTCTAACGATGCCTTCATGAGGGACCTGCTATTGTAAGAGGAAATATTCTGTAAGGTTTATAGACCTTCAGTTTAGAGTCCTCTGGTTTCTAAGAGTTACACTTTTAAAATGAACACAGCAGGTATGTTCCGTAAATTTAAAAACACCTGATCTGTTTAGAAACGTGTTGTTGGGTATTACTAGATGGACTAGCTCCGTGAGTAACAGTTTAACATAGCCTGTGAGAATTTCTCTATTTTGCTCTGTCTTTTCTGACCCTTTTCTTCTTCGACAGGTAAGTTGTGAAATCTTGAAGGCAGTCTCTGAAAGGGACCTACAGAAACCCGGTTCCTGTAGAAGATACTCAGAGAAGGCATATAGAGTAACTTGAGAAAAATTGCTCTTTAAAAATTTCCCGTTGAGATAGTCATGGTGCACATTCTCAACCCATCAATATGTAAAATTTTTCATAAACATTTCTATGCTGAGTTAGGATGGAAAGTTAACATTTATTAATTAAAAGAAAATCTCTCCTGTACAGAATAATCTTCCTGTTCAGACAAGTTTACAGGTTTATTGAAAATTAAAATTAGAGCTTTCTTGTTTGAAAGCATCAGCTAAAGTCTTGACAGGCACTTTGAGACTCTAGTCCAACAGATAATTGGTTAAATTTGAACTTCAAAGAACTTAGAAAATGTTAAACAGTGTTTTCCAATGAAAAACACATTTTCATGAAACTTCTCCTGACCAGTTATATCCTGTACAGTATTCAGTTCTCTGTTTCCATATACAGCATAGAGGGATGTGGTACTCTGATTTTATAATAATGTCTGTTAGAAAACAGTGAAAAATAAAGTTTTTGGGAAAAAATGAAAAGGAAAGTGAGGCGGGTAGTATTATTGCCCTATTAAACATTCTTGTCCAGGGAGGACCTCCCAGGTAGCATTTTAGTTACAGTCATCTTGAAAAAATATTTTTCTTCTACATTATAAGGCATTCATTTGCAAGGCCTCCATTATGTAAAGTAGCTGTCAACTCTGGTGAAATCCCTTACAATCATCTTTATAGCTTACATTTCACTTATATGCGCACAGCCTTTGATCTCGAAGTACTACATTAGTGCAAGGGAATATTCTAACTATATATTTCAACTTTTCACATTTATAAACAATATAAATACAGCATATATCATCTATGGAGATGTAACACCACATTTTTCCTTGGTGCATATCTTTCCTTGGTCTTGGAAAAGTTACTGCTTGTCAGATCTCAGGTACATTTTGTAAATAGTATTTGAAAGTTTCAAGCACTGCTCAGTGTTTTTCATGTCTGTCAGACTGCCCAAGACCTGCAACTATATATATCTTGTTCCACCTGCTGCTGTCATTTCTGATAATGGGTTTTGGACTTGCAGGACATAGTGATAAGCGAATTGTTTCAAACCACTGCATTAGCTTCTTTGGTGAAAGGTTTCAGGTGTGGATCTTAATTCTATCCACTGGTTAAAAGAGGGATGTTTTGAATTTGCCTCCTTTATTGGCCACAGCTGCACTGTTGTCTGAGAATTTTTGGTGTTACCCTATAGTTAAAACTGAAACCTAAAAAATTGTAGGAGGAAAAATACCATATGTGGGATAGCTATTGGCATATGTTGATGGTTTATTAGCAACCACTGCACACCTAATTACATTTTTTTTCATTCTCAGATGTTATAAAATATTTTAGTATTTTTTTTACTCCTGTGTTGATGAGGACATTGTTTAGGCAAAATTAAATTCCTCAGTTCACAATGACACTGCAGCCATTTCCCATTCTATGCAGCAAGACTTTACATGATTATTGAATGTATTTGTGTTACTCATAAATGTTTATGCCCTGTAAACATAAAATCAAATCCCTTTCTGTCCCCTTTCAATATATTACCACATGCTAAGTTAACGTGACCTCTTTCTGAAAAGAAAAAAATAAAAATCCTCTGTCCGTGAACATTTGCCAGAAAGCACAGAGAATTATTTACTGCTGTTCTAAAGATGACAACTTATCTGACTCCACTGTTCCTTTTCATCTCTCTGTTCACTATTTGTTTTCTTCCCCTGTTCACTATGTATTTTTCAAGGTATTTTGGTAGCTAGAATCAGAAATGTAAGAATAATCACAGTTAAACACTGAAAAGAAATAAAACTTCTTTTGGTTTCTGGTCATATCTGCCTTTCAGGAGAAATATTACTGGGTTCTCTTCACTTCTCCTCAAATGTTAAGCATGCACCATGGCCAAGATGAAGTAACAAATCTAGAAAAGTTGCAGTCCAGAAGCAGGGAAGAGCGTAATTACAGAGGTTTGCTTTATAAAATCAGTGGGAGGCATTGCTATTCCAACATTATTCATTATCCCTACAACCAGCTTATCAAAAGAATTGAAAGTTAAGGAGGCCAATCTTTTAGCAAAGAATGAGCTTTGTGCCTTTAACCTATTTAATGATAACACAAATGTGACCGGGGTAGTTTTCAAAGTTGAAATAAGCAGAAAGTAATTAATAAGTTGAGGGTCACCTATCTGTAGTGGATGTGATAAAGCTACTGCTTGCACGTGGTGAATTAGTTCTGCATAGAACCAAATAGCTCAGAAAGACTGACTGGAAAGGAAGGAAAGAAGAAAATAGGAAAAAAAAAAAAAAGGTCCGTATCAAACAGCACCAAGGAGCAACATGCATTAGTATGTGGCCTCCACTGCTGTTACATGGAAGATATTCAGAACTCCTCTAAGAGTAACTTCGCTGATTTCTAGCTGACATAGAGTTAATGTGATGTATTCTGTAGGGGTTGACAACGAAGTTACAGCATAGGTGATATAGTCTGTCACTGTGCTCTGAAGGTGTATGTTCAGCTGGCAGAGCTATTTTAACTTCCAGCTAGTGACTAGTGCTTTTAGTGGCCTAGAGCATTCCCTTGGTTGGCAAGTGTCAGCTGTGCGAGGTTTTTGCCAGCGGCCTTCCACTGGTCCAGCCAGGGTCCCTGCCTGCCCAGAGTACTGACACTGGGGCCAGTCGCAGACCAGTGTGTGGTCTTTGCTATTGAAGGGTCAGTGTCCAGTTCACACTTGCCAGTAACGGGGCAAGCAGTAACCTCCCTTTCCATACATTTGGTTTCTTGCCCAGGAAATAAAAAGCTGTGAATGGAATAGACCATTCATGTGGTGCCTCATTAGTTTGCTATCTCTTCCCTTCTTGGGCAGTGACATCCCACTGATGGTTGGAGTCCCTTTATGTTTGTAGATTCAGAGCAGGAGTCGCATCTCTCTAAACATAACAAACTCCCAACTGGGAAAATATATGCCACTCCTCAAACCATCTGTACTCATATGTGAATAGAGATAGATTCAAGAGATTTGTAACACATTCATGTGTGAAAGTGGAGAATAGCTAATTCTGATGTGCTACAGGAAACTATTGCAGGATTGTGACATTCCTAAGAAAAACTATCACATTTGTGCAGCCTGTATTCAATATTTACAAACAGAACAGAGACAGAACATTTCATCATCTGGCAGTGACCCAAAAATACTCCCCAGAACTGTGAGCAATGATATCCGGAGGCCAACAAAGTATAAATAAATATATAAACTTATAGGAGGGATTGCAGTTAATGAAAAGATATAGTCATATAAAGTGGGCTCTGCCTACGAAAATGTGTAAGTAAAAAAGGCCATAAGAGAGTATAACAGTCTGGAAAAACTGACTGGCATTTTTTCAGGCAATATTGTTGAAAAGAAATTACAAGGATTTTTGGGTAAATAAGCAAAATCTAGATGCAAAAAAACTTTACAGATGTTTTACTAAATAGGCAAGGTTTACAAGTAAACCTGAGCCTGTTTGGAGAAGATTAACAAAGTAAAAAAGATCACAGTATTAAAAGTCAAGAATATACAAAAAGTGTCAGCTAGTAGTGAAAAAAAAGTATAGAATGAGAGACAGGTGGAAGGCATAATATTTATAGATAATGAAAGACTGAGCGAAATAAAAATCTTGATATTGATTTATAGAGCAAAATGTATTTGTGCAAGCAAGAAGAAAATTACGTGTATAGTCATTCATAAAAAAACATTTATACGGTGCTTGTTAGGAGAGATATTTGACAATTAATTTCACATCAAATTTTCCATTTTAATTATTGTTTTTCCTTATATTCTGACAGTAATAAAGGACTTGTAAGCTAATGAAAACTGCCTGGAAGGACAAAAATAAAGCCTACAGAGAAGCTTGCTGCATATCTTTATCTCCAGAAGCTCTGACAATAATATTTGCATATAATTGGACTTCTGGAAAATGCAGAGACTTTTTGCTGGCAGTCTGAGGAGCTGCCTGAAAGCTGCTTAATTGCTGATTGTTTTAAAATGATGAGATTAATAGAAAATGGTGATAGAAAAGGTAATAGAAAAGTGATAGTAAAGTCTACCTGTCGGTTCCTTCCTTCTGCACATCAGCAGTATTTTCTGTTTGCACTTTATGATGGTACTTTCAGATCTTTGATTGGCTGACTCAGAGTGAACACAGGAGAGTAGACAAGGCAGTGTGAAAGGTGAGTTCTGAAACAAACAAATCAAGAAAATAGCAGTGAATTCAGAACCACATACCTAGTGCTGGTACTGAGGACTGAGAAACAACCATTTTAGTGGTTCAGGATTAAATTCATGCACTGGTTTTGACTGGGATAGAATTAATTTTCTTCATAGTAGCTAGTATGGGGATATGTTTTGGATTTGTGCTGAAAACAGTGTTGATAACACAGGGATGTTTTAGTTGCTGCTGAGCAGCGCTCACATAGTCAAGGCCTTTTCTTCCTTTCACACCACCCACCACGGAGCAGCTGGGCATGCCCAAGAAGTTGGAAGGGGACACAACCAGGACAGTTGACTCCGACTGACCAAAGGGAAATTCCATACCCTATGACATCATACTCAGTATATAACGTTGGACGAAGAAGAAGGAAGGTGAAAATGTTTGGAATTATGACATTTTGTTTTCTCAAGTAAACATTGCCTGTGATGGAGCCCTGCTGTCCTGAAGATGGCTGAGCACCTGCGTGCCCATGGGAAGTAGTGAATGAATTCCTTGTTTTGTTTTGCTTGTGTGCAGCTTTTGCTTTACTTTTCTCAATTTTGTTCTTCTTATTCTCTCCCCCATCCCACTGGGGGAGAGTGAGTGAGTGGCTGTGTGGTGCTTAGTTTCCAGCTTTGGCTAAACCACAACAATTTGGCACACATATTCTCACTTCTGAGTCAGACTTCCCTCTATTTGTGATGTTAAAGTCTAAGAAAAAAAAAAAAAAAAGGTTTCAGCAAGTGTTTCATCCTCTTGCAGTCAAGGTAGGATTTTTAAAATTGACAAAGCACAGTATGTCCTCTTTGAGAAATAGGATATGCTGACACAACTAAAGGCATTAAAAGCATTAAAGATATTTTCAAAATTGGTCTTTGACATGCCCATGCTCACTTTGATTGTACTCAAGGTCAGCTGGTCCTGCAAAGGCATCACTCAGAGGTTCACTTGCTTCTGTGCCCTGCTGCACTTGCTCTCTGTTTAATCTGCTTTCCAGGAATTAACTCACACCCTTGCAGTAAAAGGGCATCTTCTACCTTGCCTCTCCACTTCCATGCCTCACTGTGCATGATTTACCCTTTAATATTTTCTTAATGGTATCTATAGTTTTGCATTTGCAGGACCTGGGTTATGGGTCTAAACAGATCAACTCTGTTGGTAATAAATTCAAGGTATCTCACAAGAGTTAATCACTGGAAATTGATGTAAACGACATATTTTTCTAATAAGAATATTGATTTCACTCTGCTGTAGTTATAAGACTACCAATATTTTAAAGGCCAAGAAAATTGGGACCTCTAAATCTGTATGTTATAAATATATGTGTATCATATGCAAGTGCTTTATGCTTCAAATTCTAAGATTCAAATTAGAAGTACCATCCTTTATGGCATTTATCTTGTTGTAAACCACAGATTCACTGGATCTTTACAATGCTTTATACAGCATGAAGCAACAGCAGCATTTAATATATGTCATGAAAATTTATGATTGAAAACTACAGTGCATAGGTATTTCCAATCAAGAAGTGAAAACTCCAGCATAGTACAGACAAAAATGCAGAAATGTGCAAGTAAACTTGAAAATTGAAGACTGATGATGCACTAACTTTATGTTATCTTGTGAATGATAATTTGGGCTGAAAGCCCCACGTTAGCCAAAACTGAGGAAATTAACAGACTGAGCAAAAAGATAAGAAGGGCAGTGTTTGAAATATATATGTCAATGCTTGTTCCAGCTGAACAAAGCATGACTTTGTAGACCATTTTTAATTTCACCAAAAATCCTTCTACGTAACTGTGAAAGAGAAGAAAAAAAAATGTTTTTTGGGATAGTGCTTCAAAGAGGCAATTTGCTATAATGTCTGTTACAGGAGATGTTATAAATTTGTACTAGGATCAAGACATACGTATCTTTACTCTCTTTGCTTTGGGTTACGCCTGTCAACTCCAGTCATACATGAGGAGGGCTAGGTGTTGCCCTAACACCTGTGAAACAAGTCCTAGCTTGTTATATGTGAATCAGGTTTCAGGAAATACAGATGGGGTGTGTTTCCTCAGCAGTGGGAAAGATGCAGATGAATGACTTTGTTTTGAGACACATTTGTGGTATCTTCTGAATGAAAAATATATTTTCTGATTTCACCATTTCCTTTCTCTAGTGAATTTCCTTTTGTAGAAAGTCACTTGTGATTCCCTCAAAAGGCCTTTTAATATTGAAGCCAGCATTGTCCTGAAAGCTACAGTAAAACAGAAGGAGGGAGAATTTACACCCATGTTCCTAATATTACTTCGTCTCACTACTTTTCTGTTTATGCAGCTAAATTTCCACAGATGTCAAGCCTTGATCCATCATAAACATATCAGCTGAAATTAAAAGGCAATTAATATTTATAGGGACATCTACATGAATTATTATCACTGAAAAGTATTATGGCAATCCCATGATTTCATGTAATAAAGCAATATCTACGTTCTGTTTTGGTAAATCCCCAAAGTCTGTTCCATCTGTTCCATTGGCCAGACAACAGAACTTGTCTCTTCACCAACAGAACACATTTGTCACCAAGAAGGATCAATTGGATTAAATACCAAAGTTAATTGATGTTTCTTGTGCCTGAGGAATGTGTTAGATCCAAAGAAAAAAGTAAAATGTATGAGACTCAATCAATGAGCACAAGCCAATAACTCATTTCTAAAGACCATGACCTGGTTGCCAAAATCTGGGAGTATAAAACTAAAGGTAAGTCAGAGGGCACTGTAGAGCCTATTATGAGCTCATTGTTAGCTCTGGAACCTACTCTACATTATGGTACATTGCGTCTGTACCTTCGTAAATCTAATAGGATCATCCTTAATTCACCCAAAATGTGACCTCCACTGTTATGAAATGTGTAAATTGCTTACAAATTTGCTAAAGGTATTTTACATTAAAACAAGATTGACAGTTTTGGCCAGATGTGTCAGTAATTTTCCTTCAATATTCACTGGTACTCGGTAGAGTAATAAATAATATATAATTATTAAACTATGCTGTCTAGAGCTTTCAGAAGAGTAGATCACCACAGATTTATATATGCACATCTGCCAGTTTACTTCAGCTCAGGGTACATAAATAAAAGTGCATAAATGTGCAAAAGGATATAACAGGAGCAAGTGGAAGGAAGCATTCTCACAGATAAAGCCTCCTCCTTTGATTCTGCAGTGTTCTGCACATCTCCTTTGGGCTGTATATACCATTTTTACATTGGCATCTCCTGAGGAATCATACCAAATGAGGCCTTCAGAGGGGAAAGCTATTTCCAGAGTGGCTTGCTATTCTGCAATAGATTATTTTCAGCCATTTGCATTGTTGAATGGAGCACACTTTATTAGAGGTATTAAAATCTTAGAATATATCAAAACCAACATTTAAATAAACCTGTAAACTTCTATTCATGCTTATCTCATAATTTTCATGTAAAGAAGCACTTACACATTCATCGTTCTGGCAATTGAAACTTATTGGAGTGCTAGCAGTGGCTGACTTTTGGGTAGGCAAATGTCAAAGGCATTGTAAGCAGCAGTCTAGGCTACTTATATCTTATGTGATTTATTAGTGACGCTGTAAGATGGTCTCTCCATATACAGAGACAGCTCTACATAGCAAGACACTGCTTATCTTCTTATAAATTAAAGAAAAGCATTTTCACTTTTATACATTTAAGGGTGGATAAATAACTGCTGATGAAGCATGGTTCACACCATGCTAATATTATTGCAAGTATAATGAGTAATGAGTAAACTCAAATACAATGGTTTGCTTTGCTTTGTTTTAACAATCAAAACTGCATATATTTGGCTTCTTCAGTGTTCAGGTTTTCCATTGAGAAGGGAGATGAAGCACTATGCAGTTCTAATGTGGAAGTTGTTGTTCTGATATTGTACTTTTCTAGACTCCTCCTTAGGCCATAGTTTCTCCTTCCATAGCTATCAGGAGTTAAGATTAGCCTGGGTGAATACTTATAGTGGAGCAGAGATGATTCAAGGACAGTTTAACTTGAGTGGAGCAGGGAGATATGCAGCAACTGAATAAGCAGCTTCTGTTAAATATTTCAGGGTTTTTGGATTTTAGTAGTTAGGTTTTCAATACAAAATAAAAGCTAACCCAATTAAATTAGTAGATGGGCTTGATGGAAAACAATGTCTACTCCTATGAGTTGTATCTATGCTGTTGACTAGAGCTTTATGAGGAAAGTTATTTTTACATTGAGTGCTGCAGTGTAGTGGGAGATGCCTAAGCTTGCTTGGGTCTAGTTAGACTGATGTCGGAACTGTGCTGGCCACAGCAGCTCACAGCTCAGTGAAAATGCATTGAAATTGCATAAAGTCAGCTGTATATATGTTTCCCTAGTCTTGAACAGAACACATCATTACATTGCAAGAAAAGAGTATGAAAGTAATGCAGATATTGCAAGGGTAGGTGGAGATTATCTCTGACAAAAATATAGGCTGATCTATGCTAGGTAGTGACAGGTTTGAGGACACCATGGCACCCAGTGTAAAATACCTTGATTAATGCTGATGTCTCAGACAGTCACGAATGTATAGCACACATTTGTTGCTGCTCAGCATGAAAGAGCTAGAGAGGGTTTGAACACAGGCCTCGTCTGTAACAGCAACAGTCACTAGCACCATTAAAATATTTTCAGTTTGTTGCAGATACAGAAAATAGAAGACAAAATTGAGTTGAGGGAATTAGGAAAATCTTAACTATATTTTACGAATATCTCTCATCCATCCTCTGTAGCTGTCAACACTTTTACAGTGATTCTCTCATTTCCATTTTACAGTTCCAAAGCTTTTAATGATGGCAAAAGCCATCCTTTTTGGAGGAAAACAAAAAGATGCATTGTAGAGGGCTAGAGGAGCCTCTTGTTTTTACTGATATTTAAAGGACTCTGTTTTCCTGAAGAAATGGGAAAAGTGTAAAAAGAGGTTTAAAAAGAAGACTAAGGTAGAGAAAAAATAGCTTCAGTCTCTCAGTGACTTTTTCCTAATCTCCCTGCTGAAGTGTCACAAGTACAAAGCATAACTTTTTCATTCAGTCTGAAATTTGGCAAACCTATGGTCAGCAAAGTTATTTGAATGGTTGTTTCATTTGACATGTTTTCTGACAGGCTTAGAGGAAAGCTGTGGAAGATACGGTACAGGTCAGTTCATTCAAACCATTATTAAAGTGCAGGGAAAACTGAAGACAGAGACAAAAATGCAAAACAAGACAGTCAGAAAGCCAGAAGATGGAACAAAGGTGCCAGTTTTCCTTGCTTAGTGATACTGAGGTTTTAGTCAAAACCTGAACAAGTGGTGAGGCCGTTTTAACCTGACTCCTTTGACTCCTCTGCTCAGGCCATCATTATGAGGATGATAAAAGTCCATTGATATTACAGTGGATTATGGCGTCTCAGAATAAATTTGATGACAGCTGTCATAGAGAAACTAGTTTCTTTCAGATCATTCCCGGCAATGGCATAATAGTATCTTGTATGTCTCCTGCTGGCTGACTGATTAAGCTAAAGAGCCTACAAAGTAATTGTGGGTGGATTCAGACACCTTTCTGTCTTTTCTGTGGTGGTAGAATAAAGTGACGTCCCCGTGCACACTTGTTTCTCAAGTGCTTAACTGCAAAATATCTTGAAAAGTCTCTTCCAACTTGGTCATGACATTTCAGAGCATATTTACTGCTTTTTGCAACACTGAAGGAATATAAAACCAACCTGGTAAGCTACAGAAATATGATTGCACTATGGCACACACTTGGATGCTATGAAGTATCATATTAGTATTCTTTGAAGCTAGAATAAGATATTTTATAATTTCCATTCCAAATGCAAATTAACTTAGAAAAACTCAAATGAACAAAAAATTACATACTAAAGAAATTACAAGCAGAGGACTAAATCAGAACCTTAAATTAACTAAAAATAACTCAGTACAGTGAATGAAGAAGACTATCAATATCAAATCAATGTAAAAAGAAAATGGTTTTATAATGCCTTTTATGGTATACTTTTTAATAAGTGATAGCCATATTGGAAATTCATTAGTATGCAGAAAACCATGGGAACCATATGGAAATATATCTTACAAAGGACTAGCACACAATAAATTTTACAAAAGGCATAAAATATCTTTACGATGAATGATCACTCTGAAAGTAATGTGCATTAAAATTATAGGAGTGGTATTCACTCATTAGTTGTATGAAGCCATTAACAGCACAAAATCATTCTTTTTTGCATAACCATTTGTCATATAAAATCATTAGCTGCCTCATAAAATTGTTAGAAATGTGAAATGATTTTTCAAAAAAATCATTAGTTACAGGGTATTACATTATAAAAATCAGTGGCATAGTACTTCATCATTTTCTGCATAAAAATGTGTCGGTTATGCAAAACCATTTATGTTGATAAATAACTTTTAAAGTAGCTTTATTGTCCAATAGTCAGGCTGTTAGCTGTTCAGTTTCAATAGTAATTTTTATGGCCAAGATATTTATTAGTTATGAAAAACTCTGAAATGAACTAGAACAAACATTACTTTCCACCCTGCTAAAATTGACAGTTTTAAAAAGCGATCTCCTTCCCTGTAAATGTGCTCTTAGAGTTTTGAATAGTGACAGCTGTTCCCATTTATTTACCATCATTTTGTCGCTGTTTGAATTCTATTCACTACAACTTTCAGGTTCACATTCTCACATTGTAAGCTAGATTCAGGTAAAAGCTTTCATAGCAGTGTTTGTGGTCATATTATGGATGGTTTTATATAGCCACCAGTTGTGCTAGGAAGAGTGATTTACACATCAAAATGGAACACATTGTCTCTCTCTCTTGCACAGTAGTCAGAAAACTTTTAAGCACATTAAGATCAATTCATTTCTGGAGGTGAGTAATTTGAAATTTGGAAGCTGTGCTTTAGCAGGAACTGCTATATATGAGAGCCGTGTGAACATATACTGTGATGTGGAGGAAAACCCACAGATTTCTAGCTCATAAGACCTCTGCTGTAAAAAACAGTCTTCTTGGGCATAGTTCATCCAAGGTCAATTATTTGCTTTATTGAATCGTCAAGTTATAACTTCAAATAGCATTGTGTGAAGTTACATAGAAGCAAAAAACCAATTTTTTCTCCCAAGGAGTCTATAGGCTAAGACTTTCCTACTATTGCCAGCCTATGGATCATGGATATGGGAGAAACAGATAACATATCATATACTGATTCTCACTTGTGTTGTGTTGACCCTGGCCAGCGACTAGGCACCCACTGAGCTGCTTGCTCTGTCCCTTCACCAGTGGGAGGGGGGAGAAAATCAGAAGATAGTTTACTGAGTGAATGAAATAGAGGAAAAAAGCAATGCAAAGGTAATCTTTTACCATGCCCCAGAAGCAAGACCAATGCCCAGCCAGGCTCTGATCAATGGCTACTTCGTAAAAACTACATCCCCAGTTTTCATTACTGAACATCACCTTACATGCTAGGGAATATCCTTTTGGTCAGTTTGAGTCAGGTGTTTCAACTGACTCAAAGTATTTTCCCCTCCCAAAGCCTTTTCTGCCTCCAGCCTACTTGTTGCAGGGGCAGAGTAAGAAACTTGGGCAGAGAAAGACTTGATTCTTTGCAAGCACTGTTCATCAATAACTAAAACGTTTGTATGTTACCACCACTGGTGGTGTCACAAATCCAAAACACAGCATCATATTGGTTGCAGTGAAGAAAGTTAAGTCCATCCCAGCCAGATGCAGTACCTCACTATATCAGGTGTCTAGCAAAACCATATATAAAGAGATAATAAACAAACTGACAAAGAAAAAAATGCTCAAACCCAGAAAAAAGCTATCTCAAATCCCAAGCCCAAGGCTATGTTGCAGTATTTTGAGGAGGCATGGCAGCTTACTTGGTAATACATTCTATTTGTTGTGAAACCTAAAACCTTAGGATAGTTTTTCACCTTATATCATTTGGTATAGTCTTAAAATTAGAAAACGGTAATGTCAGCTGAAATTCAGTCTTACAGAAATGTTTTAAGTGCATATAGATGTACTGGTAGTTTATTCTAGGTGGGTAACCTCTGTTTAGGGTCTGAGATCTGGATCAGCTTTAGCTTGTAAGGTTTAACATGAAGAAATTAAAATGAAGTGATGAACAAGTAACTTCTAAACTACTAAACTTTATCTCAATGAATTTGTTATTTTTTTTAGGTCTTGATGCTGCATTTGTCCCTCTATGATTTATGTGGTGGTGATATTATGCTTAAGAGCCAAAATGGAGATAGAATATTGCTTCGCTGATATCATCTATCTCTTTACACAAAAGTGGATCACAGGTGGCCTGTAGCCCTTTATTACTCTCTGTTAAGATACCTTTTCACTTCTGCATGTGGTTTCATGAGATACTCTGATTTAAGTCCTCCTGCTCTGGTTTGCTGGTTCTGTGGCAGAATCCACGCATGTACTGTGAAGGGACTGATTTACTCATCACAGCCTGACTATGGTCTTTCCAGCTGTGCAAATTCTTGGTAACAAAAAAATCCAGATCCTGTAAAGCAATCCTGAGGCAATACTTTCCTCCTATGATAGCAACTAATAGGAATGTAACTTTTCTTCTTGTTATTGTTATGATTATTGCTGGTGTAAAAAGGATTTTGGTCACATACAGATATGTGCAACCCTGCTTACACAATTGCTTTAGTAAGTGAAGGGGAAAGCACATGGGAGAGAGGGAGAGAATGAGAGAGGAGACAGAAAGCATGGGAGGGGAAGCATGCAATTCCTCACAGGCCTCCAGCTACTCATCCTGAACAGGTAAATGACTTCCATGTGTAGAGTAGCTGAGCAACTGCACTTAAAGTAGAAAGCATAAAAATCAATATGCCTTCCCTAAGATATTAAAAAGTACTGCAGTTGTCCAGGTCATTATGTAGCAAACGGGTACTGCATTTTTCAATAAGAAACATGTATTGCACAACAAACAGGCTCCCTTATTTTAGTTCTTGGAAAAATCTCTTGCTGTTTTGACTTCTGTAGTGGGTGTCTGGCCACACACCTGGCTGTTGGAATGTACAGATCTGCTACCACACTCTCCAGCTGGGCATGCCTCTCTTGCCTTAAGGCATTGGTCTTGACTGATATATTTTACAATCCTTGTTGTCTCCCTCTTCCAGAGGAACACATCTTCAAAGAGTCGTTCCAAGTAACCCTTCTATAATACAGTTTTTCTTCTCCAGCTGCCATGTATACCACTTACAATCCCTTCCCAATTTAATGATTTTCTTCACTTAAAACCTGAAACTAATATTATGTGATTTGAGCACCGTTACATCTTTAGTCTTCCTGAATTTTCTACAAACCGTAATTTGACCAGACTATAATTTATTTAGTTTTTGAGAGCCCCTAATGATGTCCATGAGGACAGAAAACATTTTGAAAGAATACATGAAATAGAGTCCTCAGCAGTAGCAAATTATAAATAGTACAGAACAGTCTTAACTGTGATTTCATAAAGTAAATAGGGTTGGAAAAGCTCTTGAAAGGATATTGCAAGTCATTCACCACCATTGCTGATAAATATTTGTCTAACTTTTTCCTAACAGCCTCTCCTCCTTTCCAATGGATATTCAATCACGTTCTCCAGGCATTTTTTTTTCCAGTTTTTAAATCTTTAATGTTAGCAAATTCTCCCTTTTTGTGCAACTTAAGCTCATTGTTTCTTGCATTGTCATAAATGATCCATAATCAGTCTATATCCTTCCTCATTTGTCATACCAAGTAACTGCCCCACATGGTTCTCCAAAGTAGTGGAGCAGCAGTTACAGATTTGGAAGATTCCCATTTCAATTTTGTTTTTCATTTTTTCCCCCACATTTTCTGATGATTATCACAGGATAAATGCAACTCAACTGGACAAGGTTGTGAGAACCTATTCTAAGTTGGGCTTCCTTTGAAGAAGGCATGCACTTCAGAAGTCCTAGCCAGCCTAAATTGTTGTGCTTTTTTTAATAGGAACAGCACATCCCTGACATGTATGGCAGCCACAAGTCAAATGCAAAGGTCCTGCTACAAAACACAAGGATACTGAAGTCTTTCAGTTAGTCCCTTGAGTATTTGTGCCTTTGTGCCCAGGGTAGACTATTGTTGTCTTTTTTTTTTTTTTCCATTAAAAGACTGTTTCAAAACAGATCAATGTACTCTGTTTAGCACTACAAACCAGAAAACAAAAAACAAACAAAAAATAACATCAACCACAACAAAAAAACTCCACAAAACCCAAAACCATGCAAACAAACAAACACAAACAAAGAACAAACAAAAAACACCAAGTATGTTAATTTCAATCTTAGGCAGGTACTTCAGTCCAAATACTCACAGGCTGGAAAAATAACAAGCAGCTAAAAACTGGTTCTTAGAAAATGATGGGCAGCTTCAGTAAAAAAATAATATGAAGCTCCATTATGAACATATTATCTGAATGAAAATAAAGTTTTCCAAAATCAAAATAAAAACCAATATCTGTGTTCCCCTCCCACCTATTAAAAATAATCAGAACATGCAACACCTTAATTTAAATGCAGTTTTCCATGTCTATGTGGAGGTTATCAACCGTGTCCTGCATTATTCCCAGTAGCTTAGGTTGAAATAAGTGGTTGTCTAATGTTGCTATGGTTGAATGCCCCAGCGTCATATCTATGCATGCTGTGAAAGTAGTGATAAACACAATATATTTTTATTACTCTGAATGTTCTGTGTGTCAAGGAGGTATTTGTTAAGCTAGAAGAGGGTTCTGCAATGAGCCTATACGCCCTGGAGCACAAAACCTAGGTTGGCCAGGTTTCCCATCCAGCCCAGAGGAGAGGTCTATCAATCACATCTGATGGAATTAAATGCCAATAGCTGATGACCTGTAGGATGTTACACTGTTAATATCCTAAGAGTTACATTTAAAATAAATGCCAAGAACATTTCAATCACTTTTATTTTTGGAATCGGACTGTGATTAAAATCAGCCTAGTAAGCAGCCTGACCTTTATTTGAAATGCTTTGTCATCCCGCAGTAGTGCACTGATTGATAATTGGTTTAAGTGAAATGCAAATCTTCCCTCCAAATCCAGATTTGGGTAAATGGACTGTGTTTTCATGGGAAGACCAGACACACCCATGTGGGGCAAGATCAGCACACCATTCTGAAATACACCCAGATCTTCTCTAACTGACAGGCTGCAGATATGATCACACAAATTAAATGGATTTTAAGGACCTGTAGAATACAACAGTGTGTTGTACAACTTTTTCAATAGCTTTCCCCTGGTTAAACTTCATTTTTTCTTTCCATCTGTCCGGGATCTATAATGCACAAAACCAGGAATCTGAAACTATTCCTTTTATATATCCTAGGGCCATTGAACCACAAATTACAGAGCTAGAAATGACATCTTTAAAATGAAGAAATTTTATCCTTATCGGCTTTAAAGGGCTTTGGTCTTTTGCTGTAGTAAACTAATATTTGTTTCCTAATGTTACTTGAGCTAGGATAAAACCAGTTACCTAGGGAATTGGTTCTTAGCATTCATGTGTGAAATCAAAGTTTTATCCCAATCTTAGGAATCCACGTCAAAGAATTAGTTCAATGACTGTTCTCATAATCCATTATTTTTGCAATTCTTTCCTCTTGCTGAAGACCATGGTGAAACCACAGCGAAAATGTTATGAGAAGCTCTCTGCCTTTAAGATCAAGCTCCCAGAGGCAATACTGCAGGGTCCTGAATTCCAGCTCTTATATGAATTTCTTGTATTTACTTAATGATTCTATGTACATTTAGATTCTAAGGGTCAGTGCCCCAAATTCTTGAGATATCGACTGCTTTTACTAGCATCAGATGCAAAACGTTAAAATAGATTTCCATTCGGTTAAAGTTCGTTCTCATCCCAAGTTAACGTGACGCGTTTTAGAGTAATGTTGTTTAAGGCAGTGAAGGTCAATCCTGTTAGATATCAGAAGTAACATGTTTGAGAAAAATGAGGGATACTGTTCATGAGAGGGTGGATTAAAATATTCAGAAATGGAAGGTCAATGAAGGTTTCAATGAGACTCAAAGTTTTGCTTCATACTGAACATGTGGAAGGTGCACATATTTACATTTTTAGGCCCAGTAGCATTGGGATGATAATTTAGATACCTTTTTCATAATGTGTATTCTCTCTTCAGTAAACAACTTGGACATCATTGTGCTTATACAGTTGGCACTGAAAGGCTTAGAGTTCTTAGAAAATGATATGTTTAAAAAAATAGTAATTTATGTTATATATTCATGCTCTAATCCAGCCCATAGTCCGATGGAAGACTGTGATGTGAGTCACATCAACTGAAGCCCAGGTTCTGACTGGTTACTTTGAAATGCAAGTGGGTTAGGAATGGTTGGTACAAGGCAGACATTTCATTACACTCATCTCTGACTTCTAAACCTGTTCTATAGTTCTCTGACATATGATTGAGCTTCTGGTTAAATTACTGCTGTGGCATTATCCTGCAAGAGCTGAATATTTGGCTACAGACATTTTCAGTAGGGCCAAATGCAGATGCTGATATTTGGCTTGGAGATGTGACCACATTTAACAGCTAGTTATGTCAACATGCTGTCATGCAATATACCTCATTTGTCATGCAAATCAAGGGTTGCCAAATGCCCTCCTCTGCTTATGTGAGCTGGCTGCCAGGAATATGTGGCAATTATTTTAGCACAATTCTTTAACCTAAATCAGGAGATGTTTTAGACGTTTAGTAGAAATGTCAAGATCCAGGGTCCCTGCTCAGCTATCAGTGTTACTGTTTTGCTAGTGTAAAACAGGAAACCCAAAGCTCATCTCCTTAAATTTTTCTTTGAAAAAATAAAGCTGCTGGCAGAGATGAAGCAGTAGGGGTACATTAACTGCTTTCCACCCAGCTCAGAGTTTGGAAAAGAAATACCCTTGCTCCAGGGTGATAAGAATTAACAGCATAAACAATACATTTAACATTTGAAAGCACATACATGCTACATACATGTATCTTTAACTTACAATAAATATATATAAGGCCACTGCATGTAACTGCAAAAAGAACCTGCCAGACTTGCCAGTATGAGCCATAAGGATTTTAAGCAGGAGTATTGCTTGCTGTGTTTTGTTTACAAATGCACAGAGTCAGCAATTAGTGTTTTATGTTCCTGATGTTTAGCTTTCTTTTGTCACATGATTCTTAACTCACACAGTAAAAAACCTGCCACTTCAAGATCTATGAGCTCCATTTGGGACCAGAATGCTGGATAATGATATTTGTTCCTAGTGTTTGTCATTGTTTGTGAGCCTGCTTGAACAATTTCTCTGGGACCACAAGTTATATTGTCCGTGCAATTTGTCAGAGCATCCTGTATATGGTAATGAGATGCAAAAGCAGTTAGTACAAGCACAAACCAAAGATTTACATGGCCGATATATGGCGCCTGTTTGCATAACACATTCTCTGTACCAGGGCACTGGCAGTCCTGTGTGTAACAATCACAAAAAGCATTTTTCTAGCATTGTCCTCTAAAAAGATATGCTTTTATTCACCAAAAAAATCTTTGGATAAAATAGTGTTTTATTCCAGAGAAGCTTTACAGAAATGGTGTACAAACACATAATTATATGGAAGGCAGTACCTTAATACATTATCAAACAGAAGGTGGGAGGAGAATGTTTAGCTCAGTGATACTGGCAGAGAGGAGCACTGATACCTAAACCCAAAGGACTTAAAGAAAATTTTAAATGTTGCTTCTTTGCCAGCTTGAATAGTGCTAAATTTTGGTAACAGGATATTTCTTTCTAATAATGGCTATATGCAGTGATAAGCCCAGGGCATGGAGGAGAGGTGGTGATTCCAGATTATTCCAGCTCCTTCTTACCTACTATGCCAACCTTTTCAGAAGATTTGGGTAGAAATATTTTTTGCAAATTGAATATTTACTGCTAAATGAATTGTCTCAAGAAGGTTACAAAAACTTAGCAAGCTTCCCAAGACATAGGTCTAGACAACAGTCAATATCGTGACAGGATATTGAAACTATTGTAAATTATTATTTTCTTCCACTAAAAAATTAATTGAACTCTGTTACTACTGTTCACAAGAACATATGCTGACTCTTTAGCTCAGCCTTGCTTTTAAGTCCATATTAATGGTATTTTATGTACATGGTTCAGGCAATTGGCAGAGGTTAACTTTGAATTTCCATAATATAATCCGTGCAGTTGATAATGGTAATCGAAGTTTTTTTATCCCCAGCTTTGAGTATGGGATTAATTTGCAAATGAAATGTGTATTTTTCTGGTTTACTTAGATGTTGTAGCTATTAACAAATGGGTGGGTATAGTATATGCCCTCACTCCTTTAACAGCTTTCTCCTGGCACTGTGTGCTGTGCCCATGTTTTATTCCACCTGGCAAAGGAAACAGCAAGAATCAAGTGACTGGTGAAGAATATGATTAATGACTGGAAATACTTCTGCAACAGGAAATTGAAAAAAGTTGGCACTGCTTCTTACAAAGAAAGTAAATGAGAAAGTATAGAAAGTAATAAATGAAAAGGCAGATTTCTGTTTCTTGTGGAGAACCACTCTTCTCTCACCAGACCACACATTGTTCTCAACACACTGTTTAGTCAGAGCCTATGGAGGTGACTACAACCAATGTTCCTATGAATAAGAGTATCAAACTCTATAGATTTTCAGGATAATTTCCATAGGCACTGCTTGTTTATATCTCTGGTCATTTCCATACTGTTTTGCTGTAAGGCATGTTTATAGCTAACAAGCATTATAAAAGGGGTTTACATGTACAACTTTATACCCATGTACCTCCTGTACTGATCAGGACTACCATCAGCTGGAGCTTCCTTTAAAATTGGAAACTCTGAGATAAGCAGGCAGAAGGAAATTTTTGCATATAAATTCTGCAACCTTGACTTAACTTGTACAATGTAAAGAAAGTATAAGATTCTTCTAACAACAGTCTTTTAATTGCTCTCTGAACTTTGCTTTCCAATAGAATTCTCTGCTGTTCTTTCCTTCCATTGATTGGACTAATACACATTTTGAAGTGCTCTGGCCATTCTCCCCTTCCTGGCTGATCTTTTTTCCCAATGGAGGCTATAGCGCCTTGACCACTGGTGGGTGATGAAAGGCACAATTAGTCATGGCCATATCTGGGAACTGTGTGACATTTCTGCAGGTTAGGTGGGTCTGGTTTGCAAAACTCCATCCAAGAATAGACTTTATTTTATGTTTTGCAACAAAAAGTGTGGGGGAGGGAGCAAAGGAGCCCATAACAACCATAATTTCAGATGGAATATGATTAATAGTTGCACTCAATTAATACAATAGAGAAATGTCCAAGTCTTCCTCTATCCTGAATTTTCTGCCGAAATTTTCAGTAGGAAACAATTTCTTTAATTGTGTTATTAAATATGTTAAATATTTATTAAATACAATGTAATCAGAACTTCCTTTGACACACTTCTGTTGTCCTCTTAAATCTAATTTACCTGTCTCCAGATAGCTGAATGTTCTTGCTAGGCTACTGTCTTCTCTACTTCTGATCTGGTAAATAAGTTTAGCCTAAACTTTTCCAGGTGCCTGAATGGGGTGACATCATGTTACCCAAGTAGCTCTGGAAATAATACCCACCTAAGGGGAATGTCTGGGAAGCACAGAGTCTGGGCACAGGCTGCCAGGAGATCAAGAAGCCCTGGCCAGCATTCACATATCCCTCTTGGCTCTCTCTAGAATCAACCATTGTGTGAGCCAGTGCCTGGTCAGTGTGGATAGCTGCAATTCACCCCCCAAAATTACAAAATGATAAAGACCTCATCTTTCATTATTTTCAGCCTGTAAATGAAACATTTCTTTTTCCTATGGGAGACCAAAAAAAAAAAAAAAAAAATAAAGGAGGCAACCACATCTCTTTTAAGACGGAAAACATGTAATTACTAGTTTGGAAACAAAAACATTAAAACATAGAACTTAGTGTAAAGTTGCAGTTCTGTTCCTCTTTTTCGGTAAGCTTCTGCTGACTATCTTCCCTTTGTTGTCTCCTCACTTGGAATCTTCTGCCTTTGCTTCATTTCCCTCTTCTATTCTTCATTTTTACTGCTTTCTTCTTTCTTCATTCTATGAATTTTGCCTGCTACATGTCAGTCTTTTCTGTCTCTGAGACATTATTTTTATAGTTATATTAAAGGTATGAAGTCTACAGCTGTTCTTGATTCCTGGCTTTCTCTTTTTAACATGACATTTGCTTGTGATGTTAGGCATAGCCTTGTCTTCAGCCTCAGACTTGAAATATGCCTGTGGAAAGTAAAAACTTCTTAAAGAAACAAACTTTTAAATGACAAACCCAAACAAATTTGCATTAGTAGCAAACAACCTGTGCCCCAGAATAAGAAAACAACAAACTAAGAAAGGGAATACTAATAACACACAAGTTAAGCAAACAGAACAAGAAAGGAAAAAAATACCTGGAAATAATGATCAGGTTTTGAACAGCTTTGATCTCTCTGTCTCCATTTGCAGCTTGCAACATAAACAGTCTTCATGTTTAAAAACTGAATGTATCAAAGGTAAAACTCTTACCTAGATATATTGACTTGCTTGGTTAATGGTCCAAAACGCCAAGACATTCTCTCCTCCACATATGTCACAACACCTGTGGACCTCATATGGCTTTTTAAAATTTCTTTTTAATTTTATGAAGTCTAGGTGAATTCTTTAAAAAAAGTTGTACCCTGGGAGTAAGGCAGCTGCTTCAGCCTTTTTTATGTTTGTTTTGGAATTTGCTGGACTGTATTTAAAAAACTGAGTAAAAAGCTGAAACTCTATTTTTATTCATAGATATTCCAAGAAAATCCATCAGTGGTTTTGAAATCTTCTACATTGGTGAATACTGTGTTATTAACAACAAACTCAGGCCTTGCAGCAGAAAAGTATATGAGAAAAAAAGTCCATCCAACCATTTTGTGAAAATAAACTGAAACCAAAGAATCTGACACTAGGAATCTCAGCTCCGTAAGGAAATGGGAGACTTGGTTATCTGGGATATGGAGAAGGCTGAGTCACTTAACAACTTCTTTGCCTCAGTCTTCACAGGCAAGTCCTCTAGCCACACCGTCCAAGTTGCAGGAGAATGAAGAACTGCCCACTGTAGGAAAATATCAGATTTGATACATCGTAAGGAACCTGAAGGTGCACATTTCCATGGGACCAGATGAGGTATATCTGCAGGTCCAGAGGAAACAGGCAGATGAAGTTGCTAAGCCAATATAGTTTTTGAGAAGTGGTGGCCATCTGGTGAAATTCCCACTGACTAGAAAAGGGGAAACAAACCCTGAATTTTTAAAATGGAAGAAAGGAGGACCCAGGGAACTTCAGAACAGTTGTTCCCATCTCTGTGTCCAGCAAGATCAGGGAATAGATTTTCCTGGAAACTCTGCTAAGGCACAAGGAAATAAGGAAGTGCTGGGTGACAGCCAACATGGCTTCACTAAGGGCAAATCATGCCTGACAAATATGTTGGCCTTCTATGATGGGGTTACAATACTGGCAGAAAAGGGAAGAGCAACTGATATCATCTACCTAGACTTGTGCAAAGCATTTGACACTGTCACATGTGACATCCTAGTCTCTAAACTGGAGAGGCATGGATTTGTCCAGTTAGACCACTCTCTGGATAGAGAATTGGCTGGATGGTTGCACTCAAAGAGTTGCAGTTTGATGTCCAAGAGGAGACCAGTGATGAATGGCACTCCTCAGGAGTCAGTATTGGGATCGATGCTGTTTAGCATTTTTGTCGGAGACGTGGACAGCAGGACTGAGTGCACCCTCAACAGCTTTGCCAATAGCACCAAGACGTGTGGTATGGTTGACATGTTGGAGGAAAGAGATGCCATCCAGAAGGATCTTGACAGGCCAGGATTGAGAGGTGGGCCCATGCAAACCTCATGAGGTTAAACAAGGCCAAATGCAAGGTCCAGCACATGGGTCAGGGCAATCTCAAGCACAAATGGAGTCTAGGTGGAGAGTGGACTGAAAGAAGCCCTGAGGAGAAGGACCTGGGGGTGTTGGCTGATGAGAAGCTCAACATGACCTGGCAAAGTGTGCTTGCAGCCCAGAAAGTCAACTGTATCCTGGGCTGCATCAAAATAAGCGTGACTAGTAGGTTAAGGGAGGTGATTCTTCCCCTCTCCTCTCTTCTTGTGAGACCCCACCTGGAGTACTGGTTTCAGCTCTGGGGTCTCCAGCACAAGAAGGACATGGACCTGTTAGAGTGAGTCCAGAGGAGGGCCATGAAGAGTATTAGAGAGGCTGGAGTACCTCTCCTATGAAGACGGGCTGACAGAATTGGGGTTGTTCAACCTGGAGAAGAGGAGGCTCTGGAGACACCTTCTAGTATCCTTCTGGTACCTAAAAGGGGCCTACAAGAAGGCTGGAGAGGGACAATTTGAAAGGGTTTGCAGTGACAGGAAAAGGGCTAATGGCTTTAAACTGAAAGAGGGTAAATTTAGATTAGATGCAAGGAAGAAATTCTTAACCACAAGGGTCATGAGGCACTGGAACAGGCTGCCCAGAGAAGCTGTGGATGCCACATCCCTTGAAGTGTTCAAGGCCAGGTTGGATGGGGCTTTTAGCAACCTGATCTAGTGGAAAGTGACCCTGCCCATGACAAGGGGATTGGAACTAGATGATCTTTAGGTCCTTTCCTACCCAAACCATTCTATGTTTCTATGAAACCTACTATAATAACAGAAATTGTATTTATTGATTCATATCTTATATTAAAACATAAATATTATGTAAGTAGCCATTTATTTTAGGCACTTCCCAGTCTGGGACATTAATAAGAATGAATGAGTCTGCAAATTAATGTTTAAAGCTATCTGTGTTATATTGCCTCATTAGCCTGAAAAATACCTTTGACTGCCTTGCTAAGCAGGGGAACATGTCTTAACACCCCAAGTCTTGACACCTTGGTGGAAGCACAGACTGAATAGCATTATAAGGCTTGGGTTGGACCTGAACGTTTTTGGATCTCAAGCTTTAGTTCTTCTTATCACAGAGACCGTAGGTAAACTAGTCTTCATCAGCTTAGCTGTCCCCAGAACCTTCAGAGCATCAGGGTAGCCACACATAGATTTCTGTTTGGAAGACCAATTTTAAGTCAGTTTGATTTCTGAAAGAGGAATTAGACGTACTAAAAATATCATGCTTTGAAAAAAAATAATCTTATACATTCAGTGCGAAAGAAGTAAGTTTAGTTTAAAACAAAGACCAGTACCCTGTTGTCTTAAGCATTTAGTTTAAGACATAATTACTGCTGTCAGGAGCTTGCAATCTAAAAAAACAGAACAGAATAAGGGAGGCTGAAAAGATGCTAGTATCCTACATTTTATTGATGAGAAGTCTACAGAGAGTATTTGCCTAAGGACATATTAGTAGCGGATGATGTTTAGTTTAATGAAAGCTTTTACTGTAAGATAAGATCCCATGTACCTCAGTCTCTTCATACTTCAGCTTGCTTTGATCAGTGGATATCAAAGTCACTTTTAAAGACATTTGAAAATAACTCATGCAGGAGATTGAGAACATCAGGCAGGCCTGATGAAGGAATATGTAAGTCCTAGCTTAGAGTATGTCCCAGTTCAAATTTCACAGTGCTAAGAATAACTTAGTTTTGTTCTTTAACCTGGAAGTATACCAGTCATTTAGTGTGATCCTTAGGAAGAAGTTTGGATTTAGCACTTATGTATTTTGTCTCCCAGTCCGTGTATACATTAATGCACACTCTACAGATTATTTCATACACAATTTTGTGTTCAGGGAAGAACTTAGAAACAGCCTGTATGTATTTATTTTATGTTGCTGGATAAGCATAAGAGCACATGGCAGGCAAATGAAGCCAGACCTGCAGCAGCCAGTTGTAAGGCAGAGGTGGTCTCCTTGAGGGATGGCTGCCATTGTTTCATGGACCTGGGCACATTGTGAGGAGATGCACTGGGCTGTCCTAGCAGGGAGCTCATGCTCTTGCCTTCTCCCTGGGAATCTGTGCCTGCATCTGACTGTCTTCACTCTGTCCCATGCTTCCTCTGAAGTGCAGTGCCTTTTTCTTTACGAGAATATTCTAAAGCTGCTCTTCTTCCCATTGACCCTTCTCCATTACCCCACAACCTGAAGAGCAGCTGTAGTAGTATAGTGCTAAGCCTTAAAAGAGAAGATATGTGAAGAGAAGAAACAAATGGGCCTGATTTTCAAATAAACAGTTGCTCACACATGGCAAATGTTCGGGGACTGAGATGCTGAACATTGACAGCTGTGATTTGTTGCAGAGTGAGAACTGCACAAATTTCATTTACAAATGTATGGCATCTTACAAAATAATCCATTGACTGTCAGCTGCAGATGACTTCTCCTTGCTTTACAGCTTAATTTCATAATCTCATGACAACTGGACTACAATGGCCAGGTATTTCAAGTGTTCAGAGATAGCAGGCAGTTATTCGAAGAATGTTAGGTTTGTAGAAGAGGCAGATGCAGACAGTCATATCTTATCCAGGAGCCTAGTTGACTCATGAGCCTCTGGTACAATCTGGCAGTGTACAGTATGCACCTTCACAAAGAACAGAACTTGTCCTTGGAATATGATGCTTCCTAACAGAAAAGAATAAAAAGCAAATGAGAGTGTTCATCAGTGATCATAAGAATTTTGTTGTAGCTGGTGCAGAATGTGCTGCCATGCACTCCTGAACAGAAAAAGAAGGAAATTTCAGAATTCCTGAAATGTTCCTATTCCACCTGTGCAAGTAGACAAAAGTAGTGTCTGAATAAGCTTGTTAAAAGATCCTCATGTTCTTTGCACATTTCACAAGGAGACATATCTGCTGGAAGAAATAATTGCAAGTATCTGCTTTATCTTACTTGTGGGAGGCAAAATTGCAATGAAGGGACTTTGTGTTTCCAGTGGACCTCAAGACACCAAGAAATCAACAAATTTAGGGTTGAAACTAAATTGATCTAGTTACATGGGAGCTATTTTGGGGTTAGAATCACCTATTTCCTCAAACCTGAAATCATTTTTCCAATCCAGTGTAGAGGTTATCTGAAGAGGTTACATTTGTCACCTGGAAATATTCAGCTGCCAGTGGATCATGTAAATATCCTCTTGTTTTGCACTAGAAATAGCTACTTCTGGAAATAATTCACTAATAGGGCTTGTGAACAGCTCAGCTGTATTGATACTGATTTCTGGTTTCAGACACAAGGACAAAAGATTTTCAAGCAGTAGTTCAAAACTCAAATATTCAGTTCTGTTTTAGGAATAAAAGTGTAACAGAGAGTTGTAGAAGTAGAACCATCTCACCAAACCTATAACAGCCCTAAGCAGTTCAACTCCATCAGCTTGTGACGTTGTCTTATTAGTCAGTGGCAAATGATGGCATTCATGCTCTAGGTCTACTGTCAAACTGTCAGCAGGCTAACATCTTAACTTCATGATTAGAATAAATACAAAGGTGAAAAAATACCATTCTCACTTATCCTTGTAGATTTTACAGACTCAAAGGTTACAGAACTGATGGAAGACAAAATGAAGCAAATGACTAAAACAACTACAATGTTCAATCAAACAGCTATAGGCCCATAAGAAAACAAGTAGAGTGCATTATTTTAAATGAGAGGTTTGTGCAAGGCTATCAGTGATTTTACCACTGTGGGAAAAATCTAAAGGATAATAAATAGGACAGATGTAACTAACTTAGTGCAATTCAGTTTGTTACAAAAAAGTATTTTTTGTCGAAGAATCTTGTTGGGAAAACAGAGGTGAAACTGAGCTAGATTTGGAGATATTTGAAAGACATAAATACCAGAAATGGAGAGCAATTATCTATATTGGCAAAAGTGATTTAGCTAAACACAGAATGTTGAAATCGCTAGGTAAAAAAGAAAACTGGGTTAAAAAGTCTAGCAGTCAATGAGGTAAGGCTGTAAAAGATAATGGCTTTTTAAGGAACTGGAGGTACAACTTAGGACGTCAGATATCCACTTCTCCATCTTTAGGAGATTTCCTTGGATAAGGGCCATGTTTCCTCAGGATATGGTCTCTTCTCTGTCTTGAATTTTTGTACTAATCTCTTAACAACAGAAAAAATCTCTTTTAATGCATGTACCTACAGAGCCCATAAATATATTTTTCTTTACCTTGCTGTTTTTATTTATCATGATTAATAATAGTAATAATAGTAGCCATTATGTCAATCTTTGTTTTTGATGGAAGTCCTGGGAAGTGTAATTGTTTGGTCTGTGAAAATTAACTTTTAACAGCCAAGACAGAGTAAAAAAAATAACTACCTCCTGTTGGTTTTTGTGTCTTTCCCTATAGTTTTAGACTAAGGAATTTCAGACTTTCTCTTCTGAGTTGTATCAGGTGACCCAGTTCGTTGTCTGTCCTATTAAATGACCTATTACTTAAAAAATTTTACTGTTTTGAACACAGTAGACTGAAATAGAGCAAACAAGTTTTTTTTTGTTTGTTTTTTTTTTTTTTTTTAAATCTACATATTCTTTATATTTAACTCAACTTAAAAACTGGGAGAAATTTTTCAGTAATAAAAAAAAATCACGTCTTATTACCATTTTTAAAAAACTCTTCTGCCAAGATATTTTGAAAACAAGTCTTTCATATACAAAAGGAGCCATCCAACTACCCAAAATAAAAATAATTCAACAAAATATTTGCTGAAAGTATTTTAACATTCTTTGGAGGAAAGCCAGAAGCAGAAACCAGAAATTTTAGTCAAAATTCATGGAGGACCTGCTGCAGAAATTTCAGGGTCTATTTCTAATACTTTGCCCGTTCCCACCAGTCACCCTTTGGGATCTCACCAGTTTTCCTTTGATACAGTACCTGATGCTTATTTGATCCATAAAATATTCCCATGCTCAGGATTTTCTTATCTCACTAAAATGTTTGATTTTTCGAAAATTTTCCCATTCTATATTGAGCTGAACCTGGAACCTCCTAAAGAACAAACTCACAGACAGACTGTTCATTTGGCTGGGAAAAAGTAAACATTTTTGCAACTGCAGACTAAGAAGTCTGACTGGTTTTCCCCACACTGATGTCCTCAGTGTCCCTTGGCTGGGGGAGAGGGACCTTTTCTGTCTGGTGCTTGACAATGATTCCCTCCTGGATTTGTGTCACTTTCATGATAAAAGACTTATCAGAACTGATACAAGTCTGTGAAAATATTTTGGTTTCTAGCAGTTATTCTTTTTGTGATGAAAAGACTGTTTTGTCAGAAAATTCCCAGCCCTCACTGGATATAACTTTCTACAGTGTGCTGACAGTTTTATATACCTTGTTTAAGATACAGGATAAAATTATTTGCCCATTTGTTAAATATGTTTTCTTCCATTATTCTATTATCTATCTTCCTCTAATCAGCAAAATCAAGGTTTACTATTTGAATTTCAAGAGCACCTGGGATCAGCCAAAACAGATTGTCTTATTGTCTGTGAAAACAGGACAGAAATGAGAAGCATTCATTTTTGGGATGGTTTTTGTTGTTGTTGTTTTTCCTTCTTCCACCACAACCAATCTCTTTGCACCTGGTTCTTGGATTTATTTACTCACTGAATGTGGCTTGCAATATGAACTGATATAGACTCACACGCATACACAGATACATGTGAATCCTGACACTGTGGAGCAGCTGGCACTTCTACACTTTCAAAAGAAGAAAGGTATTATTTCCAGTGCTTGTTTTATTTGATTTTCCTATGCTTCAATCCATCAGAATATCTTGGCTTGTAGTTAATAGGGCAGGCCAGTATTTTGCTTCTTCAGAAGAGACTTTTTGGACAGAGTCTGGTGATACTCTTCCTGCACACCTGAGATGACCTGAACTGGATGCAGAGATTTAAGAATCAGAAGAAATTCAAACCCCTCCACTGCACTGGCATTCATATACCAGTGCCAACAAACCACTTCCTGGAAATCCATTCTTTCAAAGGAGAAGGTTGCCTCCCTCTTGGGTGTCTGCCATCCAGAGGCAACCAACAGGGATACCACCATGGATGTGCCATTCATACAGGTATGCACTATCAGCTTGTAGATCCTTTGCCTTCACAGTCACTGCACCACTGAAGTCATGCAGGTTGTTGCTCATCAAGTATTCTCTACCTTCAGGATGGCACTTGGTAAAAAAAAATCTTCTTATATTTTCTATTTAAAACTAAAAAGAAATCCTATTATATGGGCCAAATTTGTCATATCTTTCTCTTCTGTGGAACAGTTTGTTGATACCTACTTGCCTAAGCAGCTGTTAAAAAGGAGATTCATAGGAGCTTTCAAAATGCCTTTTAAAGCAATCAAGAAATGGTCCCAAATTGTTTTTACTTGTTTATATATATTTAACACTGTCTGAAGTGGATCTGTATTCATTTTAAATCAACAGAAACTGAATATAAGTTTTCTTAAAACTAAGACAACAGCATAACAGTGCATTATGATGTAATAAATATAAAATATATTTAATTAGTACACAGTAAAGATTTGTTGAATGTCCATCAAACAATTAAATCAAAATATCCTAGTTTAGGATGTAAAGGGAAAAATGACTGGTACCAGTGGTACTGATTTCAATCGCACTTGCAATCTATCTAAAATTCTCTGAATTTACTAGATTTATGCTAATAAAAAACTAGCAGAAGTGAGATGAGAACTAGCCTCAGTTGGTGTGCAATACCTCTTAGTACTAGGATGTGATCCCTTTTCTAGGCTAAACAGTCCCAGATCTCTCAGCACCTCCTGATATGAGAGATGCTCTAGTTCCTTTATCATCTTATTGGTCCTTAACATCTTCAGGTCTTTTAGCAACTTACTTTAAGCCTTGAGTGCAACTGTCCTCTAAGAAATAACTAAGTTTTGTTTTTATACCTAAATTTAGAGTAAAAAATAGCCATCAATTAAGGTGCATTTTACACTGATGAAGTCTGACATGCTGAGAAAATAACATTGCTTTTTAACTTCTGCATACAGTGGGGAAAAAAAAGGAATGTCAGAGGGGTATGGCAAATGTTATTTTTTATTAGTATTATCTTATTACTTCTATTACTTTTCACTATCATTCCATTATATCAGGTTTCGACTTAATAAAAACAAGCCTTTATATATGCTAAATGTTTCTTTCTAAATGTGTCACATCATTGTATAACAGCGATGGCTCTTAAAAAAAAACTAATCACCTTAAATACAAATATTTTGTGAAGTTGTGACATTAACTGTCTCTTCACATGAGCCTCAAAATAGACTTCCATTAGTACACTCTGAAACTTGGTCACAGAAGTAGTGAGCAATCAATTTCTTTAATTTATGAAAAAAAGAGAGCAGTTCATTCTTAAATTTATTAGGCATCATTATGGAAGATATGGAAGAAAAGGTTTTAAAATTAGCAAAATGTAAACCGCTAGTTTTGTATAAATATGTAAATGACAGATTAGTACTGTTAAAAGAAGACAGGATTAAATACAACAAATTCACAAGGGACATGTGAAAGGATGGCATGTTACCATTTCTTGGTGCAATGATCATTAAGAAAGATGATTGTCTTTCACAGTTCAGAGAAAGGATACCAATTCAGATGGCAATTTAAATTATAAATCAATTCTGCATCCTACAGTTCCAATGTAAAGTAGTCAAAACACTCATTGATTAAGTACTTAAAGAGTTGTGAAGCAGAATTCTGGAAGAAGCGGAACTTAATCATATTAGAAATACGTTGATAAACAACAGCTTTCATTTGCAACCTATTAACAAAAAATAAAAGAGAAGGAAATGTTCAGCCTGAACGCATGAAGGAAGGGTAGTCTCCACATGAAAACAAAACAATACCTGATACACAGTACACAACAGAGATGTTCAGAAATATTCAGTCCTGCCACCCTTGAAGGCTATGGATAATCCCTAGTTCAGGAGAACTTCTGCTCATTTTGTGAATGTTTCATTCCTTTAGGAAGGCTTAAGATAGTTACATTTAAAAGTGAATAACCTGTTTTAAGTCAAGATAAATAGTGAGTGTTTTGTGTGGGAAGACTGGACTGAAAAGCCAGTTATTAGATATTAAGGTCCTACCAGAAAGACAGTTCTCTGCAAATCCAAGGTTTCTTTTCTGCAGTTATTTTCAAAAACTTGTGTGCTCCTTTGCCTCCTTCTTGCAGGCTTTCCATGGGACCTCACTGATGGGGAAATGCAGAATAGAGAGGTAACTCATAGGTCTAGTGTCCTAGTAAGACTGTAGTGTGCCATGAAAGCTGGAAAGAAGCATACTGACCACAGTCTGTGCCTTTTGGAATCCTTATAGCAAGGGGTGGTCCCTTTCATTTTAATAGGACTTTTTGCTGTATTTTTATTGGAGGACTTAAATTAAATTTTCCTTTCAAAGTACACAAAACTTCACTTGAGAAGACACAGTCCTACGACTCTTGAGGCAAAATTTCAGGCAAGTGTACTGCATCAGCATCAGAGTGAGAAATAAAACATTAGATTTTTTTTGTTGTTTTGTGTTTTTTTTTTCTTTTTTGTTTGTTTTGTTTGTGTGTTTGTTTTAGCTTTTATATGGACCTTTAACAGGTCTAGGGCCAAAACAGGGCTTCTCTGAACTTCCTTAAATGTTCCCCACGAATGTGGCCCGTTATCATAAGTGACAGATGAGAACATGTTCCCATTTATTCATTCAGGGTTTTCTGATTTACTCTGTGGAACTGCTCAACCTTAGAACAAGCTCAGAGTACTGAGGAGACAGGTGCGTTTTCATTAACAGAGCTAGAAGATTCTCAGCAGACAACAGTAATTGGTTAAATATCCTTGAGCAAGGTAGCACCATTCATGTTATTTGGCTAAATTAGTGTTGGGTCATCCATCTCTAGAGAAAACCACAGCTCTGAGAAGAAGTACATTGTTGAATATTGCTAGTCTGAAGTAGTATCAAAGTTTAAGATTAATGCTGTACGTTTGGACCAGTATTTCTGTCTTGTATAAAATACCAGTATTTTTTTTTTGTAAGTGTATTGTATGTTTTCTCTGGTGTCCTAAGCAACAGATGTCTCATTAGCACCTGAGCTATGCTGGCTTCTGTGGAAGGGTGCAAACTGATTAAACACATGCTCCATTTTTCTCTCTTTATGAGTCATTACTTAAAGGTTTTAGCATCAGATTTCCACAGTTAATTACATGTAGCCATAAATAAATATGACTATCCGTAGACCTGGCTTTTTAGTTTTGCTATAGCTTCAATAAAATATCGCCTGATAGCTAATGAAATACTATTAGAAAGGAGAGAAATAATAAAAAGGGAAAAAAAATCCAACAAGAATTGTCAAATATATACAAAATATCAAATATCCTTGTGCACTATTTAGAAAAGGCACATTTATCTAAATAAGGGTGGCATTGTGTGATAAAGATATAAGACAGAAAGCAGTGTTTTGATATTTAAAGATGCCATCTGTTATCTACCACACAGATCTACGCATGCAAAAATCACTCTGGTCCTTAGGAATCTCACCGTGTGAGTACTCTTGGAATGAGATTTTGGACACAAAAAGAGGACTTTGGGAATTGTTGGTATGTATTTATCAAGGCTAAACAAAGCCTAACAAACGTCTTCATATTCTATGATCAAATGACTAGGTTGGTGGATGGGTAGAGAGCAATAGGTGTAATTTATCTTGACTTCTGCAAGCCTTTTGATGCTGTCTCCTTCATTATTCTTGTTTTCAAGTTGGGATGCTATGGATTGTCTGAGTGGACTACTAGATCATGATAGCCTAGATCGTATTGACCAGAGGGGGCCACAAAAACAGTCATGGGCTGGAGTGCTTGCCCTCTGAGGAGAAGGAACCAGGGCTCATTCAGTCAGGAGAAGAGATGGATTCAAAAGGACTCAGCAGCAGCCCCCTCTCAGAATGTAGGAGAAGGTTTTGTGAAGAGGAAGCCACATTGTTCATTGTGGTGGGTGGGGAGAGGACAAAAGCCAACAGGCATAAGGTTAAGTGAAAGACCTTCAGACTGTGTATAAGGAAAAGTTTTTTCACTAAGCGGCAGTGTAGGTTGCCCAAGGAGTCTTTGCAGTCTCCCTCCTTGGAGGTTATCTAGTCTAGACTGGATAAGGCTGTGAATAATCTGGTCTGATCTCACAGTGGGCCCTGCGTGAAGCAAGAAGCTGGACTAGAGACCTCCTGAGGTTCCTTCCAACCTGAATTTTACTGTGACCCCAATCTTGCCCATTTCACAACCTGCCAGGATCTGTACTGATGCAGGATTTTGCCTACAGAAAGCTATGGGACTGAATTTTTTGGTCTCCTTAAAAATGATGTTCACAGAGGACTGTGAATTTTAAAAGATATTCAGGTTAAGAGTCTGGGATTTGACAAGCTATGAAATTCCAGTGACCCTACCATGGTATATTATGGGCACAAAATGATTGTTAAGTATGTGCAAAACATTGTTTCTTTAAAAGATTATGGATAAGGAAAGGCAATTATAGACAGTTTCCAATTTTGAAAAGTTCCCCAGGTAGATATTATACCTAAAAATATATATCTAATTGGTAAGAGCATATTATTTCACTGAGTTCATTTCACCAAGAACACTGGAATGGCAAGAGCTATGTTAATGTTTTTTGAATGCTTAGAGACTCAGAAGGCACAAACTGAGCTGAATGTTGCACAGTTCATTAAGCGTGCCCTGCTCTCTCTTCTAGCTGACCTGACTCCTGAGTAGCTTCCAAACATACTGATAACATTCCTTTTTTTTTCTCTTTGTCTAGCCAATAATACCTCTTTTGGTAATATAATATGCCTATTGCACATCATCTGGTCAGTGTGCTGTTATTCCTTACCCTTTATGTAAGTTGAGCTCTGAGAAACTTTTTCCCTGAGTTTCAGACCAACTTCTGTTCTGTAAAGCTGAATGAAGTTCATAGACAAAACAGCTTCTGCTTTTTCAAATTCTACTCCTAGTCCATGAAAGCTGTGATTCTAATCACAGCACATTCCCTTCCCCATCTCCTCTTGTTATGTGGGCTAAAATAAATCATCAGTCTCAGAATTGTGTATTACCTTTGAATTGCCTCATTATAGCAACACTGAAACTCAATATTTAAAGAGAGAAAAAAAAAAAATAAAAACTTCCCATTTTTGTTCAGTAACGTTTTAAAAAGCTCTTTAATCTAAAGCCTCTAGACAGACTCTAAACTACAGGAGAGTTCTACAATGGGTGGAATAATAATCCATGATGGGATGTCATACTGTAAAAAAGCTGGAGTTTGGGGGGAGCTAGAAAGTAAGTTAAAATTGTATTAAATCTGTGTCTGTTGAAAACAACAGTAATTTTGTCCCTGAAATTTCATCCATTGTGGGATAATTTTTCTTAACTGTTGAGTTAGTGGTTTTCAGTTGATATTTTGAGTGAAGAAGTATATCCAGGTCCCCATATTCCTGAATGCTTAAATGGAAAGAAGGATGCAGTTTGATGATAGATACCAGACCTGGATTAGGAGTGTTGTGTAAATGGGACTACATCAGGAGAGCGTTGCAGACTGCTGGGCAGACTGACTCACTGAGTTCATGCTCACAGTAAAGCAAGGAAACATTTGCTGCTGCTGGTCTGTATTAGCAGCAAGGTGCTCACTCCTGGTTCTGGATGTAGGAAAGTTGCCCTGGTATGCATAGATTGCTGAAACCACCACTAATAATCTCTATTGATTTGTTTAAAAGAGCAAAAATCCTTCTCATTACTTCACAAGAGATCTAAGATCTGAAATTGATTAATACATATTAATTGCCTGGAAGATAACAAAGGCTGCATAAATGCTAAAAAGTGAAATTATTTGCCAAAATAATTTTAATATTATATAAGTAAAATATATTCTTGTACAGTAGGTAGATGAAGAGATTTGAAATGCAAAATGCTTTAATTTAGTTTTATTTTTAAATTCTAGCAAGAATAAAGAATAGGCTATTTTTAGTGTATCAACTTTCATGATAGACTTTTTCCAAACAACGGCTTTGAGTTCACAAGCACAGAAGGGCATCTTTGATTTGGTAGTAATAATTAGTGTGAATTAGAGTGAATTCATATGTAAACTGGTCTTTGATAGGAAACTCTTAAATACATATCTTCGACATCTTTACAAGCTCTTTAAACTTTCCCTGGAAAACATCAATGTTTAAAATGACATTGATACAGGCTGTTAAAGACAGTCTGAGTATAATTAAAGACACCTGCCAGCATTTCCTCATTTAAGTGTTTGAAGCTGGTAAGGAAAGAGCTGATTAGGAACATCTGAGGAAACGGAAGGGAGAAAAGAAAAAAGATAAAGTGAAAGCGAGCTATATCTCACTCTCTGTAGGGAGAGGCTGCACTGCATCCTCCTATGGTGACTGGCAGCTACAGGCTTCCCATACTCCCAATGGGACACTTGAGTTTCAGAAGGTGCAGGCAGTTGTACTTCCTGGATCTTTGTCTTTCTGAGTATACAAAGCATTTTTCTCCTCCAAAGCACAGAATCAGCAATGATGTGTTGAAAAGGAGGGCTAAGAGCTTTTTCCCCCGTTTTATTATGCACCGATTTTATTTAACACTTTTATAGGCACAGATAGTAGCTTCATGCTGAAGCTCTTACAGTTTCATAGCTCTGCTTCAGTGCCTAACTTCTATTTGTGCTAGCACCACAGCAGTTTTGCAAGTGAGATGAGAAAACAAACTATATAATGAAACTAATGAATAAATGGCTGATAATAATTTCAAGCATCTATAAACTTATATATTTGACAGCATAGATGTCTAAGTGCTAGAAGATGTATTCCGGGTATAATTTCGGAGAGTGTTTTCTCACCCCTGTGAGAAATTTGGAATCTCACCCCTAGGAGAGATTTGGAATGTTGCAGTTGAAATGTTAGAGAGAAAAGTGCTATAACTTAGAAAGTATGTGGTAATCTTCTTGGATTAAATGTCATTATCTGTTAGATATCAGTGAAAATTTGTATCCAGGATTATACAGGACATAAAAAAAATAACTTAAGGAAGTTAGAGACTGTACTGACATCCCTAGGAACAATCCAAGACATTTCAGAGAAACATTTTTGAGAATGAGGTCATCTAAATAGGTATTTGAGACACATGCAACCGCATCCTTGGTGTCTGCAGTCACAAACTTCATATGATCATGGAGAAGTACATCACTTCATATGATCATGGAGAAGTACATCACATGCATCTAGTACTATGCCACATTTCTGAGAGTATGATGATGAGTAATTGATTATGTCACCATTGAATATGAGGATAGACCTCCTACAAATATTTACATATTGTCAAATAAGGTCTCCGTAAAGAAAAAAACAAGCAACAGCAAGGAGAATATGGGTGAAAGACATTGTTAGTATTAGCAATTTCAGAAAAAAGCCCAGCACTTAAAAAACTGTTTTCTGTAATGAGATCGTTGATTCACAAATATGCAATAAATACAGATTATATTAATAACACAGTAAATGCAGATTAAAAAAATCCTTTTAAAAGCAGGATGCATTGCTTTTATTGCTGTGCCACCAATCTGAGGGAGATTCTTCCTTTATTTCTGTGTGCTTCATAAAATACTGGTGTTGAAGGTGATCTGGTTTTTGTTTTATTCTCTTCTCATATTTGCTCTTGCCCCACAATTTGCCTTTTGGATAATTTTGAAACAGCCTTTCACAGAACAGTATGGTGAAATGATAGGAAAAAAGATAGCCATGCTCATCCATTCTTCCTGATATAAATATTAAAAGTGTTGAGCTTGCTCCCCTGGAGCGCAAGAAACACCTGTATTGGTGACATTTACAAAGCAGAAAGTTCAAGTGTTGGCTAAGGTGAGCTGTTACAGAGTTGTACCAAGAGGAAGTGCAAGAATGAACTGTCAGTGTTAACCAGAAGCAGAGCCATGCTGACGTTACATTCCAAGATTAGGTACCATGACTCATATTTGCTACCTCCTCCAGTATTTTGAGGTTAATTTTCCTTTTCATGCAAATTCAGTGTTTTACAGAGGAAATAAAGATACAATCACTCCATTGTCAGTAAGAGTGGCCTGGCGATTTTACTCCTGTAACTCGATATCATTTAGAATAACCAAAGTGAATGGATTCAGCTTTGCTCTGTGGTGGCACAGCACGCTATGTTCTTGATCACGCCCTCTTTTTCCCAGATGATACTGGAATCAATGTACCGGGGAAGAGTTCCTTTTCCTCAGTCAGTGTCAGTTCTGTCATTAGGAGGTTGTTCCTTCATAGGGAGCCATCACAATGCAACTACTTTATGTTGTTATTTTAGGTTATGAATTATGATGGATGAACAAACAGATGACAAATGAACTCTCCACTGAAGACAGGGTGAACTGCTGAAATTTACTGGTTTCGCTTGTGGAGGGGGGACAGAAGCAACATAATGAAGTGCTAGTTTATCAAGCAAATCTGATTAAGATACGTAGTAAGAAATGCATGAGTAAGAATCTTAACCCCTAGATTAAAAGTCTGTAAATCCACACCTGAAATGTGCAGACAGAAGATTCAGTCACACAGTGAAAGAAAGAACAGGTGCTGGTACGGAAAGGAAAATGCAGACCGATCTATTCACCTCTTGGTGTTAAATCACACAAAAAAAAACCTCTTAGCAGAATCAATTCTCAGCTTGATTGTGGACAACCTTTTCTTCACTGATATGCATACCTGGTGTAGTTTTCCCATTCAGTATCTAAGTGCTGAACTCAAGGGATCTGCATCTGAGCTGGCCTCTGTGCTAGTATGGTAATACATGAATCAATCCCAAGAGAAGCTGATAATTGAGTAAACACAATCAGAACACAGTGTGGTTTCATGGCTTAAAGTTATTTGGTATGATTCACTCACATGCAATTAAATCTCACATTCAATTCATATGGGACAGTTCGCATAGACCCTAATATCAGAAATTAAACATGGATCTTTTATGTGGCTACCAATGTGGGCCTAACTCCATATTTTCTCAGCTTTGCAACCTAGTCAACTGGACTTTTCCTACTCTTCAGATATCATTAATGAATTACCCTAACAAGATTTAAGAAGCAACTTCATAGAAGATAAAAAGGGATGGAAGTCATCCTTAGCAAAATCAAGGACCGAGTTATATGTTAAATGTCTTTGAGTCAGAAGAGAAAGGTATAAGATTGAAGTATGACATCTAATTGCCAATTGTGCAGTCAAAGTGGAAAATTTACAGCAATATTTCCTGCTCGTTGTCTCTTCCACTGGTTGTTTTCTTCCAGGGAAAGGCGAATCTGCAGGTGTACACACAGTAATGCATTTCTGCACAGAATTATTGCATGGCTGTAGGAAAGTTTAGAGAAAATTACTCTGGCATACATTGTTTGATTTTGTGGGAAACTTCCACATAGATTACTGCAAAAGGAAGAAACTTGCATATGAATGGGAGAAGGAGTTCTAATTCCTTGAACAAGTTGTATCAATGCCAATCATCTTGGTTTCCAAAGCTATTATATGGAAAACATAACACTGTCGCCCTTTGTGAACAAAGTGAGATCTACTGGTGTAAAGAAGACATAAGGATACCAGTAGTGTGATTTCTGAACATGTAGTAGTGGCAGGGATGGATTCAAACAGTTAAATGTATTCATTTTCAGATACTGTGTTAATGAATGTTTCATGTAATATTGTAGATTGGCAAATTCAGTAGTAATTGTTCTACAAGTGGTTTAGTTTTATCAGTTCTTTCTAAACTATTCCAGGTGATCAACCAACCATTCACAAACCCTTGCGTTCAATCTGTACATTAAAAAAAAAAAAAAAAATCATAAAAATGTTTGTCATATTGATTAAAATGACAAGCGCATTCAGAAATGTTTTGATGTGCCTCTGACTATTTGGCAACAGAGTACAGGATTAAACAGATTAAGCAAATTATTCAATGAGAATTTTTGTTCAACTCTAAAGGAAATGTATTGGAAAAGTTACAACTGTGTAAACCTGAAGCACAAATGATACTGAAATACGTAGGAAAAATGCTGAGAATACATTATTTGGTTTTGAGGCAGAAAGGAACAATACACTTTCACCAGTCTACCAAATAGACCCAAGAATGAGACACACATTTATGTACCCAACTGTAAGGCACAGGGCAAAACCTGTGTGAGGGAAGACATCCTACCGTATCACAACTAATATTAAAAAGGGAACAAATCTCTTACCAAATAATAGAAATGTTGCCAATTTACTGCTACTCTTGATCATTTTTTTTTTTTTTAATTGGAAGAAAAGGAAAGGGAATGATTTTGTAATATGGATTACTGCTTTTCATTAATTTTTTTTCCTGTCTCTAACTTCAGTGAAACACAGAAAAGAAAAAAATATAAAAGAGACAAGATAATAAAAATATTAGAACATTTAAAATGAATGCTCTGAAACACAAGTATTTTGGAGCTGATATGATCAGGAACAAGATATAACTGTGTTTTGAGCTTTATAAAAGTTGTCAATTGTCTTTGGTACATCAGAAGTCTCATAAAAGTTTATGCCTTTTCTTAAAACCAGTGATCTGTGTACTGCAATTGTCTGAAGATCCCAGCTTTTCTTGTTTTAACATTGTATTTGCAAGATACAAATCCTAATACATAAACATATTCTACAGCAAATGACTAAGCATTCCAAAGAAAATAGGGACAAGTGAATCTGGACACACATAAATCTCATGCGATGTATCCCAGAGTCCTGAGAGAATTGGCTGAGATAGTTGTCAAGCCACTCTCCATGATATTTGATAAGTCATGGCAGTCAGGTGAAGTCCCTGCTGACTGTGAAAAAGGGAAACATCACACCCATTTTTAAAAAGGATTGAAAAGAGGATCCTTGGAATTACTGACCTGTCAGCCTCACCTCTCTACCTGGGAAGATCATGAAACTGATCCTCCTAGAAGTTATGTTAAGGCACATGGACGACAGGGAAATGATTTGAGACAGCCAACATAGCTTCACCAAGGGCAACCTGACCAACCCAGTGACCTTCTACAATGGAGTAACTACATCAGTGCAAAAAGGAAAGGCTACAGATGTCATCTATCTGAACTTCTGTAAAGGCTTTGACATGGTCCCCCACAACATCCTTCTCTCTAAATTGGAGAGGTATGGCTTTGATGGGTAGACTGTTAAATGGAGGATGAACTGGCTGGATGGACGCATCCAGAGAGTGCTGGTCAATGGCTCCATGTCTGGATGGACACTGGTGACAAGCAGTGCTTGTTTAATATCTTCATCAGTGATATTGAGAGTGGGTTTGAGTGCACCCTCAGCAACTTTGTGAATGACACCAAAATGACAGGTATGATTGACATGCTTAAGGGAAGAGATACTATCCAAAGGGACCTGGACAAGCTTGAGAAGTGAGTACATGTGAACCTCATGAGGTTCAACAGGGGCAAGTGTGGCCAGCAGGTCAAGGTAGGTGATTCTACCCTTCTACTCCACTCTGGTGAGACCTCACCTGAAGTACTGTGTCTGGAGTCCTCACCACAGAAAAGACATAGACCTGTTAGAGAAGGTCCAGAGGAGGCCACCAAGATGATCAGAGGGATGGAACACCTCTCCTATGAAGACAGGCTTAAAGAGTTGGGGTTGTTCAGCTGGGAGAAGAGAAGGCTCCAGGGAGACCTTGTTGCAGCCTTTCATTTCTTAAAAGGGGCTTCTAAGAAAGATGAGGACAGACGTTTTAGGAAGGCCTGTTGTGACAGGACAAGGAGTAATGGAGGGGAGATTCAGGATTGACATAATGAAGAAATTTTTTATGAGGGTGGTGAAACACTGGTCCAGGTTGCCCAGAGAGGTGGTAGATGCCTGATCCCTGGAGACATTCATGGCCAGGATGGATGAGGCTCTGAGCAACCTGATCTAGTTGAAAATGTCCCTGCTCATGACAGTGGGGTTAGACTAGATCACCTTTAAAGGTCCGTTCTAACCTAAATTATTCTGTGATTCTAAGAGTGTTTACATCTATGTTTCTGTATCTAGATTTTTAAAGCAGTATTGTGATTTTTTCTAAAACATAATTATTTCTCAAAAAAAAATTAATTAGAAAAACTAACTTTAGTCCTTTCTAAAATTTAACTATTTGTATTTTATAAACATTAAGTCTTTACTGTACATGGCCAAAGGATACACAAAGTTTCTCAGTGAATTACATTAGCTAAATTTAAACAGTGCGTGGTAAAATGCAATGGAATAAATGAAAATGTCTTTTTAAATTGAGTATGTTAAATGATGTCTAAAGCAGCCTCTTTATTCTCCTGTTATGAAGTGTTATTTGTCCATGAAACATCATACATCTTTACTTAAACCACTGGAGTTAATTTGACTCGAAACAAGAGTTCCGTGGTAAAATGAAGAATCCAAAGAAGCAGATGCAGTAAAACAAAGTCCTGCTCAGAGGAGTCTTTTACAGTCTCCACATTTTCTTTGCTACAGAAAAAGAATTTCATACCTTTTGGGGACTTAAATTTTGATACAGATAGTCCTATATTATTTGCATCAGTGCCTTGAATTTTGCTTCTTTTCTTCTGCCCTGGGCATATCCAAAAATAGACTGTGATTTCCTCAAATGTAGCCATTATCTCAAAGAGTTGAACTTTTTTATTGCAAGGAGACACTAAAGTTCATGAACATTGCTCTGCTGGATTCCTATCTGAACTGTGTTCTTATTTTATTGACTAAGCCATGCCATACAGCACCTATTCCTTGATTTGAATGGGCACATATGCTTTTGCTGATGAATAAGTAAATTAGATATATGTTCTCTGAATTTGAATACACTAAAACTCCATCTCTTGAATATGCAAAAGAGACGTTTGTGGATTTTATATGAAAAAAAAAACACACACAAAAAAAAAGAAAAAAAAAAAACAACCCATGAAATAAAAACCAAAACAACTCCCCTTAAACTCTTTTATTTTATTGAGGTTTATTTTTCTGGTTTTGTACCCCTATGTCCGGGTGTAGTATTTTTTTTTAGTATTCTAGGCAGAGAATCAGGCATAAAGGAGATCCAGAATGTGATAGTACTTGACACATGATTCATCAAGAATAAACAGTAGCAGATGGAAGCTTGCAGATAAACTCCCATTGACTAAAATAAGCTCTGTGGACTCTTACATATCCACAAGGAGTCACACAGGAAGGTTACAGAAAGGTCACAGTCCAGAAGATGAACATATCCATGAGAAGTGATTCAAATTCTGTTTTGGCCAGGTCTAACAACTGGTCTTTTCTGTAGGATTGTGCCATCAATCTCACATACTGTTGACATATTTATAATATTTGAGTTCCTGAAATCCTGTGGTTTTTACATTATTATTTATTTAAAATATAACTTAAGTGAGCAAAAAATACATATGAGAAAAATAAAATAACATTTTTTTAACCTTAATAAATTTAAGACTGATGTCATATTTTTTTTGGCCTGACATCATTTTTGAATACTTGGCATCAGAAGTGCCGGGAAGCAGAAGACAGAGCTAACGTTGTTATTGTAATAGGTTTCTTCCTTTTCTGAGGCTATTATCCTGATCTTGAGGTTGTGTGGGTTAAAAGAAAACACAGGTATTGCCTTAAGCATGCCATGGTGAAGGTTCTTGCTATGCTGACTCTTTTCATCCTTTTGTATTCCTCTGATGCTATGATACTTAGCAGGTGAGCTGGAAGCAGTCTCCAGTGGAGCTGTTTGGCTCTAAGAGCAGCTGTGCATCATAAACCATTGCCTCTCTCTAAAAGCTTGTTTTAAAGTCCTTTCTAGCCAACAGGAATCCCCTTCTGGATCAGATCCGACATCCAAATTCTGCAGTTTCCATTCAGGATAATGTCATAAATGGAACGAAGCACCTGAGTTATTTTGTGAAGTAAAAGTAACAGAGTCAGGACCCCAGGCAGTGAAGTTTAAACCATGCAGAAACTTCCCCTCGTGAAACAGTAAACAGAAACCTCCAACTAACTGAACCAGATGTTACAGCTTTTCTTTGAATTCATTTATTACCTTGCATTTTTGCAGGAGAATTTGGATTCTCGTTTTCTTTTTTAATGTCATCTAGCAGTGATTATATTTAGACAGTAAATTTAAGCACAATCTACACATGTTTATGACAAGCTGAGATCCAATCTTATAAGGTATAAAAAATTCATTACATTTAAATATTCATTGTTAGAAGAATCTGGATTTCTATTGGTGATAACAGAAATCAGTATGAGCAGACAGACAAAATATATTAGGAAGGTAATTCAGAAGAAAAAAAATAATGCAAAGTCTTTACATGTGTCTGATTTACTAAAAAATGCATAAGGACAAGGATGAGAAGCTCACTTTGAGAAAATGTATTCATTCACTGCAGAAATCAGACATAGGTGATTACAAACACCTCTCTTTTAAGCATGAAGGTCATAATCTTGTAAATGAATCCTTGATGCTGTTTCCTCAGGAAGTGAGTATCTGTCAGTTGTTATCTGTGCAGTACCCCCTCAGAGATAGCAGTTATGCTCTGGGTCAGCTGCACTCCCTACAGCATCCCATATTCCTGATTCCCACTGCTAGACCACAGCGTAGCTCCCTCCTTTCCAGGCACTTGGGTTTCTTTTCATGGGAAATCAGGGCAAATGAGGAGACTGGGAACATCCATGTTTCCTCCCATTATCCAGTTGGGACACAGCTAAGAGGCACATCTGGGTACCAGAACCACAAAGGAAACAGCCACAATATTGACACAGCTGTAATTGTTGATGTAGGAAGTAACATAAACATATTCTAATATCTTAAGAAGTCTGATTTAAATGCCTGGAGACAAGGTTATAAAAATATAATTTATCTCATAAAGGAAAACTGGAACTCCAGAGGCTCAGGATATGAGAATGAAACATGAAGACTTTCACCATTCTTCACTCAAAACTATGTTTATTGAAAAAATGAACCATCTCACCAACTGATGGTTGTGGGGTGACCTCAGCCCATACCCCAGTAGAAGCCCAAGATCATCTTCTAGCCTTGTCACAGTTCAAAACCCAGGGTAGTCTCAGACAGAGAAAGGCATGAAAAATAAGATGTATTTCTGATGATATCCCCCCAGACCAATGCTGAGCTGTCTTTGGAAGGCAATGCAGGTTCAGTTCTTGTACAGTTAGAACTGCTATATTTTGTAGATAAAAACATAGGACCAGCTGCCTGACATTTTTCAGTAGTGTTAGAATCACAATGTTTATTACAATTAACATTAACATCCCCAAATAGTTTCAGAATATATTTGTCAAACAGATGAAGAACAATGACTGCAATTTATTAATAACATTTTTACATGCTGCCTCAATTTAAAAAGTCATTCTAGTTTAAGTTGGTGTCATCAACAGTGATTGGTGTACTTCATTGATTGATCACTTACTAAAATGAATCCATCTCTAATGAATTTTAAATTATCTTTAGACAGACTCAGAAAGTCAACAACAAGACAGAAATTGTCAAGAGACAAGAAGCTTCTGACTGCCTTCTTAAAATATAGATGCTGGTTCCTGCCTGTAGACTTTTGTTTACTGTTGACCTAATATTACAGTCACAAAAAGTAGATGAAAAGGAGATTATAAGAAAATGAAAAGCTTTTCAAAATGGGAATAAGTGGAAGAAACTTTATTGTAATATGATAATGTGTAGCATATACTACAGAAATGACTGTGAGGAGAGATGGCCTAGACAAGTATGTTCAGCAACTGCTTATCAGAGAAAGAAACAGTTCAGCTCATGCCTAAGATCACCAACACATCTCATGATTCCACTCTCTTCAGAATCATACATTAAACAAAGGTATCTCTGACAAGACATCAGGCATCTCCCAATGATACCACCAGTGCAGTATGGAAAAAACCCTGGATTTCTGTCTTTCCTCCTTCTTTCTTCCAGATCTGGCAGTGTTGCATCCAACAGCTTGTAGCGGTCTTAGGAATGCAAATAGACCAAGTGAAAGAAAACTACCGAGTCAAATTACTTTTCATTTTACACATCCTCACTAATTTCTCTTGCAACTTGCATTTAGGCTTTTTGCCCCATTTTTAAGGTCTCTCATGGCTCTCCTGTAGCTTAATCTCTTATTATCTCCACAGTCTAACCAGGACTTCTGTGTTCTAAAGCACTCTTTTAATAAATATTTTAATCTCCTTTTTTACTTCATCTCACAACCTTTCTTTCATCTGTGAACTAGCTTAATCATCACCACTGCTCTCTCCCTTGGACCATCACAAGGACATGGGTTTATGGGTGGTTATGGAAGACATGGGATAAGTCACTGCACATCCCCTTGTCCTTAGTCCATTAGCACACCACTAGTATGCACTAACTAATCTCAGTAGAGACCACTTTCACTGTGAGCTAAACTTGTCTTAGCCAGAGCTGCCTTTTGGGTTAAAAATTGACACAATTGTTCAGACAACATTGCCTACTGATTGAAACAGGCTGATCACTTTTCCAAAAGTATACTTATGCTTTTCAGTATAAAGATTAAGTTTAATGTGATATCTGCTTTTTAATTTGAGATTTATAAGGAGACTTTGTCGTTTATATTTCAACCACTCTGAATGTCATATTTTAATGAACACTATTGGTGCACAAGGGAGGCTATTTCAGACTACAGTCTAAGCTAAACCAAAATATGACAGGACTGATGAATGTCTTTCAAATATTCATTGAAATGCAAAAGAGACAAGGAAATATTTCCCTGTCCTTAGAGGAATTCACACCCAAGTGCTGAGGAATAATTATCTTCCACCTTAGAAGTTTAACTGATGAAAATGGAGGAAAAAAAGTAGTCTGTGATGGTAAGAGGGACACAAAGTTAACTACCGAAATGCTGCTATATTGCAGCTGTAATTTAAGATGCCAGTAATCAATGGTGACACATGAAAGAACTATCTCTGCCAAGAAAATTCAACTGTATTCTCTGTCTTGGCTAATATTCATCCTTTTATCTTTTAATAAAATTAATTCCTAGACAGGACATTAAAAAGAGGCTGATGGAATCGTCCTTTTCCCCCAGAAAAGAGAAAGAAAAATTTGCCAACTGAAATACAAGGAAAACATATTTTTTTTTTCTTTAATGAGGCACATTTTCCTTTGAACATCTAAGTAACAGAAACATTTATTTTACATATGGGTAATCTCAAAGGGGTTTAGCACCTTGGTATTGAAAAAGGCCTATGTGTCAAGGCAAGAAGTAGTATGTAACATTAAACAGTACATGTGTTAGAGATACCTGAAGGAGAAGGGGTGAGGGTCCAGGCAAATAACTAAGGCAAAAATCCACAGGTTAATTAACCAGAACTGTGTCTTTGAGCAAATCTTCATAGATGGAATTTAGAAGCATTTTGTTTGTTTGTTTTGTGGGTTGGTCGTGTGTGCATTTGTCATTTTTAACTTGTCGAATGAAAGCAGGCTGAACATCATCTGTATGTGCAGAAAGCCATGCTAGAGTAAAGTTACTGTTGCAACACGGTCAGACAGTCTACATGTGGAACCCAGGGCTCTGACACAGAGCCGAGCTGCTCTCAAGGTCACATGTGGCAAAAGAAGAGATGACAACACTTTAGTTTTTGATGTATGCAGGTTATCGTTACTAGTATGACCAATACCTGCATTCTAAGGCAGGGGCTTCATGAATAATCAATGGGGGAGCTGTGAATAAGCAGATAGATTGTAGCTACTGAGCTCCCTCTGGGCAGGCATAACACAGTTAGCAGTTATGTATAACAAGTATCGTCTATTACAAGAGTCCAACACTACAGGCACATTACTAAAAGAAGTGAATAAAGCCAAGGGCAACTATGTACAGATTAATGTATAAAAAAGAAAGGTGGCTCAGAAATGTCAAAGCCAGATGTGAATTTGTTTAACTGTGTGTACTTTAAGAAAATAATGCACTGTGCATAAAAAAGGAGATAAATCCCCCCACAGTAAAGAAGCTTGAAAATACATAATATAATATAATATAAATAATGTAATATAAATGGTTTCATCATTTTGGTCCCACGGTAGTCCGGATAGTCCTAGCCATTTCAATAAACTAACTAATCAGCTTTTTTATAAACATAGTGCGATCAACAGGAGAAATACATAAGTAGAGGGGCCCCTTGATTCCAGGATCTGAAAGTTCATCACAGAATTTATTTACTCTTCACATTGTCAGCTGAAGTGGATGGAGAATATATTAGATCAAATCAAACTGGATGCTGAAGAACAGTCAAGTCTTGAGAGGAAGACAGAAGTAATATAAGGACATATATTATCCACTATTTCAGGAATAATAAGGTAAGACAAATTTACCCAAGTTAAAAAAAAAATAATTCTACGTATACAATAATTATGTAAGGTGGACGTTAGTCCAGATACTGGGTTAGCACCAAGCTTTAAAGGAAAGCACTATAGAATTTTTGATTATTTGAACTGATTAAGAGGTGAAGTTTAGAAATGATGGGTACATGGATTACCTCTTGAGAGAATGGCATTACTGGATGCAGAGAGCTGATAAAGAATTGGCTTTTCTAGTTATAAGCAATTATTTTTTTCAAAAATGCTATAAGAAAAAGTTATGAACTATATCCACTAGTGAGCAATATTTTCTGTGACATGATTTTATTCATCATAACTCTTATAATACAGTAGTGACCTGATCCAATTTTATGAAATACAAAATACCTCCCAAGATATAAGGCACTCTGTAGTTATCATGTACTTCACAAGTAGTATGGTATAATTTTCACCTTGTAATATCCCAACAATACGACACTATTGTATCACAAACAGGACAGTACAATGTCTCAAATGCAACCTCTTTACACATTGGAGTAAGGGGTAAGGACATACATTTTTGTAAAATGAGTCAGGAAGAATAAAAATAAAGAATAACAATAAGAACAAAGAGGAAATTCAGAGTTATGTAAAAGCTCATCTGCTAAAAAAAAACCAACAACCCCAAAACAAACAACAATAACAACAACAAAAACTTGTACAATTAAAAGTTTTGTGAATCCACAGTTAATTTTGTTAATTATCTCTAACATTGGTTATGGTTTTCATTTTCAATTTCTTCATTGCCATTGAAAATATATATAATACTAGCTAGAAAGTATCTTCTAGAAAGCAGATACATAAAGTTTTATCCTTGTATCCTTGTAGGAGGCTCAAGAATGTTATCAGTAATAAGTGCTTAAATGTGGCTTAAAGTGCCTTAATGTGCTCAGCTCACCCAGTCTTGTTTTCTAGCACTACTGCTGGCTTAAGTGCTCCAGCCCCTTCATACCATAAGCATAAGGACAAGGAAGAATGTTTGTCCTTCCTGAGTGGAGGCCAAAGATCTTCCTATATCTTTCCCTCTGTTTTCCTTCATCTGTTTTTAGAAAGTTAGGCAAATATAGATTTGCGGTAAACTAGATTTAAAGCAGCGACATAATGCATGACATTTTCATTACTGAAAAAAATAGGGGAGAATGTAAATAAAATGTAAAATTATCTGGGTCAGAAGCTATTGTGAGCAGAAGAGACCACAATCATCCTAAACCAAACAAAGAACTTCAGCAAAGAAATTACAGCTGAGTTTAACAAAAAGGAAGAATAAACAAGCAGAGAAGAACCAAGAAAGTGTCCATAAATGGATCTTTTGAACAAATTAATAATTAATCTTTCATCTTTAAACACAGAGTTCTTTTATTTATTGGAAGAAATGTTACCTGGGAGATAATGTGATGATAAGAATAATCCAAATGTTTCCAGCAGATGGTTTAAATACAATCTGACATGTCCCTGCCTACTAGAAATCAATACAAAATGCTGCAGACATTTTTTTCGTTTTCAAGTTATTGCCTTGCTGTCTCTCCTCTCTCTTCACTCCATTTTCTCATACATTTTGAATAGTTTATGAATACAAGAACAACAGTGAGGCCTCTGTAGAAAATGTAATTGCTGGTAAATGGCCTCACTGTTTCTATTAACAAGACATCTATCCAGACTCATAGAAACACACCTGCATATTTTCACATGTGCACACAACTTGGGTTTGAACAGACATCATCTTTGCACTTTTTTGCTGTTTGCTTTTTCACATTTTTGTCAAAATTATGGTCTCTGCACACAAAGCAGATTTGCTATTACTAAACTGCTTTGAAAAATGGAGCAAAGACATTTTGGGGCTGGCTTCAGAGACCTTCCCAAACTTTGCATATTTTAACATCCTTTAAATAGAGGTCACATGCTCAAACTGGTATACAGTTATGAGCCAACTACAGTCCTGAGTGACAGTTTTCTGAGGCTTTTTTTTACTCACCTCATATGCAGATTAAATAATTATTCTCTGTATTGTATTAAAGGGTTGATTTTTCATAAACTGAGTGAATTCTCTATGAAAAAGGGGAAATTAAGTTATTAGTTTAATTATCAACACTTTTTTTCTTATCCTTTCCAGTTCTTTGCATTGTGATAGTTTATGACTCATTTCATTAAGAGTTTACATATCATTTGCATGGCTTCTACATAAGAAATTCAGTCCTTAAAATTTGAAATTAACTTGTATAATAGTCACAGCCTTGTTATAGTAAGAGACACTGTACTGAACCCTTGTAAGATATGATGTGTTAAACATGCAAACCACATGCCTAGTTACTTTCCGTTTTGAACATGAGTTTAAAATACACTTTGATTTAAAATTCATTATCAGTTGCTGTACATATTAAATATTCCAAACTAAGAGCCCTCTGCTTGATGTAGCTAAGGCACATGGCAGAGTCTTGCAAACCACTGATTACAGAAAGTGGATATTCCTGAGCCAGCACTTCCATTCACATTGATAAATCTGCTTTTGCCACAGAAGACTTGCCATATTGGAGCCTAACATCTGGATTTAGAGTCATATTTACCCCTAAATATAGCTGATATGATACAGAACACTATATGAGACAGTCCTTTCCCACAGCTGAGCCCGTTGCTCTGGGAGCCCTGACATGGGTACACGGTCCCCACTGTACACAGTGGTGGCATCTGGGTTTGTGCCTCTGCTGTGACAGGCCTTGGCATCACCCTAGGTGCTGAGGAGGTCACCACCATCCATAGGAACCCTCGCAGTGCCATGGTCTCCTCAGTCCAGCACTGCTGGAAGGGCAGCATGCTGTCTCTGTGCTTTCCCACCTAAAACACCTGAGGTGAATTTAGCCCTAAATTCTGATGGGGGAGGGTAGGAATTAGCCTCTTACACTCATGAGTTTTAAAATGTGAATATTTGGTTAAGTTGTAAAAAGCTACCTTCTGCAGGATTTATAGAACAGTGGCAAAGTAAACAGACTATCCATCACAGGCTAGCTGTTCCTGTGTCTGCACCAGATGTGTTAATCTCACAGCTTTCAGGGACTAATGCATGACCATTAAAGCATTCCTGCACAAGTTCTGCTGACCACCTGTCATTTCTCTGTGCAGCTATTAATGGGAGTGACATTACAGTTCATGAGAAATCAAATTAAAAGACAGTCAGGAAATTAATGCTTCAGCACTTCGTTATAGAAACAAAGGGTAACAGTCTATGCATTCTTTTAATTAGTTATGCGCCTGGATCTATTTCACCTCTCAAAACAGTATGTAATGCCGATGATATCTTTACTCACATCTATCCACAGCACAGAAATGTCCTGAGATCCCTGAGGAAAAAATGATGAACAGCATGAGAAATATTTAATGGCTGACTTTAAGAAGTAGAAATCCTCCAAAGGTTCAGAGAACAGATACTGCGTTGGATTTACTAGGTGTCTAACAGAGCAGCATATTCCCTACCTGAGCAGAAGAGGTCATTAAAACACTAAAAATGCCTTCATTGGAAGTTAGGGAGGGACAGATCAATGTAGCAAGGTTTCTGTGGAGAAGACAAAGCAACAATCAGAAATAGATGATTCCATGTGATGTGTTAAGATGTTTGGTGCCTGTTGGAAGATGAGGCTTCCTGACACCCAGGGCAGAAGGGCAGAGTGCAGGTCATAACCCTAAATTAGCCACGGTCAGCTGGTTAGCTTCAGTGAGGAGGGTAGGTTTGGCTAAAGTGTGATGGGATGGTTTCATGAATTTGGTGTATCTGAGCAATAAGAAGGCTTAAAGGTAACGGGAACACTGATTATTTGAATATTTAATACCTGATTTTGCTATGTTATCTGTATTAGAATGAAAATTGCAGTAATGTCAGAAGAGATACAAACAGAGAACTTTCAGAAAGAGTTTGGTTTAGTTCCTTTTCCCAAGAAGAAAATACACTGGTGGCTAAGAATAACCTTTTTATAGAGAACTGGACGTTAAGTTCTGAATGCAAATTAAGACAGGTCACTGAGCTGCTTCATTCAAAAGAGAACAATGTGCCACTTCCTGCTCCATTTAAATATATGAGGAGAGAGATATGAATTGGACATGGCATTATAATACGATTTAGGGAAGATTACAGAATGTACAAGGAACTTAGATTACATTAGGTTTCTGCAACTTCACTTTGCAGCTAATGACTTTCCTCATTACAACCATCAGGATGATTATACTGATATCAAATCATTTAGCCATGGTGAGCTTCTCCTAGTATGGACATGAACAGAAGTTGTGCAAGTTTCTGTTTGTGGCTTTTTTCTTCCACCCTAAAAGCTCACAGATGTTTTTTAAAGATATTACGTTGTTTCTAACACGTTTTTGACTGATCATAAGCAGAATTTTACAGTTAGAATTTTCTGTTTATATAACAGGAGATGTTTTTACCAGCCCTACCTTCATCAACAGCACTGTCATGATCATTTTCCATCAAATCAGCTGCCTAAGGAAGACCCATGATCGGGTGTGGAAAATGAGCTTCCTCCTGTGTGCCACAAGTATTTGAAAAGAAAGTCACTTATTTAAAGATAACTCTGAAAATTTCTCTCCAGAAGATGACACGTGGCATGTTGAAGAGAATATAAAACCAAAATTGCAACAAAATATCTATTGCATGATTCTGGAAGACTTCCAAGGGGATTCATGGAGGCATTTTTGTTATAGTTGCTGCTGTCAGGTAAATATATTTATTCTTACACAGAGTATCAGTTAACAAATTGTCTCTCTCTATATATATCAGCTGAAACTTTCACATTTTTCACATTTACAAGAAGGTGGACGAGGGCTTAATAGATTCTTTTCATGTTGCTGATGCTCCAAGATATATCTTCACCACTTTTTTTTTTTTTTTTTTTTTTTTTTTTTCCTAACAGGTGTATTGCTGTAGCACTCTGTGGTTCCAGGAAGGTTTGAGGCCCCATTACTAGTGTACAAATAAAAGCTCTTCGATAGCTTATGGTTTAAGGCCCAAATACCGTAAGCAATTAGAACAGAAAGTCTTCTAGCATTATAAGCTTGATATTTAAGGACGTGTCTTGCATTGTGTTTTTCACTTGAATAGCCCAGAACCAGAGCAGTATGAGCAGAGATACTTGTGCATTTGCCATATGTTCATTTTTAGCCTTTACATACAATCAGGTGTTATGCTAAAGCACACATCCATCTCTGGAAGACTTTCCATGTTTTCTACCCATGGTATGAGGTTAATCCTTTCCACTGGTAGGACTGGTTCTTAAGAGACTCTGTGAGGCTCCAACTGAGAAATGCGATCGCCTCAACAGACATAACATTTGTTCTTGTGCCACAATATTTAAAATAATGAACCAAAAGAACAGGAATGTTTCAGAGGAAAAAAGTAGGGTTATCATCTCTCTTCTATAGATGGGGACATTAAACATACAAACTGAAGGTAACTGATGTAACTCTGTTTAACATAAATGGAAAGAACTCTGTAGTTTCTTCAGAACCTGTTGCCCAAATTCATATTGAAAGTAGATCCAAGGAAAGACCTTGGATTTCCTGCCTTCTTCACAAGCTGTTTTATCTTGATTCTATTTTTCATTTATAGTAGTCAGAAGTTCATATTGTATTCCTACTTACATGTGAGTTTAAGTGAATAGGATAAAGGTCCAATATATGTAATCCAGTTGTGCAATCATGTGTAAGATTTATTTTTGGAGTGATTACTGTATTAATTTCCTTAGACACTTTTTTAATGAGTATCACGTATGCAGAATTTTGGCATCTGATTTGTTTTAGGAAAATCTCAGATATTTCTGAAACTGTTCTTTGGAGATAGTGTATGTAAGTGTGTTTGCAGTAAGTAGACAAATTTATGTAGTTATTTTGTTCTTTCCAAGCATTTTTTATCTTTTTCTGCTCCATATTCTTTAAATATTTTTCCCAATCAGAGCTTTGGGAACATAGCCCCTTCCTTGCAGTGCTAATTAAGTTCACTCATTCATTGTAACAGCAGTAGCAAACAAAGACGAAAAAGCTGAAATAAATAGTCTCCTGGCATAGAAACTAAAATGTCTCTGTGCTTAAAAATAACTGTTCTTCTGCTGTCCCCCTGTTCTTTCTTGGTTTTAGAACTTAAATCTACTTTCTGGAAGTAATACAATTCTATCAATACTGAAATCTAGACAGCATGTAGACCATTAACAGCATTGTGCTGTATATGCTAATGTTAAATTTGAATTTGCAAAACCTTTTCTTTGAGCTAATAATTAGATTAAAATTACAGTTGCAAAGACCCTCTTTTTACCTATTAATACATGAAATTTAATTTTTCTGCTTGAAATCCATCAGTTCCAGGACATGGTCCTTATATACCTTTTGACAGTAAAATTAAAGACATGGAAAATTGCTGTAACTTTACTTCTTGCTACTTGAAAGACTGTTATAATTCATGGAACATGCAGTTTTGCAATCCCTTTATGGTGAGCTACATGGCTAATGGGTTATTGTTTCAGGGACTAGGAATAGTTAGAAAAAATACTACTCCCTGATCTCCATTTTATGTGCCAATGGAGACAGGGAAGAAATTTATTCTGAAATAACCAGACTTCCTTTTCTTCCTATTTCCATATAAACTACTTGGTTTAATAATAGAAAAAAAAGCATGCTGAGGGAAAAATCTTATCACTTGCAAAACTCCCTCAAGACCATATCTTCTACCAGAGACAGTATTTTAGGTAAGTTTGGGGAGTTTTCATCTCCTTATAAACCAGTATGAAGTTAATAGCTTTGAGATTGCCCAGCAGATGACAGGTACCATGCAAGTCCATCATAACTCTCTAGATTATTCTGTAACGTCTCTTAAGGCATTGATATGGTATTTTAAAGTCAGATTTGTCTTTCACCAGTTCTGTCAATACAGAACAATCCTTAGTTCATTGTCTTTTCCTCCAGACATGCAGATATTCTATAGGATTCTTTTTACTTCTTTGCTTATCCAGCATTCTCCTAGGTGTTATGTTCTTCTAGGTGATGGGTAACCCATATCAATGTTGGGTTTGATCTTCCATGGATATTATTTGCTGGTTTTCCTGAGCAACTTTATGCCATGAAGCAGTTAATGCCATCTGCAGTTAAATGCTTCTCCCTAGTCTATGTGAAAGCGCATTGAAAAAAATAATGTGCATTGATGTAGATGTCAAAGTTTTCAAATTTGTTTTTCAAAACTATATAAAAAGTATTCTACTTTACTGTACCTGCTCTTTCCAGAGATCATTGCAGCAGTCAGTGAAAAAAAAAGTCATCTTGACTAGAATCTGAGTGGCATTGATGAATCCCACAGGTACATAAAATACTCAAAGGGATACTCCAGCATTGGTTTTCTTGCAATGACAGTCTCTCCAAATGACTGAACATAGTTTAGCTCTACAGTCAGCTCTACCCAAGTACTGAATAAATAACCAAGGTCTTGCCTACTGAAGAACTGAACAGTAAAAAAAACCACCACCAACAAAAAAAAAATCTAAAACAGATTAGTTTGCCTTAAAAAAAAGATTTTTTTTTTTTTTTTCCTAAGGGGCAAAAATTACCCTGATTTACACCAGGTATCTTGGAAATAGCAATGGCTTATGGTATATCTCCAGCTGAAAATATGCTAGGGAAGGATTAAGAAAAATTATATATGTCATGTAAATATATGATATGATAAATATTTAAATCATGTAAATAATAATAATAATAATAATAATGAAAAAATACATAAATGTGGAATTTGACTAGGACAATATGGAATGCAAATGCTTATACATTCTAGGAATCTAGATGTGGGCTTTGTATAACTTCCAAAAGACAGTGTCATTCAATGGACAACCTGTATTTGAAAGACAATCATTGATCGCTACAAAAGATGGTGGCCTTATGGGTTATCAACCCTATTCTCTGCTGCCTCTTTTTCCCAGTCTTTTTCATATACTGGCCAACTGCTGTACTGGCTGAGGCCTGTCCTGTTCAAGTTACGAGACATAATTCATAGGGCTGGTTAACATCTGATGTGGCACAACATTATTCTGTAGACCATTGAATTTCATTTGCATAGATTTATCTGTGAAGCCTTTCAAAATACCTTTTGTTGTTTTCTATAGCATTTTATTTTTAAAGCATTATTTTTAGATTTCCTGGATTTCTAAAATCCAAAGTCTGAACATGAATTGAAATGTTAAAAATGGTAACAAACAAAAGGGAGACAAAAATTCAAACTAAACATCTGAAAATCAGCCCTCTAGGTAGTTGTGTATGTGTATATTTGACCCAGCGAACCTGAATGAATGAACACACTGCAATTTGAGACTTGTAAAACACTCTTTAGAATAAAAAATATACGACTGTTTTAGTTTCCAAAAGCCCTATTTTCAAAGAGTAACAGGACAATTGCCACTCAGCTCTGGACTATCATTCACTCACTCTACTTAGTAATTTGCATTATTAAGATGGCTCAAGGCAGTTTGCATCAGTATTATTCCTGTGGAATTATGTTTGAGATGAACGTTAGCTAAAAATTTAGAGCTAACAGTGCAAGGCAACCTTTCACTCAGTGGTGATGTTTATCTAGGACAAGTACAGTTAGACTGATTTGCTATTGATGTCTGAACAAAAGCAGGTCAGGGTCACAAAACATGTCCAGCTAGACAGTGTCCATTAGTTCTGTGTTCTTTTATTCAGAGGGAACCTTCAAAGGGCTCAGACAGAAATAAAGGAGCAGAAAGATGAAGCATGTATGCTAATATCAGATTTTGAAAACAGAAAAAAAAAAAGGCTCTGGTCCCATAAGTAGCTCAGAATACATAGATTTTTGCATTTATGCAAACATCTACTTAAGTTAGTGAGTTAGCCTGGGGAGCCTTCCTCCCAGGATCAGGGCCAGAATGAACTTCTGGTAAGAACAGCTGGTATGACTACAAGGATGTAGAAGGCAGAAAACAGGAGAATCAATTACGCTAATTTATCGTATGGAAAATACAGGCAAATCTTTTGACTGCAATTAATACTACCGGCATGTCAGCAATAACATCTTTGCAGTTGCATCCAGACTTGTTATTTAAAAAGAATAAAAAAGAAATTGAGTTATGTCTGGTGACAGCATTAGAGCATTTATAAGCATGAATCAGATGGCGGGGGGTGAGGAGAATGTTACGTGTGTGGTGCAGGGAAGGATGCTCTTGAGGCTAGATGTATGCAGATTGGTTTGTGGGTTTTACTAAATTCTGCCAGATTCACAGCACATTTCTAGAACTGCTTTGGTGCAGCTGAGAATCTTCTGTGTTGTTGTCACCTGTTTTTTGTCATAGTAGAGATTCATTGGTTTGGCAAGGCCACAACACGCTATCAAAGGAGGATGGCTATGCTGTGTGACTCTCATCTATCCAGCTCTGAGAACAAGTACTGCTTATGCTTTTCCCTCAGTGGTCATACCTTTATAATGTTGAATTTGCAGATGCACATAGGTTGCATTTTGGGTAGCAAGGTGACCACTGTCAGATGTAGCTTCAAGCACTAGCACCAACAGTGGAGTCACACCTTTTCCCCTGCTTCTTCGAGCCAAAATCAGGTACATTCTCTTTTCAAATGCTCCTCTTGTTTGTACTGCTTAAGGGCAGCATCTGTGCAATGTAGCCCAACGGAACAGGAACACCGCAGAGCTGTGACTACACTCACACCTACGCCTGGTTCCCTGAGAGCAGGCATTTCTTCTCACAATACTATTTTATCACAGTACCTAAAAATACCTGGTTAAGGTCAAGTTCCCATTATGCTAGCTTCTATGGAGACAAGCTCCTGCCCCAGTGAACTCAGGGTGTGCATGACAGGGAAATCAGGCAAACATTGGGACAAAGGCAGGAATTACAGCCTGCTGCAGCAGCACAGGCAAGCTCCCCATCTGCAGCTGAGAAAGAGCAAGACCAGAGGAGGCAGAGATACACCAAAGTTGAACAGACTGTAATGTTATCCTGAGTGGATTTGTTCCATCTATGAGAAATGCCTGAGGTGCTCTTTCTTGTTAGAAGCTTTGGCAATGTTTGCATTTACTGTCTACACTTCAGCAAAGTCTGGTTTGAATGCTGCTTCTCTGGCACAGTTCAGCCCTCTAAGCTGTGAGTTTCCATCTCTGGCCACAGGGAAATAAGAGGGAGAGGAGGGAAGATGTGGGAGAAATTCCTGGGCTCTGTCTCATTCTGTCTTCTCCTAGCAGCAGATCAAGGGGCCATTGGCAGATAGATACAGTCAGGCTGTTTTCAGCATGGAGCATGGTGTTTGGGTAGGGGAAATTGAAGCAGAGGAGTGAGCACTTTGTTTTCCAGCACCAACACTGCTATATGTGTGCACATGAGACATGAGTGAGGAGAATGAGGGTGCGAGGGAGCCTTTTTGCTTTACTGGTTTCCAGTGAGGGAAAAGACAATCAAACAGGCTGAGTTCAATGCATCCTCATCCACTCAGATTCCTTTACATTTTCTTATTACAGAAGACTTTTCATCACAACTTACCATGATTTCTCATTGTTCTGTCCATTTGGGTGGCATAAATACTGCGCATGGAAATTGGGAGAATTTATTTCTAAACCTGAAATAGTTACACATGCTGAAAGCACAAACAGCTATGGATCTGCTCCTGAACTGGGGTTCCTGGATAGGAAAGGTTTGTTGCTGCAAACAAAAAAAGATTGGGGGCCTAATGTGTGTTAGCCCTGTCTAGAGAAAGGAGAGGCATGAGGGAGACAGAAAAGGTGAGGGCATGTTCTGGGTCCAGGTCTGAACTGCTCCAATGTGAAGGTTCAAAATATCTCCTGTGCTTCTCAAAGACTGTGGAATTTGCACACCTGGTGGCCAGTGAAAACCTCAAAGTAAGAGGTGGATGAAAAAGTGTATGAATGGAGAATGTCAAGAAAGTTAACTGAAAACTCAGCAACCTTAACAAAGATTTGCTGAAGAAATGGGCAAACCCTGACATACCACTGGTTTGTTAATCCTCAATAATTCTTTCATGGGAAATTTAACAAGTATTTTTCATTGTGGGTCTAGCTGGTATTGCAATTTGTGATGGGATAGGTTTTTTTTCACAGGACCTAAATGACAATGAATATACTGCTATTTAATGACAACACCCCCACAGGGGGATAGTTTTCATTTTAAAATAAAACAGGGTGCATAATTCCTTACAAGAGAAGACAAGAGAAAATGCCATTCAGATCTTTCTGTTGAGTTTATTCACACAGAACCTCTTTGTTTAAGCTTAAGACATTTCCATTCAAAGACTTAGTTTATACAGTGTACATGCATCAGGACAGGAGTAACATTTGTAGTTAGGTGGTGTGCAGTTGAAAGGTAGTGGTATTGGCTGAAACTCCCAGGATACTGGGCTTATTTATTTTAAATGAAAGAAGACAAAGAAATGTACAAGCAGAAAACCATGGCAAAAGGAACAGTTTCTCATAAAACACTGTCAAGTACTTTTTCTAGAAACACTAATCACTGCACTGGAGTCACAAATTCTGGAACAAGTTATGTAGCTCAGTGGAGTAAAATTTCAAGATGCTTATGACTAATTATTTGAAGACATATAATAGTTGTCACAGTACAGAAATTACTTGGGTTGTCAAAGACCACAGGAAGGCCAGTGGTGGTCAGGAATAGTCTAAAGTTAAATCAGCAGCCTAGTATCATGGCTCCCAGGCTTTTGGTCCAAATATGAAATGATGCTTTTTCTCAGGTGTACTTTCTGTTTACTTTTTCAGTGCATATCTGCAGCCAAAATAACCAGGATACTGGCTTCTTCACAGTATCACAGTATGTTAGGGATTGGAAGGGACCTCAGAAGATCATCTAGTACAATCCTCCTGCCAGAGCAGGAATGCCTAGATGAGGTCACACAGAAACATGTCCAGGTGGGTTTTGAATGTCTCCAGGGAAGGAGACTCCACAATCTCCCTGGGCAGCCTGTTCCAGTGCTCCGTCACCCTCACTGAGAAGAAGTTTCTTCTCATATTTAAGTGGAACCTCTTGTGTCCCAGCTTGATCCCATTACCCCTTGTCCTATCATTGTTTGCCACCAAGAAGAGCCTGGCTCCGTCCTCATGGCACTCACCTTTTATATACTTATAGACATTTATAAGGTCCCCCCTTAGTCTCCTCTTCTCCAAACTAAAGAGACCCAGCTCCCTCAGCCTTTCTTCATAAGGGAGATGCTCCACTCCCTTAATCATCTTTGTTGCCCTGCACTGGACTCTCTCCAGCAGTTCCCTGTCCTTCTTGAACTGAGGGGCCCAGAACTGGACACAATACTCCAGATGGGGTCTCACCAGGACGGAGTAGAAAGAAAATTCTTTTCCAAAATATATGATGTCTTACAAGACCTAGCTGCCTTGTAAGAACCTATCTTACCTTCTGAATCCAAATTAAGCATGGAATCAAAGTGAGCTCCTCTAACAGACTCTGGGTAGGACTTGTTTGGCAGCTATTTAAATTGATTTTCAGGTGACAGAAATCATTGATTGTGTATAAAGTCCATGATGTTCCATCTGAAAGGCTTGGCTGCAAGAATTGTATTTAAGTTATTTAAAGGTTTTCTCATCTCTAATACATTAATATGGAATAGAGGGGAAAAATATGTTAAAATTATTAATAAGTGAGTTTGGTTGTCATAGGAACCAATTGTCTCAGGTGCTCTGTTCCAGCTATTAACCCCTAGTCCATATTTATTATTCAAGGCAAATAATTGACTTGAAAAAGGAAAATTAGTTGTCACAAAAAAGACAAGCCACTGTGCTAATTTTGAGTCATTTGCATGGCTTGAAAATGAATTAAGGAGGATGACTTCAGTCCTGAAATGATTCACATTTGGGTTAGTGCCCTGTAATGCTCAGCTCTCAATATTAAAAGACATCAAAAAGAACCGTAAGGAGCAGATCTGGAATGAAATACAGTATCCTGCATCTACCATGCTATGACTTAATCTTTATCATATTTTTTAAGAGTTTCATCTAACTATTTAAGTTTATTGCAGTACATATCAGGTGGCAAAATCCATAGGACAAGCTCAGATTACTGATAGTCTGATTTTTACCTTTTTTTTGTATCAGCCACAATTTATTAAAGTTTGTAATCATGAGGTTACCCCACTTATCTTGCCTGAACAGAATAAAGGGGATTACTCAGTGGTCATTTTAAAATAATTTGCACAAATGTTTCCTTGATGCAATAATATCTGTTTCCAAGGAATCTACATATAAACATTTCTTCTTAAAATATCAGCAGTCCAAGACCAGAAAGCAACTTTTTGTTTGTTTGTTTAATAATTCGACTAACATTTATTAAAAAATATTATGTATTACCTTAGGGATGTACTATGTAAATTCTTCACTAGAAAGTCTTGGCTATTTGCTTTGTCTGTTTTTCCCAGTACTAATGTGTTGTAACACCCAATCCCACATCAGCAGTCACCAATTTTGTTACAGGCTCCCTCACTGAACCATGCCTATTCAACTTTGAATGGGATTTATGTTTTGGATGACAGCTGCTACTGTGCTGATTTTTTTTTCCTAAAATAATAATAATAATAATAATAAAAAGGAACTTATACGTTTTCTTTTTTTGTCCCTAACACTTGACTAAAGGCAAGTATTTTACTTGCCAGTTTGAGTGATTTTTTACCAAACGTGAAATAGCCATAAAGTATGCTTTTTTACCTAGGTTACCATAAATTAGCATAAAATGATCTTTGGCTTGAAATAGACAATTTTGGACTGGTCAGTCAGGAGTTTCATTCTTTGGCTTTAGTTTTTGCTAATGGAGTGCTTTACAGGATCAAAAATATGGCATGTTTATCTCATATTTAGAAATATTGAAAACTCTGCGTAATGTTTATTTACAAAAAGTTGTCAAACTTTCCTCTGTGTATCTAGCGAGAAAATAAATACAACACACGTCAAACAGCAAACAGAAATCTTTATTTATAGAAGTCCTGTGATGCACTTGAAGTCTTGGCATAAATGGTGATATAAGTAAAAACTCTGGCTAGAGAAATGTGAAGAAGAATCTGGCACTTAGCCTTTGTTACCATATTTCCTATTCTGCCTGGTCCTGTTTGGTTCTTCCCAGTTAATAACGTATTTATGTTGGATAACCCTTAATATGAACTTGCTGTTTCTGAGGGAAAAAACAAAAATCACTTCCCTAACACATGACCTCCTCTCTTTACTCTTTGCCTATTGCATATTATCACTTCTATTTTCTAGTGGTACCCACCATTGGCATGGTAGACAGATTCACTTATCAGCCATTGTACAGTATTCTTGGTAGTGCAGAGAGCCACTATTCTTTTCTGACACAGAAGGTCCTTGTAGTAGTAATGCTAGTGTCCTTACAATCTTTTTCAAATAGTACATTGCATCTGCTTGCAAATATTACAATTTTTCTATAGATGGCAGCAGACTTACACTGTAAGGCCAAACATAGACATGTCAATTATTTTCAATTACTTGTACATACCATTTCATCTCTGTAAAGACAGCATGTAGGTCAAAAGGGGTGTGGAGAAAAATACAAGGGTGGATTAGGCCACAATTTTAGCAGCTGAGAAAAAAATTGAAAAACAGCAAGAAAGAAAAAGATTTGGAAGAAGGGAGAACGTTCACACATTAATAAAAGTTTACTTTGCAGATGATAGTAATTTATTGTCTCTTTTTTATAAAGCTATCATTAGGGAATTAACCTACATATTTGAATACTATATCTTTGCAGCTGGACTCCACTGAGTTTGCACGGAGCTCCACTACTGATATTCTGTATTGTTCTTTTCATTGCAACATGTTTAAGGCAAAGCTTTTCTTAATCCTGCCACTAGGAAACCACTATGTGAATATCTATGACGGGATACCTTGTGCATACATCATAGAGTAAGTGGACACACTTCAAGGGACTGGTTAGCCTCTATATTAGGTTTCAGTGGCTGAAAACGATCATTGAATGTTCTATTGCCATGGTCTTATTATCTTCTGGTCCTTCCTAAGAATCATAAAGGAGATTAAATTCAATTTATTGAAAGGCAGGCCATTAAACCCTTGATATGTGCTCCATTGCGTGTATCAGATTTCGTAGTGGAAATGGATTTCTTATGGGAGATAATAGAATATAATGAAGGCAAAAACAATTATAGAAACTATGGTCCAGTGATTATCAGCACCATCCATATTTGCATATTAGGCCCTAAGGACTTACTCATAGGACATCTGGTTTATTAGTGAACTTACATGAGCCAAAGAGAGCTTTGTTATGCATTTGTCGGTATTTTTTAAAAACCTATATGAAAGAAGAAAAGTACACCTTGAAATTTTTAGGCCTCCTGCACTTCAACTGAAACTGGTATCAGGTGTCTTACAGTGTGAAAATAACCAATGTACCATAAAATTATCTGAGACAAGCACAAGATACAGATTAAATGTTTGCCTTTTCCTTGTCAGGTAATTTATTGGCAGTGAATTGACAGAAAAGATTTGGAAAACCTCAGTTTTGACTGGGTGTGTGTGCACACATAAGGGAAAGGTCAGGGGCAAAATCAGTCTAATTTGTATTTTCAAAGTAATTTAAACTCATTTTACTCTGGCAAAGAAGACTCACCATTTAAAATCTCAGTCATCTCAGTACTTATCACAGAATTCCTTCATGTTTCATGTTGAGAAAGCCTAGCTTGCTGGTACAAGCACACTCATTGGTGCTGGGGTCAGTCAATGCTCTTGACTTGCTCTGTCATCTGTGATCTTGCTTTTACAAACACATCAGACCTGCTCAGCATGTAGCTATCTGAGTCCAGGGAACATGGACCAATAAAGTAAGAGTGCTTAGATGTGTACTACCCACTCACTTCATAACTGAGACACCTCATGGGCATGCAGAAGTCGATCTGAACATGCTGGGAGCCTTGACAATCATAGCCAAAAGCACTCCTACAGGCTGGGTGACAGCTGAGGGTCAGGACTCTGGGTTTGGGAAATTAAATTCCCAGTTTAGAATCCTCAGTCTTTTTGTGTTTGTGATCCTGGATTACCTATTTGAAGTTAGATTTGCTAGGACTGAGTCATTCATTTTGCTCTAAGTGAAGAATTCTTTAACCAGATTGAAATTTTTGGTTTAGAAATCTTAGGTATTTATCCGGCCTAGGTATAGGTTTGTATATAACCTAATATATATATTGCACTTAAACAATAACAACAGGAGACTCTGTAGAGACTATAAACCTGCCATTAAAGTCAGACACAGATATTTTTGTTCATTTTTGAACAGATTTTCCTCAGAAATGTCATAACTAGAGCAGAAGATGTAAGGTGGCTTAGAGGTTAAGCCAGAGAACTGAAGGTTGAAAGAAGGTAGGTCAGCTCAGCTAACAACATGCACAAGTCTTCATGGCTGGTATCTCAACTCTTTACCCTCTGTTGTCTTTCTGTGTTATTTGTTCTTAACTTGTCAGAAAAAGCTGGATGATTTTCTTTCAATATCACTTTTTTCATCATTTTGTATGACATTTATCCTATTTGACCTACAGTGATAGGACAGATACACTTTTCAAATACTCCACTGAGAAGAAATTTTCCATTTGAGAAATCTAAGAAATGTCATGGTCTGCAGAGATGAAGCTTCTTAAAGTAACACACTTTATTTCATTTTATGTCTGTTATGTAAGAAACAAATGAACAAAGATTTATCCAAAAGAATTAGTTCAAAACTTCTCCTCTACCCTGAGAAGTATCTCGGTTCAGTGGCTGGAGTCTTTGGAGAAAGCCAGTGAATAAATCTTCATCATGGAGATGGTAATGGAATTTTAATAGTTTAATATTTAGAAAACCTCAACCTTTATGGCATAGGCATAAATGCCAGTACTGGCTAGAAGTGGTTCTGAGTAATCGTTAACACTGGGAAAAGCTGTCTGTAGTCAGCAGGACATAGCTTCCTTAGATGAAGTTATGTGTTTACCATGTAACATATGTCTTGCAGACTTAACATATGTCTGCAGGATTGTGCCCTTTCCCTCCTGAGTGTTTTCTCTCTCCATTTCATTCCTTTCTGTGAATATTCAGAAAATGTAGAAGAATAAAAAATTAGGGATTAAAAGGTAGATACAACAAAGATACTAAGAACCCAGAATTTAGCTGCTGGGGCACCTCACCGTTAGAAGTTTTGACATCAAGGTGCTGTGTAGAAGAATCACAAGTCTGGTGTATGCATTTTCTTTACTGTATTTGTGCACCTCAGATGCAGAGGGATGCTTCTCTGCTGAGATCCAAGAAGTCTATTAGAGATAGGAAAAATTAAGTTCAATTTTCTGCTCAGGCTAAAAAGGATCATCTTATTATTCTCACTTCTAAACGAGTGTCTTCACTAGCATACTAGGTTTCCAGATGCCTTCTCCAAAAGCTCTTCACAAATTCCTAGTAATGGTGGGAGTGATTCTCTAGTTAGAGCCATGGCACTGTGCCAGCAGATAGAAATGACCTTTTCTGCATTCATATGGGAGATGTTGAAGATGTCTCCAGAAGTTCCTGCTTCTTGCCAGTTCGATGTCAGCTCAGCCAGTTAATTCAAAGCATCAATTCAAATGTGTAATCTGCCACAACTGATTTTAAATGAAGTGGGTCAAGTTGAGCTCACATAAATTTGCTTACAACAAACTTTGTGGGGGGATGACCTCTAGAAGACAGGAAGTATAAGAAATTCATGGGTGACTGTAAAGTTGTAAAGTTGTGCAGCTGTTTACTAAGCGAGCATCTGGTTTAAACCTTAATCTTCATCTCCTAATACAGGGAGGACTTCAGTCCATAAGCAGATTCAGCTTTCTTTCACTGCTGTGCTCCAATTAGACTGAAAAATATCACCTGCTATCCTCGAGGCAATCAGCTTCTTCTCACAAAATCTGATCATTCTAGTTGATTATTCTGCTAAAGTCTCCTAAGAGAGCAAGATGACGGTGTCTAAAAAAGAAGCAGCTGAAAAAAATCACTCAGCAGGAGGAAAAAAACAACATGGGAATATAGGAGATAAAATGGAAGAGAATGCACAGTAATGTAACTGCTTATAAGTAGAGTTTTATCAGGTGAGTGTTTTGGTAGGCATATTTTTGCAATTAGTACTATTCATGTATTATTAAAAACATGTTTGTTTTAGTGCTTTTATCAGTTTTTATATCAGTAAAATGAAGAATACTTTACAGATAGCTATGCTTTAGCACATTAAATGAGAATATGTTTCTCAATCACCTCTTCCTGTGAAATCTGCAGGATATTTTTCTTACATGGCTGACTTTACCACTGCATAACAGCTAGTAGCATGTAAGGCAAAATCCTAAAAAAAGCTCTTCAGCTCCAAAGAAAAACAGAAGAAAGCACATTTCCAGGATCAGAAATATGGATTTTTTTTTTTTTTTTTTTTTTTTTTATATTTAGAGAGGGATTAAAAATAAAGGTGAATTCCTCATTTTTTCTTCTGTCATGTTTTTCCTTCAATTTCAATGCCATTTGTGAGAGAAGAAAATCTGTAGTAAAATAATCTGGAATTTGGGGAAAAGAAGAATTAAAAGAAGTGTTAATTTTATTATGCAAAAAGATGTTTTTCTTTAAAAAATCCAAGCCATGCAGTGACTCTGATGTAAAGTGAGAGAGTGAAAAAAGCAAATCTTAGATTAGCAAAGGCCATACTATGGTCAACTATGTACTTCTGTAACATGCACAGAATTTCATAAGCTTGGTCTTTTTATCAGGAGCAATACAGAAAATTGGGGCCCAGGCTGCAAAGAAGTTGAAGTGAAGTATGCGAAAAATCCCAGAGAAATCAGTGCAAGTAAGCTTCCCCTCAGACCTTCAGGATTAGGCTGATAAAAGCAAAGCAATGTATCTTTTGTAATCCATAGAGCCTATTAAAATCACAAATATTTCTGAAACCCAAATGAAATAAAAACCTTGTTTGTTAGCTTTCATCTAGATTTCATCTAAAAAGGAAATATTGAGTTATTGGTTAAAGCATATTTCTTGGTGCTAAATAGTCACTACTATAATTTCTTAGCTTTGATACTGTGCCCACTAGAAAACTTTTTTTACTTTTTGGAAAGCATGTTAAAGTAAAAAATCATCTAGATAAACAATTCATATAATTTTAACCACAATATATTCTGAACTAGCCAAAGTTATTAGATGGAAACAGAGGTCTTACTGAGTATTTATTCCAGTTATTATTGGAATATTAAACATTTTTAAATGCTTTAAATATTTTTCATGTTTGAAATGAGGTTACTGCAATTTCAGACAGCGTCATTGCTTTCCCCTTCTGGCTTAATTCCATCACGTCAAAGACTGTAGTAATTGCTGGGGTAACAGTAGCAGATATCCTACACAGGACCTTCATCTCTTACAAGTCCAACTATATCAGCAAACTGTAATGTTGCCTCTCCTCTGATTTATCTCATTACAAAACCTTTCTTATCTTTAAAGTTTATTCTCTCTCCCAAAAAGCCACTTCCAGTCCATATATATGACATGTGGAGCTCTGATTCTGCTATGCCTTGAGCCACACTCTTGACTGGTAGAAGAAAAACCTCTAACTTTATACAAAGAAACAAAATTTTCAGGTTTATTTAATTAAAGAAATACCCTTTCATTGTTTGATATATCTGGAGTGATCTATTTTAATAAATTACTTTTAAAACAGTAGATATAAATCCTCTACCTCACTGCTGCTCAAATAACGAATAATACACCCAAATCAAACAACCAAAGGGTTGTTTAAGCCGTTTATATTTCCCTTCAATAAATACCTAGAAAGTCTAGGTAAAATGATGAGAATGTTTTGAGAGACTTGTTTGAAGATGCACAGTTTTAGAGCTTTCCTTTTTTAGAGCTATCCAAAATGAGCTATAGTAACTGGCAATTAGACTAGCTCTGAAATACAGCTCAGTTAGAGAAGTATAGAAAGGCCCAAACAATAATGGGTCATGCCCTCCTCCTTTTTATTGAAAAATGAAATGAAAATATAAAAACTGTAAGGAAGGCCATGTAGCCTGGATCAGATAAATAATCCCAAACCAAAAAACACCCCCAAAAATCAACCCACAAAAAACAGGCTAGTCTCTTTCCCCTGAGAATGGACAGAAGAAGGTGGTTAGAGAATAGTACAAAAGCACAATGGTTACAGATGATACATTTTCTAAACTCCAACTATTTTCAGCTCAGGGCCTCTCTGAGCTCCAGCATGACTGGTATGTTCCTAAATCCTTAAGGAACCAGATGTGTTTGCTATGTTTTTAGTGTGTTTTAACAGAATTATCAAGTTTGTCTAAATTTCAATTAAACCAGAATAGATCACTAGCACCTACCACACCTTTGGAAAGGAGATAGACAGCTCAACACCCTGTTGTGTGGAGAAACATTTCCTTTGGAACTTACCTCCCACTAGCTTTGTCCAACTCTCCATTGTTCCTGTCTTGCAGGAGAGTGTGAACAGTTGATCATTATCTCATATCATTCATGACTTGGAAGGCCTATACCGTATCTCTTTTAGCTATTTCATTTTAAAAATTTCATACCCCATATTATTACTTTTTGTTTGCTCATTACTCTGCTTTAAACTTTTTTCAAATCTATCATCTTTATGAGATGCAGAGCAGTATCAGAAAGTATTTGTAACAGCACAACAGTAAGTGCTGTTGGAGAAGAAGAAATATCTAAAGTTATGAGAAACAGTTTTATTATCTTAACAGTGTATCTTTATCTCCCTTTCTCATATGTGGGAATACCTCTTTGGTGTCCTGAGGACTAAAGCATTTCATTTGCATTAGTTTATTAGTTTCTCTTTCAGTTAAATACCTAAACCAGAACTCTTTTTTTTTTTTTTTTTTAATTCATTTAACGGGACTGAAAGTGTTTTTTCTACCTCTGCGGTCAAAAGAAATGAACTCTTCTGCATACCACCTGTGAAGGTGTGATTTCTGAAGTAGTCACACGTAAAGAGCTGTACCTTTCTCTCACTGGCCATTTCCTCATACTATTTGCACCCACATGGACTTAGACAGCCTGCTGAGAGGTAACTTGGGTGTGCTCAGCTACATGAAGAATAACTAGACAGAGCTGAAGCACTTCCTACTACAGTGATTCCAGTACCAGTAGTCAAGGAAACGTGTACGATTTTGAATTATGTCAAAAAGAAACAGATTGCCTTTTCCATAGTATGCATTGATGGTGTGTATGCCTCATAGCTAAAGATTCACTTAATATTTTCTGTCTCACTGAAGATATTCCTGAAAAATGGTCTGAGTAAAGCTAAGCATACTTATTATTTCTTTCATTTCTTCACTTGTGAAAACATTTGCCTAGTGTCTTACCATGACCAGCTTTTCTTCTGTTGGCTTTGGCATATGTGCTTTTATAAGTGTGATGAATAGAAATGCTTCAAAATAGTCTCGTATCGCCTTAAAGTGGAGTAACGTCAGGCTGTAAGCAACAGCATAAAGTGCTATCAAGTCTGCAGTGTAAACACACACAAGACAATAAAATGATCCAGCTGAGGATATTTTATGGATTTACACTAGCTGAAATGAACTGATCCTCCCCCCAACTCAATCAATCACAGTTCTCTTTGGAGCTGTTTATAACACTGCTAAGTTCTACAGAAATAGAGATAAAAATCTGATTTATTTTTTCAAGTTGATAGTATCACTTTAGAAATAAAAATGAATTATAGTGAATAATATATATTTTCATAAACTTATAATGAGCTCTGAAAACGAATTTCCTACTACCATAGATAATTTTATAGTGATTGTAAGGCTATTCATAATGCTTCAAAAATAACAGCAAAATATAAGTGTTTGTAACTATGAAACACTCATAAGCAAGGTGGAGATATTTACATATAGATTATAGCTGGAAATGGTGATGGATATATGAATGCTTTATAATGTTTATACAATAGCACCAATATAGCTCTTGTTATATTCCATTATTTTAAGATGGGAGATATATTTTCAGTAATTCTCATAGTATTACTTGATTACAAGAAGCATGTGTTTTATATTAAAGATAAATGCAGTATTCCTTAGAGAAAAAGCTATATGAAGAAAGATTAAGAGATTGTGATTTTTTTCTTCTGAAGGGAATTAGGTTATTATGATGTTTGATGGAGAAACTGGACCATAACTGGCTAAATCAAGGAACTGTGATTTACCTATTAGTGTGATCTGATTTTATAAAAACTTCCTGAAGCAGAAATGTTCATGAATTTACAGAAGTGCAAATGGAACAATTTTTTCTACAGTGAGTATAAATATGAACTGGTTATTAAGCTGAGGCAGAGAATTTGATATAAAAAATACCTTACTAATGTATCTTGATCTCAGAGTGAAATATTTGTTTGAATTCATCTTTCAGTTGAAGGTTTTGCCATTGCATAAGATGACAATCACATCGGACTTTCTCAGTGTAAATATGTAGGACCTCCCAATATTCTGGCAATGCTTCAATAAAGTGGTAAAGGAAAAAGGCTATAAAATGCACTTTGGTTTATCCACCATTCTTAACCAGACTGGGAGAATAAAAAAAATAAAATAAAATAAAAAGGACATGGGAACAGCAGATCAATGTTAAAAAAAAAAAAAAAAAACACCAAAATAAATTCTGTAGTGGTGAAATAATGCCCATATTAATAAATTTTTTTACATACTTGAAATATTTTAACTGAAAGAAATAGATCATCCTGCCAACTAGAAATGATAGTGTGGTCATAGAAGTTCAGCTTATCCTGAAAACAGAAGAATGTTGGATTGCATAAAATCTTCACATTCGCTGTATTAAGTGCTGTAGTACTTTTCAGTATATCTTAAAGCATTATCACCTTTTCTGCAGTTTGAAATTATCTTTACCTCATTAAAGCATATTAACTGATAGGAGTCTGAGACCAGCTTTTTCCTTATAGAAGTCCGTGAGACTTCAAATTTTGTAACAGTAAATAAATGGTGTTTACTGTTCTTTTTCTGTCTCCTTGATGCCTTTTTTTTAATAATGTGAACTCTGAACACACCATTAATGCTGGGTTTGTTTAAAAACTGCCAACTGACATTTAGGCTGAAATTTAGTTTCATACTTTTTTTTTTTTTTTTAAACTGACTAAAAATCAATACAGTTTTAAAATTTCTTCAGAAAGAAGGACAAAAACTAGTTTGAAAAACAGTTTTCATCACTGAATGTCACCATTCCTCTGCTGATCCACCTTCTTCCATGGGAACTGGATTACCTCTTGCCTTCTCATCCTTGAAAAACTTACACTGCTTCTATCAACTGCTGATAAATGCTATGCTAATGCAATATTTTTTCCTAATGCACAGATTGCTTATTTCAGCTTTAAATCCAGCAGGATTTAATTTACTTTCTGCTGTGGTATTTTCTGCCAGTTACTTATTTTACTTTGTTTTGGAGTTTATAGGTACGTCTCAGAACGTCAGCCAGTAGACTGGCTGACGCTTTATGCTTTATGCATACATATGCTTTATGCATGCATATGGATTTCCAGGTCAAGACATGTTGTATCTAACATTTGCTTGATGTTCTGTATCCATCTGGGTATTGTCTGTAGCCATTAGGGAGGAATATATGCTTCTACAAGGTCCTAGAGGGACTACATTACCCTTTGTAGGTTTTTATCTGGTTCCATTGGTAAAGGTGAAAGTGAGGGCAAGTAATTTCTGAATTTTCACTTTATGTGGTCTACAAGACATTAGCATGTTTTTTTCAGAAACTAACTTCAGGCTTTGGGTTTCATCATGGTGATGAAGAATGTGATTCATGATGCAAGTTAACATTTAAGCACTTAAATAAGGTATTGTATTTGGTCTTAGGTCAGCTATATGAAAATGACATCCACAGTACTACTGTAAGGTTCATGTTTATTTTGTGTGTGTGTGTGTGTGTGTGTGTGTGTGTTTGTTTCTTGTTTTTTGTTTTTTCTAAACATCTATGAAAAAGTCTGAGTCAAATACTCCATTTTGGCAATCAGTTCAGTATCCGATGAATGGCAATTCATTCTGATTCTTTCCGAGCCTCTGATATCTCAAACAAAGCATGCTTGACTTTCATACCTCATGCCTCCACCACCTAGCACTATTAATGCAAACACATTTAACATACCAAGAAATGCATACCTCTCGCATTGACAACTGTGGTTTGTATCTTTTCTTATTTTGTTTCTTTCGCTGGGAAGCATCCTGACATTTATTAAGATCCTTAAAAGATGAGAGATGGGAGATATCAAGATAAGTACTGTAGACTTCATGGCCAGAAATGCAATGAGGCTCTTGAGAATATTTCAGGGCATTACTTTATTCATGAGCTAAAGACAGTGACTGCTGAGTGAACAGTGTTCATAATAGTATACCCAATGGGTTTGAAGACTCTTGCAAGGATATACTAAAAGCTTTTAATATTCTCACAGCTTGCAGCAAATTCCTTCATTATTTGGTGTGTTAAATGAATGAGAAGTGCACTCATCTAAAAATCTGTCTGTCTAAAAATAATATTTTCTGGAAGAGCTACTTGGAGAAGAGAAAAGAGGAAAAAAAAAACCACATGCTTTGACAGAAAGTGATTTTATTTCATTTGCATTAACAAAACTGGAGTCAGCATAGGGTTTTTTTTTTAAATTTCTTCTTCACATAAGGGAACAGTGTTGCAAGTCATAAATGCTGTTAGAGAATATGGTGAAAGAGAAATAGAAGAACTTTTACCATGATACAACAGAGCTCTGAAAGAAAAAACAAAAACACATCAAGAAACCCCCACAACCAACCAACAACAATAACAAAAACCCAACCCGCCCTCCCCCACAAACTCAAACAAAACCAACCAACCAACCAACCAACCCCCCAAAAAACCCACAAATAACCACAGAACTACTGGGAATGGTATATCATTTTGCAGTAACCCTTGCCTAATGTGGGTTAGCAAGGCAAAGTAGGATACCATCTGGAGATGTATATGTTTTAAAATACTTCTATACAGTGAGTTTCTTCAGCTGATCTCATAGGACTTTACTACATATCACTTTAATAAAGACAAAATTAAAAGTAAACTGAAGAATACTTATTTAACTTTCAAAAGGTCATTCCAGAACAATCAGGTTTGTGGAGTCTTAGTCTTTGGTTACCTTCCTCCTAGGTGTACCATGAAGGACTGATATTACTGGGAGGCATTTTTTCCTAATGAATTGCTGCAAGACATTATGATTTGGGTCACTGCAAACAGGAAGTTGCCAAACCTAATGGTGCCTGGATTCAGTGATATCAGTGCTCATAAATATGTCTCAATCTAGCTGCTTTTGACCTGGAAAGAAAGTATTTATCTGGTAAACACAAAGAGAAAACTCTTACACTATGCTTTGCGTGAACAGGAAAGCCCCATTTTATCAAAAAGCCAAAAAAAGGCCAGTTCTGTATTATTAATTTAATTTCAGCTTTGAAAAAATTATATATGGACTTCTGTTCTAAAAGGAAATAAACTGGTGTCATTTTAAAGTTTCTCACAGCATCATTTATTTTCTTAAATTTGACAGCACGATGGGATCTTTTTGCCTTCAAAATTGTTGACATTCTTCAACTTAAGCTGCAATCATGCACAGTTTAGAAACAGACAGAATTGCTGACACTTCCAAGTTAGCAAGCACTGGTGAACTATACAGTGATCTCTGAGGTCCCTACTACACAAAAGTATACATGAGCTTGTGGTAAAATATGGACAAGTAGTTTAGTTTTCAGTTCCTTCACAATCTGCTAGGAGACCTTATCTTTAACTTACTTCCTCTGCATGCAAAGAGCATTTGTTATTATGCATTTATGCAGCATATTTGCAGTGTTAAGATGTAGTTACAGGTCATTTTGTATTGCTGAGTCTGTACAGTGGTGAGGGCACGCTGTCCCCATAGCTCTGTGGTGTGTCAGTGCTGTCTCTCTATGGCTGGCAGACCATCTCTGTCACAGCAGGATGCAACCAGGCTTGTGTGTTGAACAAGCTCCTGACTTTTTCCTGATGTGTATGGCCTGCTCTGAGGCTAAACTCATCTCATGCTTGGCAGTTTGGCTGTCTAAAAGATGCATGACCACTCAACTTTATAGTAATCTAAGAAATTAGGTGAGAAGAATCACAGAATCAGAGAACAGTTGGGGTTGGAAGGGACCTCTGTAGATCATGTAGTGCAACCCACCTGCAAAAGCAGGTTCACCCTGTGCAGATCGCACAGGAGTGTGTCCAGGCAGGTTCTGAATGTCTCCAGAGAAGGAGACTCCACAACCTCTCTGGGCAGCCTGTTCCAGTGCTCTGTCACCCTCAAAGTAAAGAAGTTTCTCCTCATGTTTAGGTGGAATGTCCTATGTTTCAATCTGTGTCCCTTGCCTCTCATCTTATCATTGAGCAACACTGAAAAGAGTCTGGTCCCATCTTCTTGACACCCACCCTTCAAATATTTATAAGCATAAGTAAGACCCCCTCTCAGACTTCTCAAGGCTGAACAGATCCAGTATTCTCAGAATGGTGTAGAAATGTTTATTTCAGTCCAAGAAAAGGAGGTAGTGCTAAGTCCTGTATGCATACATGGAAGGGGTTGTGTTTTTGTTCCAAAGTGCCATGTGGCCATACACAGCATATTTATTATGCTATATATTCTAGCATAGGTAGAATAATTTTTATCTCCACACATTGCTGGGGAGTGGGTTATACTTCAATACCAGTACACATGTATGAGTTTAGACCCAGATCTTCAGAGACATTCAAGTGATTAATTCCCACCAAAGCAAATTATAGTTAGGTACCTCTGATCCACAGTGCATTCCTACCCTTGATGCACCTCTTTATGGATTTCAGTAAAGACAGCATTTAACCATGTTATTAATGCTCAGTTTACATTGTTTACAGAATAGGACTTAATACACCAGGTGATTAATAATAACAATTATAGACATCCAACATTAGGGTTATTTATCTACAATAAATTAATCCATTGTTAGACATGAATAATGGAATTAGCAGATAGCATGAATTTGGGACTGGCTACATGATATACGAGTGCTGACTCAGCAATCTAGAACGTGATAACACTGGAGAGAGTTTTATATCTTTGCTTGAGGTCACTGAGAATTACAGTTCCTATCTCTCAGGAAATTTAATCATTTACAAAAATAACTCATTTGAATTTGGTATGAAGCCAAAAGAAAATCAAACCGTAACATTCTAGTAGCAGCAAAAAGTGCTTATTTCTGGTTTGAGGCTGTTGGTATTTTTAGACATTTTAAATTTGTATTGATAGTATTGATAAATACTTTTTTTTTTGTATTCATAGTATTGATAAATACTTTTAAAAATTGCATCTGCCTGGATTTGTACAAAACATTTGCACTGTCCCACACAACATCCTTGTCTCTAAAATGAACAGACATAGATTTGACAGATGAACCACTCTGTGGGTAAGGAACTGGCTGGATGGGTGCACTCAAAGAGTTGCAGTCAATGGTTTGGTGTCTAAGTGAAGAACATTGATGAGTGGCATTTCTCAGGGGTCAGTACTGGGACTGGCTCTGTTTAACATCTCTGTCATTAACACGGACAGTGCAACTAAGTGCACCCTCAGCAGGTCTGCTGATCATGCCAAGCTGTGTGGTATGGTCGACACAGTGGAGGGAAGGGATGCCATCTAGAGTGACCTTGACAGGGTGGAGATGGGGACCTGTGGGAGCCTAATGAGATTCAACAAGGCCAAGTGCAAGGTTTATGCATATGGGTTGGGGCAATCTCAAGTACAAATATAGGCTGGGAGGAGAATAAATTGAGACCAGCCCTGAGAAGAAGGACTTGAGAGTGTTGGTTGATGAGAAGCTCAACATGTCCAGGCAATGTGTCATTGCAGCCCAGAAAGCCCAGAAAGCCAGCTTTATCTTGCATCAAAAGAAGCTTGACTAGTAGGTCAAGGGAGGTGATTCTCCCCCTTTACTCCTCTCTTATGAGACCCCACCTGGAGTACTGGTCTCAGCTCTGGGGTCCCCAACAGAAGAAGAACGTGCACCTGTTGGAGTGAGTCCAGAGGAGGGCCACAAAGATGATCAGAGGGCTGGAGCACCTCTCCTATGAAGACAGACTGAGAGAATTGGAGTGTTCAGCATGGAGAAAAGGCTATAAGGATACCTTCTAGCAGCCTTCTAGTGCCTAAAGGGAGCTGACAAGAAAGTTGGAGAGGGACATTTTACAAGGGCATGTCGTGACAGGACAAGGAGCAATGGCTTTTAATTGAAAGAGGGTAGATTTGGATTGGATATAAGGAAGAAATTCTTGACTGTGAAGGTGATGACGCACTGGAACAGGCTGCCCAGAGAAACTGTGGTTGCCAAAGTTCAAGGCCAGGTTGGATCGGTCTTTGAGCAACCCCCATGGCAGGAGGGTTGGAATGATTGTAATCTTTGAGTTCCCTTCCAACCCAAATAATTATATAATTCTATTAAAAATTACACCATTCTTGTAAAAATGAAATATTTTAAAATAGCATTAAAGTAAAAGACTTTCAGATTGTATTATTGAAACTGAAGAATAACTGTACTTTCTCGTGGGAGAAAATATGGACTGATCAAGATAAAACCTTTTTTTTCAGGTTTGGAACCCCGCAAATGAAAAGCTCTTTAATCAAAAAAGAGACACATTCAATGAATTACTGCTAAAAATTGACGTTTTCAGTTATGCCTATATCCTTAAAAATTATGTCAGTTTCCAATATAATTTTTTTGTTGTTTTTGTTTTACATGCATAATATATTTAATTTAAAGGAAGACTTTAAAGTGAAGAGAGAAGACCAAATTTTTCGGTGACTTATGCCCTTATCTACTTCATTGTATTTTCCTGAGGTGAGACTTGGCTCTAGAAATGTCAGCTCATTTGCATTTACGTTGTACTATTACACACCTTTAAAAATATGGATATACCAGTGTTAGATAAGAGTCTTGAATATGCATTTGTTATTGATCAGAACATGAATGAAAATTTGGCCAATAAACTACTGATTCGGCAGTTACAAACAGAAACCCAGATGTTATTCACTTGAACATCATAGCAGAATTCAGAGAACATATAGAAATGAGAGTTTTAAATATGTGAAGAAGTCAGAGGTTTACCTTTTAGGAAAACACTTGACTTTTTAACTTCTCTCATAATTTCCTAGTGTACATCTAGGAAAAAAAACATGTCCTCTTTCTAAGATTTCCAGAGGACATCCATATTTTATTGTAGCAGATTTGCCACTCGTTAAACAAACTTGTTAAAGCAAGTCTCTTTGTTTTTAGGGAAGTATAAAATACTAAATGCACCCCACTATTCATCTGCAAGTGAATGGATATTTCCAATGGGTAATATTCATATGTGATTACTTTAAAAACATGCATTAAATAACTTATTATTAGTTATTGCACTTCAAATGCATTTTTTACTTAAGAACGTAATTCCTCAGTGTCAGTCCGTGTATTTAAAATATCTCTTAAATAAGTAATAACAGTAACTACCTTGATGAACTTCAAGCATAACTTCCAAGAACTGTGCTCCCAATACCCTCCAACATGTAGTTTAGGCCTTAGAGTAGCCTATGTTGCTTGGGATATTATATAAAGGGAGACGAGAATAAATGTTTTTACATACTTCCTGAAAAGTAAAGAAGACTCTCTTGGAAAAGGACAAGTAGAATAATATTTGAGTAAATATTAAACACCAATTAAATGGCAACTAGTTTTATTTAGTAATCTAAATTTAAAATTGGTATTCTGCAAAGATGAATGTGGAGTTTTTAGAAGAATAATGGAATTAAAAGAAATTATAAAACTTTATGCTGCAAAAGTATTGGAAAAATGTAAGGGATTCTGTGTTCTAACTGAAGAATGAAGGTAGCCATACAGTGCCAGGGGATTACCTTTAGGAGTACTAGCATTTTGGTACTTTTGCTAGCGCTCATGAAAAGTGCGTATGAAAACAGTACTGTATTATCCATATTTTTCTTTTTCCTCAAGAGATATGGGGTTGGTTTTCTGAAAATGGAAGACACATCGCACTAGTCTTTTCATTGATCTCTCTGCAATGAAAACTTTTTCTTTTTTTTTTTTTTTAATGAGTAGGTTCAGTTTGACTGAAGTTAGACTTCATTAATTTGTATCAGGAGTTGATATGTGTACACACAGAAGGGCATTTTATACTGACTTCAGCAGAAAGTACAACTTTTTGAATAGCTCAATAAACTCATGTTTTCTTTTTCAGATTTCCAAAGTTTCATAGCTCCTACACATTAGCCTGGTAAGTGTTGTATATATGAATAATTTGTAAAGCAAAGCTTTCCCAGATGGAAAGTCTTAGAAAATTATGAAGTCTAGTTGTGTGTGACTGTTTGCTAGTCTTTCCCTTTCAGAGGTTCTCAAGTTGTTTTATATGGGAATAGGATTATGGGGTTGTAATTTATAAATGCTTAAAGTCAGATATGGATAATGCGGCAAAATTAATGTTTTATTTTGTTTGAAAGAATAAGGTGCTAATGGAATGGTGATTTTCCAAGAAAAGTGATAAAAAAATCTACTGTACTTACTTTGTATTTTCTTTTGTATGTGTGTGTGTGTTTGTGTTGTTTTGTTTTGTTGTGTGTGGGCGGGGGTTTTATGTGTGGTTTATATATTATTCAGTGAATTAATTGTATTGATGTGATTTGCTAAGTGTGTTTTCTTCTGAAAAAGGTATTCGAAGGAGTAGATTATGCCATTATAAGATCATCATTGTCAGGTTCCCTGCTTCAGTTATAATACACAATATAAAGAAAATATTTATTTTTAGTAACTTTTAATGGAATATATCTCATGATCCAAGTAATAAATTGGTAGAAAATGTCAAAACAGGAAGTATGTAATGCCTGAACTGTCCACAAGTTTGAGGTTTGGAAATTTCTGCATCTCCATGGGTGGTTCAGCACATCTGGCCTTTGTTAGTAGTCTGTGGGGACTCCCAATTATTTTCTCCCAGAGTCTTATATTACAAATAAATGATTTCTTAATTATAACCAAGTTCTCAGGCAATTAATTTTCATAAGGTATTTTGGAAACATCTATTAAATTAACTAACCAGGGAAGAAGAAAACATGCACATACATGTGTCCATGCACACACACTTATATACTGGGGATTAAGTTCAACATAAAATTAACAGTTTCTGACTAGACTCATCTCTCTTGTTGATAAGCTCTTGTGACTGCTAGAGAGTTGAAACCAAATGAAATTAATAAATATCCCAGCTTTTTTCCTATTTGCAAAACATTCTTTTGTAACACATTCAGGTTTCTGTCATCTGCAATGAGAGTTTTATTGGTTGTTTCACAGATAAATGTAGCCAGTGTCTTGTGAGTCCAAATTGCAGTGTGAGCTTAAATTTAATACCAGAATATTGTGGAGAGTATAGAGGTGCTTCTGATTCCCAGGAAAGCTCCCACAGAGTTCCATGTTGCCATAGCTAACTCTGCACCTTTATATTGACAAACCATCAGCTCTTGCTACTTGATGTCACGTGGAAAATTTTGCACAGGGAACTACTGTTTCTAAAATACTATAATTATTGTATTATTGCTCTCATGCCTCTCTTATCCTTATAAACTGATATTTTTATCTTTCTCTGTCCTGAAAATTATCCCTACAGGCTTGTTAACTGATGGCTCATGGAAGATTTTCATTACAATGCACTTACGGTTTAAAATATCACTTGTTCAGGCATCAGCTGATTGAGTATTCCAATTTACTAGAAAGCATGAATTTCTGGATAGCTGAAAAATGTTGGCAAAATGCATTTCCAAAATTTTACTGTCATCCTTTTGTTGGATGGTGTTGACTATGGCTTTGCTTTTAGGGACATGAAACTCTCTTTATGCTGTCTGTCTGTACATCAGAAATGTTTTCTAATGCACTGTTATTCAATGATCAGATGATCAGCCAACTAGGGAAAAACAGAGAGAAAAAAGGTGATAGTGTGAAACTATAGGTAAAGATCGCAGAACCACAGAATCACAGAATGTTAGGGATTGGAAGGGACCTCAAAGACCATCTAGTCCAATCCCCCTTCTGGAGCAGGAACACCTAGATGAGGCTACACAGGAATGTGTCCAGGTGGGTTTTTAATGTCTCCAGAGAAGGAGACTCCACAATCTCCCTGGGCATCCTGTTCCAGTGTTCCGTCTCACTCACTGAGAAGAAGTTTCTTCTCATAATTAAGTGGAACCTTCTGTATTACAGTTTGTAACCATTGCCCCTTGTCTTATCATTGGTTGTCACCGAGAAGAGCCTGGCTCCATCCTCCTGACATTCACCCATTACACATTTATAAACATTAATGAGGTCACCCCTCAATCTCCTCTTCTCCAAGTTAAAGAGACCGAGCTCCCTCAGCCTTTCCTTGTAAGGGAGATGCTCCACTCCCTTAATCATCTTTGTTGCCCTGCACTAGATTCTCTCCAGCAGTTCCCTGTCCTTCTTGAACTGAGGGGCCCAGAACTGGACACAATATTCCTGGTGTGGTCTCACCAGGGCAGAGTAGAGGGGAAGGAGAACCTCTCTTGACCTACTAACCACCCCACTTCTAATACACCCCAGAATGTCATAGGCCTTCTTGGCCACAAGGGCACAGGGCTGGCTCATGGTCATCCTGCTGTCCACCAGGACCCCCAGGTCCCTTTCCCCTACACTGCTCTCTAACAGGTCGTTCCCCAACTTATACTGAAACCTGGGGTTGTTCCTGCCCAGATGCAAGACTCTACACTTGCCTTTGTTATATTTCATTAAATTTCTCCCCGCCCAACTCTCCAGCCTGTTCAGGTCTCACTGTATGGCAGCACAGCCTTCCGGCGTGTCAGCCACTCCTCCCTCTATTCCCCAATCCAAGTAATTGATGAACATACTGAATAGTGTTGGTCTCAGTACCGACCCTTGAGGCACTCAACTAGATACAGGCCTCCAACTAGACTTTGTCCCATTGACTACAAGTATTAAAAGTATTCAGAATTCAGCCTAAATTAATTTAGTTCTACAGAGGGAATCAATGATGTGGAGCATCATCATTAGAAGAACGTGACAGACCAAAATGGTGGGATTTAGCTGTTGAAATGAGAGAGTGTAGACTTGAGGAAGATACTTCAGGCTGCCTCTAAGATCAATTAGAAGGTGTTTAGTATAGTAAACCACATATAAGGTTTAATTAAGCCTTTAGGATATGCCTGCTTTGAACTGATAATTCAGTTTTTAAACTCTCTCTGTGTCAGCTGGATCCCTGTTGATTGTAATCGGACTCAGTGCAGCTAGCTGAGGTATGGACAGTTAAGGTTTTAGTGATGTCTGCAGTTAAATGGGATGAATCCCATTATGTCAGAAAAACTCACATTGTCTGGGGTGAAAATGAAGTTCAGAAGGGGGAATACGTCAAAGATCTAGCTGAAGACTCTTGTCCAGATTGGGAGTCCTTAACCAGAAGAGATGAAAAATGTAGTTTCCCTGTTCATTGCAATGGAATTGGACTAGATGAACTTTGACAGTCCCTTCCAGCCCAAACTATTCTATGATTCTAATTACCTTTATATTTTAAAGGTATTGCAGAACATACTGTAGTGAGAGCAGAGAATGGGACTTAAACAAAGATATCCTTTCCTGCCTTATGTTGCATTCAAGTAAGTATGAAGAAATTGGTTCAGACCGACAGTATAAATACTCATATGAGCATAAGTTAAAGCCTTCTCCAATACTTATTCAAAACTTGTTATTTCCAGTAAAAAAAGATCCTGCAAGAATAAACTAATAATGTGAATTCAGGTGCTATAACACAACCAATGAATGGTACATTTTACGCTAGCTAATATTCATGGAAAAAGGAGGGTTTTTAGAAGATATTAATGGCTAATTTATGTGTGCACTAGCTGACTACCCTTATAGTTTTCATCCTAATTGTTGCTTTTCATTCTTTATCAGAGCTGGTCAGATAACAAAAAAACCCCTTTAAATATTTTAATGAATAAATAGAATGAGTTGATATGCTGTTATTTTGTGTACCTTATTGTGTATTATTTGACAGTATTCTGACAACTGACACTTTGTTCATGAAAATGAGTGCAAATCCCACATGTGCAACCCAGTGTGATTGTTAATGCAACAGTCCACACCAGCAATATATTTTGTACTTTCTCTGGTTGTCACCAGTTACATGCTTGTTTAAAAAGATTCACATATCCATTGGGCTGCAAAAACAACCTTATGAAACTTAATTAAAAGATTAGATATGATGAAGGAATACCCCAGACTAACTGATTGGTCTGAAATATGGAAGGCTACAATTCATTTAAATAATCTGATCAATGATTAAGTGTTTACAGTATGAATAATTAAGGCTGGAATCAAAGCACAAAGGATCATTGAAGTAAAAGAGAGAGCTTACATGGTTAAAGTGAAGTGTATTTTTAAGCTCTTTGTTTGTAATAAAACTTGTTTACAGATTTTCGTCCTGTTTGCCAATGATGCTGAAATTAGTAACCAAGGGAGAGAGGGAGATGTCAAGAAGCCGACAATCGTTCTGTGCTGCTTCTGTTTTATACAGATGCCACCTCTAGTGATTGCACTGGCACAGGTTGAGAGTAAACTCTCGATTAAACTTACAATCCACAACAACAAAAAAGCAGTAAATCCAACTATCTGAACAAACACATTAATTCAAACCAATCTGTGTCCTTATTTTAGGAGCCTGGATAAAAATATGTGCAAGTAAGAAACAGCCTTCTGTTTTCCTCCCTACCACTGCTCATGGGGATTTTCTCTCACCCTCAAACAGTCTCTCTGACTTTTTCCTTTGACTCCTCTATGTCAAGTAGTTTTTGTTCCAGCTGCCAACTTTTCATTTCTGGAGCCCATAGTTGTGATAGTTCCTCTTTTTAGGTAAATATTTCAGGTTTATTGGCCTTTGTGAAATAGGATTTTTTAAATCCACAAACTATCATTTTGCTCTCTAATTCCTCAATTTTCAAGGGAACAATCTCTTTAATGTCTGATTCTTCATCTTCAAATGTTAGGGTTGGCCTTGGATTTGATTTAATCTCTGTTATAACTTTATAAACCTTGCATTGATTGCTTTGATGTTCCCTTGCATCCAGTGAGCATACATTCAGATTTTTTCAGTCTTTTATATGCTATAACTCTTTGAAGCTTGATATCATTTTTGATGCAGTAGGATGTACTCAATCAGCAGCAATTATGCTGTTTCCAAGATATGGTGCCTAGGCAGGTTAAATACATATAAACCCAACCCCAATCGACAAGACACATGTTTAAAAATAAGTTTGAAACAAAAATGAAATTGCCTATAATGTTATACCAATTATTATTTTTAACAGAGGTGAGCTAGCCTTTTAAATTTGATATTTATTTGATACATATATCTTTGAATATATATATGTAATGAGTCATTGGAACACCTCATCATGAGAAGAGGTAAATTCAGCTGTACTTGCAGTTTGTCTTTACATCTGTGCTTTATGCTAAGTTTAGGCTTGTTTCTAAGAATTGTGTCATAAAGAGGAAATAACACATAAGCAAACTCAAAAGTTCCTGCAGGGCTCTTCTTTCTACACTGCTTAGTGATCCGTCTACCTTATTTCCTAAAAAGCTCTACGTTTAAATTCAGGTGTTAGAAAATGATCCAGGCATGTGAAAGCTGGTTTATATACTGAATATGTGAACAAAACTATGGCAATTTATACCAGCTAAGGATTTTTCTTGTAGTCTATTTCAAATATTCCTTCTCCATATTAGTCATGGTGGTACAAAGACATCAGCACATAAGAGAAATCTAATTGCTGCACCTCATGCTGAACTATTGTGAATATTCACAGAATTTCACCATATTGTCAGTAAGAATTTTTTCAGGATCGTGAATATACATTTTAATATGATGGAAGCCAAAACTGTCCTCACCAACTTCTACTCTAGGAACCACTGGAGCATCATGAGATACATGATGAATTTAAATCCAATCATGGCCTTGATCTTTCTCTCTTCTAAAATGATGATATTTATGGAGAGAAAACAAAAATTCCTTTCTGTATTGGAACAAAAAGGAATTTTGTCTCTTAACTTCGACCTTCATAAAAGATTACAGCATAGCAGAATGAAAACTGGATTTTTAATTCTGTAATTTTTTAAGACTTTCCCCAATTTCAAAAGAATTGCATTCTCACTTCTTCTGTGATGACTTCAGGTGCACAAATACACCTTCATTTGCCAAAAGAAACAAGGTAAAATAAATAAAAATACTTTCTGTTTGATTAAGAGGAAAATAAATATAAGAAAAACACTCAGAAAAATTTTTTAATTAAAAAGAAAAAAACCAAAAAAAATGCAGACAAACCAAAAGAACACAAACAAACCTCCAAAGAATGACAATAAAATAAGGCAGCAATTTGTTTAACAGTATTGATGATGAAATAAGCAGAACAGAAGAAGATTCTGGAGAAAAAGAGTTGAGCAATCATTACTTGGAGATTTCTAATTGATTCATTCTCTCCCTTAGTGTTTACGGATTTGGTGGGTAGACAAAGCTACAATTTCAAACCTCCTACGTCCCTGTTTTGGTAGAAAACAAAGAGACAGTAACTGCAGACTAAGCCCCAGTTCTGCAGCTGAAAGGAAAAACTGCTGCAAGCATTAATGATATTCTGGACCTGCCTGTATTTACCTCAGCCTTTAGTTTTGTAAAAGCACACTGATGAACAATCTTTGCTGTGTATGAACTGTACTTGTTCTAGGAAGCACTAGAAAATAAGCTTTTTTTTCAGCTGCTGGTCACATTTTTGTTTACATATCTGCTGTTTAAGTGCTTAAGTGTTTAAGTGCAGTTTATTTAAGGGAGTTGAGACAACTGTACAAAAGTGTACCTAGTGGTAGATGTATTGTCTTTTAACCACCTCCTTATCTGTCTGTTTGAACTGGCTTCACAGTGTTGATTTCATGCAAAAGCAGCGGGATAGAAAAACAACAGCAGAACCCAAATTTTCTTTAGCAAAACCTTTGCTATCTGCATTTGAAAGGCATTTTATTAGCACAGTCTGATACAGTGGCAACACAACTGCAAACAAAAGACCTTCCTAGGCCTAGACATTTAGTCTCATTAATGACAAAAAAGCACTATAAGGAAAAGCATATTTTCCTTCTCACTTTATCCCTTATCCTTTCATTGATAGGTTAAATGATTACATCTTTTACTTCATAGAAGGTGATCTTATCATTAAGAGCCTGACCCATGTTAAAGGAGACTTAGGTAACACTGAAATGCCCAGATCTGAAATATCATTCTGGAAGGCTCACGTTCTTTTTTCACCTGATCCTAGAAGCTCTAAGTGCCTTAGGTTGCTAGTTTTCCTGTTTTATGCTTTGAGTGTGCGACATATCTAAAAATGTCCCTCTTGACTGCTCTCACATAGCCAGAACTTTTTCACACACAAAGCAGAAGTGGGCTAAGGAAGATGACTAATATTTGCTTGCCTTAAACTCAGATGTAAGGACATTAACATATGCGACAGTATGTAGACCTTTTTAATATGGTAACAATACCAATAGCAGAATCAACAGTAAACCTGTTGTAACACAGCTAAATATAAAAGTGATATATATAACTGCAAACAAGCAAATGGAGATTTATGTTATATTTGCTCCAACATGGTAGCTCCTGCAAGTAGCAAAATCTACAAGGTAAGAACAAAGGAAGTATAACAAGAGATGTCTGAGAGTATCAGGATAACTCTGCAGAACAAACAGGGAAGATGCTTGGTAAAACCCAGAAGTCCATCACCCAAAAGATTAACTCTATAATGAGAAAATGAGATTAGCCCTTTTCTTTTGTGGAAGATGTTGAGCAGAACAAAACGTGAGCAAGGGAAATGGAGAATCCATACTTGGGCCACAATTTCATTCATCAAAGAGCTCTCAATCCTGGCCACCTCCATCTCAGCTGCTAGGTAACTTGGTCATCAGCCCTAACTTGCCCTAACTGGAGGCTTGTGGTGTTGTTCACCTTCAGCTGATTTAGGATAAAATTGTTAAGGATTAACTTTGAATAGGGAATGGTAATGATCATATTGACCATGTGTATTGCCAATGGATGTCAGTCCAGTAAAGTGTTAAAGTTTGAAACTAGCCTGATGTTTCAGTCTTTTAAACACCTCTTTTAAACACCTCTATGTTCTCTAATATATACAATATACAAATACATTCAGTCCGTGGCGTAGACTGTCTTGCTGATTTACTCTGGAGAAGAATTGTTTCTTAATGTGCGTTTATAGTGTGCAAAAAGCTTTTCTCAGCTGATACTTCTCAGTGCGACTGTAGCACTATTAAATAAGACTTATTTATTGTTGTATTAAGAGAATACAGAAATCTCACCCAAGGCAATTATTTTGTAGATTTGAGTTCTATTCTAACGACAAATAAATAACTCCTGTTTAAATGCATCTACAAAGACCTAAATGCTTCATTATAAGAAGCCTTTAAGTTGGATCCTTATTCATTTTCTGGCTTTTTTTTCCTTTTAATTATATATTGTGCCCTGATGACAGCAATGTAGTGTGTGGATGTGTTTTAGCTGTGCTGCAGATATCAACATGTGAGTATATTTAGCAGCTCGAATAACACTTCACCACTCATCATCAAAACATTTAAAAATGCACAAAATTGGGAAGATAAACCCCCTAAGAAAGCCTCTTGTCTCCAGTGGTGACAGGCAGCATAGTCCTTGGATGTTTCTTATGAAATCCAACAAATTATGGATTAGAATTGGTGAAGTATAAAAGAGTCAAAAGCTCAAGATCATAGTTAATGATTTTTTTTAAAAAAATTATTTTTTTTTTTTTTTTAGCTCAGATATGTTTTGGAATACATACATAAAGTGAAATTGTAAGGAGCCATTGAAGGAAAAATGTTGTTTTTACAAAACTGGAAACCTGGTGCCTGACCACAGCTGGGGTGAAGGACTGAGAGACATCAGACTATGAATCCTTCATGTAAAACAAAGTCTCTTCAAACTAATCCGGACTGCAAACTGATGACTGTATTTAAAATGTTAAGCTGGGGGAAGGGTAACCAATGAGCCAGGAATACATATCTTAAATAAATCAATAAGGGAAGGGGGCTGTTAGAATTAGATGAATGTGATAGGTAAACTGAGGCAGGCGTTGGGTAGTCTGTAAACCCTGAAGTACCCACACAATGGGGAAGAGGAGGGAATTGGCAGCTGGGAGTTGGGGGTGATATAATCAGGGGCTTTTTGCCCTGTTCCGGGTGCCTACTTTAGGTAGAACACCCAGTCTTGCAAAATCGTTAATAAAATATGCTTTGCTGAAAGATCCTGCCTGGGCCTATTATATTGACAAGGTAATAGTTTCCTACAAAATCAGTGCTGAACTCTTTGAAACCCATTGTGTCTGAGTCGGAGAGAGCTTCAACTACATATTTCCCTCTGGGAAAGAACAGGTAAGGTGCTGACAGAGGCTGGGTGGGGAAGAGCCTCACATCTTTGTAAATATGTCTTCTAATGTTATAGAATGCAGAGTGGCTGAAAGAAGGTATATAACAGGGACTATTTACTCTCCAGTGCAATCGCACCTCCTTGTTAGCCCTTGCTTGCAAGTTCTGGCAGCACATTGTTGCTGAAAAAGCTTTGGCTGAATACAGATGATCTCTGAAAAGGCAATCGTACAGCCCCCTCTGTTTTGAGTGGAAGCTGAATGATGTAGGCTGTAACTTCCAGAATTAGTCGAAGTACTGCTGTGACAGATTCTTGAGACAGCCTCTGATTACATAATGTGAGAGAATCTGTATTCAGAGATACAGGGACTAAGTTATAATTAGTCAAGAAGTACACACATAAAGGTCCCATTCAAGGAAAATGCAGAAGTTCAGCGCTAAATCAATCACATAGTTGGAATCCACATATGGAACTCCTTAAGTCTCTGTCTAATATTAAATATTAAATATTTTGCCAAATATAGATCAATTATTTACATTGGAATGAAGAAGAATTTTGCTGCAAGAGCACTCTGAAGAAAGAAAAGACAAAGCCTTTACTTCCTGCATTGCTAATGTGCCATGATTTGCTTCTGAGAACATTGCAGTCTGCACCCTGAAGTTAAATAATTCTTCTTAGTTCTGCTGGTAAATGCAACAAACATCTCTCTCATAGTAGGAATTAGAGTGGATCGTTATGAAAGACTGCAGGAATTAGGAAAATTCCTGGAGAACACATGCTTGACTCTGGATCTCTGTATACTGAGTTTAATTAAGCCCTGAATCTAATCCTCTGTCTCCTCTGTCAGTTCTTATTCTGTGCCCTTTTCCTTCTGCTTCCTAATTATTATCCACTTGAGCCCCTGCATTCTTTCCTTTACTGTCTTGGATTTGAGATCTACTTTTTTTCTTAATTTCTTTCCCCTGCCTTTCATAGCAATTTTTCTCTGCATCTGTGCCAAGTTACTCATACTCTCCACTTTGCATTTAATTGTTTTCTTTGCTGAACCAATGTCTGCCCTACTTTTGCTCCAGCAATTCTGTCTGCCCATAATAATAAAAGAAAAAAATCATGGAATGGGCCTAAACACTGATCCTTCATCCTCAGTACTGGTTGATAGGAACCAAGCTCTCAGGTACATTTTGGCTCATCCTTGCTCATACTTTTGTGGGCAGAACTGAGACATGATTCAGGCCCTAGCAAACATCAAGGATATTCTCCATAAGCAGCAAGAAAAGGCCAAACTGCTTTGATTTCCCTATCCTACAGTCATTTAACAGCATATAACTTGGCTTTGATCCCTCAAATATCTCCACGCACCTTTATGACTCAGATCAGGATGTACCTCACACATCCAAGCTTTTCTTCCTGATGGGTTGCCGTACAGCCCATATATTATTTCAGAATTTCCATACTGACCAAATATATCTTTATATTTTATGATGTCTTAAGGCTTCAGCAGTACTACATGGGGCTCAGAGAGGGCCCAGGGCCAAGCTCTATGTGATGTACATTTGAATACTCTGCTTTAGAAAGCGCATTCTGGCTGTGAGACAATCTGTGTCACTTGATCTCAAATAACCATACTTGACTTGTTTTACATGCTAATGTAGATTTATCCTAAGGACAGCCAGGCATTGGCTTTGCAAAAACATCTTGTTTCCCCAGCTGCCTCCTCTGTTCAGATACACCTAGGAGGACTCATGTGCCAGAGTATCTCCACAGGAGAAAATGTCCTGGAGGAAGCTGCTTCGCTGTTACCTTGTGCTAGAAGTCACTCATTGTGGCCATAGTGATGTGTCTCCAACTAGTTACCCTAATGTTAAACTTCCCAATTCTATGTAGATTTGTCACTGAACAGGCATTGCCACCTGAATGTGGGGTTGCAATTAGGCCTGTCAGAGAATAACTTTGCAAGAGACATAGAAATGCAACAATCAGATTATGATTGTTGGTGCTCATCTAGGGACAAGAAGATGGTTATTGGTGGGAACTTAATTTATGTGTAGGAACATTCACTGTTGCCTTACCTTTGCTTATACCTAAGAGAGCTTATATCCTACTGAAGACCCTCAAACTCAATCTTATTATTTTTGCTCCATTAATGACAACATCAAAAAGCAGAATTTGTTGCCAAGTAGTTTATCTTTACTACATTTTAAGAGAGCAGCTATTTATCCTAATGAAAATTATCTGTTATTAGTAGGCAAACACACACACAAAGTGAATTTTGAAATTTTCCCTTTCAGCCTCCACTTAAGCTTCAGCATTTCATTGTTACTACTCTCTTTAACACATCCTTATTTTATCGGCTTACTCATTATTTTTCACAGATGAATGTGGTTGCCCACTTGTTTCATTTTTCTCCTTACGGTTGCAATCACAAAGGCAAAATTCACCAGTTTAATTTGTATGAACATTCTTCTTACAGTTTCAGGGCTTGTTAATATTGTTGCCAAATGCCTTAGTATTGTACCTATAAGTACAAGAAGCACCAGTAGATGGCTCTGTAATTCCTGAATTATAAGCAAGGAAACAAGGCTTTGATCGCTTTGACTTTTGTGAGCAGATTTGATTTGGTGACATCAATGACAGAAATAAACTTCATGCCGACTTGCTGAAATGGGACACTTCCATTTGTTATGTCACGCTGTTTGAAAATGGCCAGCCTGTCCTCGACCCACATTGACCTTGAGGACTTCCGATGGAGCAACGAGAATTTTGTTGTTCTCTACAGACAACGGCTTCAAATAAATTGGCAGCAGGAGGACATCCAGCTTATGGGAGAGGGCAGAATTACTAAACGTTGACATGTTCTGCTCACTGCAGAGTGATAAACTTGACGGTGTGGAGACTGCTACAGATGCCCAAGCCCAGTTGTACCATACCTTGGGAAATGGGCATAAATCTGAGCGTAGCAGAACTGTGCTGAACATATGCCTGCACTGAAATAAACTACCACTCAGAAAAGGTTGTTTCTGTTTTGCTGAAAAAAATAAATCTCACTGAGAATGGGACAGATAAAAGCAGGAAGGAAATACACTGTAAAACCCAAGCTTTTATTAATGAAGTAGTTTCATAATCTGCTACAGGCCATTTCAATGAAATAGTAGGATTTCCTCCCTACACAGCCCCCATTCCTGAGCATAGGGCCAGGGTGTGCTTGCAAAGGAGATTTTAAGTGTGCTTGAGTGCTCTGGCTGAGGTTTGTCGGGGCCCCTCTGTGTATTCTTCCACAGTTAAACTCCTTTGAATATGTGTAAAAACTACTATAGAAAAGAGCGATTTTGAAAATGTGGGACTCTACATCCACTACAAAGGCTGGTTCTATCTAAATGTAAACTGAGGCGTGACATTAGTGGGAAACATTCTATAGTTTGACTAAGAGCATAGAGCAGTACAATTGCTAACAAAAAGGTTTCATCGGTACCAACCAAGATGATTATTTGTATGTTTTAAATAAATCCAAAACCACATGAAAACAACATAGAAAATTTTATCTAACTGTATTCTGAGATGTGGCATGGCATACAACATTGCTATTTGGCATGTCATGATGAAAAAAAAAAAACCTGAAATAAATTAAAATTAACTTTGTAATTGCTATTTTTTTCCCCCAAAAGTAGATATTCTATGTGACAAATATTTCATTCCATACTTCATAATGAAAAATGTCATTGGTAGATCACAGAAAATCATCCTAACTGTACTTCCAAAGGAAATTTATTTTACAGACATTTTCCAACTAGTCCTAATGTGTGGTTAAATGGCACATAAATACTGTCACTGCTATTATTTATCTCCTTTAAAAACAGATACAAGCTGTTTTAAAAAGAAGATCCATCAATTTAATACAAATGGCAAAAATATGTGAGGATGTTGGTATTTAAACTTCAACCATTCAACATTATGTGTTTATGTCAATAACTCACCCATAAGCAAAATAATGATCTGCTATGCTTTTATATAAAAACAAGATATTGTCTAAGCCCTTACTAGTTTCTCTTGCAATTGGAAATTATTTTCAGAGTAAGGAAAGATTACAGTTGAGAAAATTCCCATAACACTATCCTTTATTTCACTGCAGATAAGCTGCATACTGAGAGATCACTCCATTTATATAATGCAGTAAATTTCTGTGACCTTTCATTTACTTAGAAAAGGCTGAAGTATCTCCCCGAATTCAGTATTCAGCACTTGTATTATCTTGGGAAAAAATGCTATTTAAATAATCAGAGTAATAATCAAGTACGAATATATTTTATAATGTACAAATACACTCATATTTAGCTGGGTAAAAGACAAACGTGAGTTTAAGACAACCCACACCTACTCTAAATTTGTATAGCCCAAAACGTATTTTAAATTTACTCTATTAATGACAATTAAATAAGTTTGGTTTCTATTGAGAATAATATTATCAGGGTAAGCTAGGTTGAACTACATTACGTTCACCACCTAAGTGCAGTCAGTCCTAATGGAATAGCTGATGTGTGGCAGAATACTTCCCTGCTAGCTATATTTAACTTCTGCTTTATTGCAAGTATGGGTTAATTAGATTGCAATATGTGAATTTTTTGGATTCAAATATCTAAAGAACTGGAGGGAAAAAATACCCTCAGGTTCAAGCAAATACAGCCTATGAACCTATTTAGAGGCATACTGTGATAGTAGCCACTTATGACAAATGTCATTATTTGCTAATACTATTTTATTACCAACATTGTATTTCTTCATCCTCACTTTGTCATGTGACAGATTGGTATCTGTCTGAAACAAGACTACTTCTGAATCCTCCAGCTTTAACCAGCATCATAAAACTGAGGTTGATGGAGACATGCTTCTTCATTCTTTTCTGAATTACAGAATTATCCGTATCCCCATTCCTGTCCTGGATCAGGAGCATGTTTGAATGCTGCAGTCATATTACATTTCAAATTAGAATTCAGAGTTTTATGGCCTGTAAAAACCAGTCTCAGGAAGTTACAGGGAGAGAACAGATTAAATAACAGCCATATCTAGTACAGAAAGATCTTTTTAATATTAACACTTTATTTACTAGCTCCAGAGTTGTGGGTGTGTTTTTGTTTGTTTGTTTGTTTGTTTTGTTTTCAATAAATCTGCTGTCAGGAAGTGCCTGTATATATTAATTTTTTTTTATTCTAACCACTAGCACATTACTATGATGTGAATAATACAATTCATATTAGTTGAGATAAATGAAATAATTTTACTAAATAATTAAGAAAGAAATCTCAACATACTGAATGGCCAGTAATTTAAAGTGAAATACTAGAAAATAAGATTCATTCCTCTCTGAAATACACAATATTAAGACCAGATTTTTTTCATGGTTCTGAGTGATTACAGTTAATACCACTTAATCATATTAATATAATAACAACTGCTGGACAATTCAAAGCACAGATAAATTCCTTCTCACTCATGGTATAATTTGTACACAGTATTAACTTCTTATAAAAGCTGTATAGTATATATGCACCCAAACTAATACATAGGTTCTACTATAGATATAGTAGAAAAGGGGAAAAAAAAAGAAATAGAATTGAAGACACAAGCAGAAACCTCTTAATGGAGACCTTCCAAATGTTTTAGAAGTGTTTATGGATACAAAAAAAACCACTGGCAAATATCATCATCTTATCAAATTAAAACAAAAAACATATGCACTGAAACACTTATGTGTACACACATACATTTACAAGCTAGCTGCTATATATAATGTGATTGTTTGCCCAGATTTTTCTGGGGTTTGGTGTGTTTTTTTTTTAAACAGAAAAGCTTTGGGATTTGAAGTTTTCTTACCTCCTAAACTGGTTGTATCATTATCCTCTGTCAAGTAAGACTGGAGGGAACTCAAAGCAGATGGTACAAAGTAACCAGAGTGAGAGATGAGGCAAATACTTCAGAACGAACTGCAAGAAGTCACTCTATCTGCATCGTGCCAGGACAGTTCTCAGCCCACATCCACACTATAATTAGGTATCACATGGGATTCATGGCTAGTCATGCTTTCACACAACAAGCTCAGAATTATTTAGTACAAAATTTAGCAAATGTACAGATGGACATCTCTACTTTTTGTCACCTTAGGGAGTCTTTATTTAAAAAAATGTTTTGATAACATTTTTAAAAGCTTTTAAATGTATACACATATAATAGTATAAAATCATAAATATCTAGTCATTTGCCTTAAAGTGTCTCTATTTTTCACTGCTGTGTACATGTGCTCAGCTTTATATAAAAACGAGTTCATGCAGTACATATCTCCTAAGATCATTCTTGACAGCAATATTGGGTGAGAAAGCAGCCTTTCCCCATAAAAGTTCTCTGCAGATGCTCTTTAAGGAACACTCCTATTTGTGTAAAGGAAAAGTGTGTTTTTCTAGGGGACTGATTGTACCATTGGCCAAATGAAGAAAACCACACACTCCACAAACCCTACTAGGAATGAGTTGCTAACGACAACATATCCCCTTATGAGCCAGAAGAAATTATAAATCCTATCCAGACATCTCCAGAAAGGATTATTTTCTTGATTTCAGGAAGCTGAGTGAATTGAGTGACAGAAATAAACACATTATTAACATGCAACAGCCTCAAAAGAACACAGGTTTAGATCCCGTCTCCAATATTTGCTCAGTTGAAGGATGCATTGGCACCTTACCAACCGCCCAGAAGCTGCATGTCATTTACATAAAGTAGACACATTTCCTCCCTGTTCATCTGTTTAAAGGTAGGATGAGATGCACAGATTAATTTATTCAAGCAGATGTTGGTAGACACTATAGAAAATACCTCTATATTTCTTTCTCTCTGAAAAAAAAAAAAAAAGGAAATCATAAGTAGAAAGATGTTCTTTTACATCTATAGGTTTGATCATTCCTAACTCCTAAATTAAACAACACAGTTAGTTGGAAATACATGATTTCATATTTATTCACAGATTAAACATTTAAACTGTGAGAAAGACAGATTGTATTCCTGGTAAAAAACTAAATGTTTGAATCCTTGCTTTAAGTAAACTGCTGAACACAACCTTAATTATTAATTAGGAATCAGCTGAAACTAAGATCAATTATAGAACAGCTGCTGCTGCAGACCCATGATCAAGTGTCTGCTGTTGAGTGAGCAAGGGTACTTGCTGTGGGGATTTAGGGTGACAAATTCTTCTATGCTACTGAGCTGAATTGTTTGCAGATCTGCCTGGAAAATATTGCAGAAAGTGTCAAATGACAGTTCTTGTAAAAGCTTATTGCTGGTAGCTAAGATTTAATAAAGAGATTGAGCAGCAGGTGAGGAGCTGGTATAGCAGTAAGAGCATGTATCTTTGCAATGATTGAAATAGCCCTTTAGTTCTGTAATGGAATACATTCAGCCATACTGAAAAAGATAAGGAATGCTTCTTAGTAGCAGACAACAGTTATTTGAAGCAATTGCATGTCCATAACAACTTCTGTCCAAAACCACAGGAGCATTATGGTTTTTTTTTTGCATCTTAAGGTTTACCAAAGTGGTGTCCAATAACAAACCACAATTCACTACAGGAGAATGCCAACAGCTTGCAAAGCTCCATGGGAGGAAATACTCATAGCCTTTGCTACCCTATCTTAAAAACAGCAGAGATAGAAGCTAAAAATAAATGCTGAGTCTGAAGAAACAAAATGATCCTACTCTATTGCCTGGTAACTACTGCACCATGTAAATTATGCTTAAAATTCCTGTAGCTGGAAATCTTATTAAGATTTTATTTCCCCACATATAAGTTGTTTTTCTTCTTGTCTATGTTTTTAATGGGGACGTGAAAAGCCCAATGTAGTAAAGTTCATGGTAAATTTGTTGAATGGAAATAATTGAAAAAAGAGGATCATGACAGCATTTTCCTGGGCAATTTGATTTAGAAGTGTGTGGAGGGGTTGTATCTAAAACTCACAAAATATATATCTCCATGTATCTTAGTCTTAGGAGAAGCAGGGGAACCCAGAACAGTTGAAATTTGAATGTAATTGAGAATTGTTATCTTACTGTGGAATTGAAACTTTTAAAATTTTGACTATCACAGAACCAATTGTGAGCAAACCAGCAAGAAGATCTGGCCAGTGTATTGGTTTCAGTGTACCTTTCAAACTGACAACCAAAATAAAGTAAGATGAGTATTCTAAAGTGACTGAAAATGCAATGCAGATGGGACAGTTTGTGGTTAAATTGGCTGGGAGAATGTCAGCCAAAATGCCTCATAAAATGGGACAAAATTCTAAGCTCCTCCTTATATGTTTACAACATCATGGGTTCTTTCTATCTTTACAGAAATCTATAAAATGTAACATCTTAGTGCTCTGCATATTAAATAAAAAACCTTAAAATTCAAGGCAGTGTCTAATGCACTGACAATCTATACATAAAACAATGTCAATTTTTGATTAAGGGATATTAGCCACTACTCTCTCTGTAGTTTTTCCATGTTAAAAACAGATCTGGTTTTAGGAGCAGATCAAAGCATTTCAACTACATTTAGTGTTTCTCTTGGGAAGGAAGAACAATTTTTATGGTTGGAGACCTAGGAAAGGAATCACGTATGTGAATTCTACTCTAAACTCTGCACAGAAACACACAGACTACTAACCCAAAATTGGAAAACGTTGTGAAAAAGTATTCTTGTCTGCATCACAGAATCCTTTTATAGGCTTGCTTGTTTGCTTGTGATGGTAGCTAATATACACTACTTCATAAGATCATGTCTGTTGTATAACTTCACATCATGTACTATAGCTTACTTTCATCAGTACTGGGATTGTTGCTCTATATATAAATGAGAATTTATTTTCTCAGCCCTGTTGGTTCAAAGATTTCTTCCTCAAAGTCTCTTCCTGCTCTCTTTCTGAAGAACCATGTGAACAGACTGAGGCGATGAATAGAAAAGTTGAAAGGCTTTCGCAGCTTTGGGACCCAGATCCTCTGTTGCTATGCAGTGTCACTGCTCTATGGAAATTTTCCCCATTGAATTCAGAGGGGTCAAGATTTCACTCATGGAGACCTTTGAAATAGAGTCCCAATGGAAATTTATAGGTTTAGATTCTTCAGTGTAGCAAACGTTTTGGTCTTATGTAGTACATTTGTCACTGCATTTATTTCTGTGTGTTTTATTTTCCTCTCATATGCTCTATGTATTCTGTCAACTATATGAGGAAGTATAGCATATAAGCTTGGAGAGAGAGTGTATATGAAATTCTGCACTAAAAAACGTGAATTTATAGAAGATATCTGTGATCACCTTAGACTGTAAAATCAAATATAAGATTGGATGAAAAATATTTGATAATTTCAATTTTGAAACTGCCACTGCTTCCAAACACTCTGCTGACTTATCTTTCAGTAATTTACATATCTCTAAGTTTGGTGAAGAAACGTTTCCTTAAGATATACCTGTCTGAGATTTAGAAATAGAACATCTCTAAACAGCTACAAAATAAAGTCCAATTTGCTGTGATTTCAAAGCAAGAAGGAATGAGGTAAAATAATAATAATAATAATAATAATACAGAATAGCAATAGTAACAGTAATGTAGCAATAGTAACAGTAATGATAATAATAAGCATAATGATCGAAAGTATTTATTTGCATTTCATGGCAACATATAGATTCCAATGAGAACACATAATGTACTGAATTAGACAGTTCTCGAATACAAGCATTGGAACAGGCTGCCCAGGGAAGTGGTTGAGTCGTCTTCCCTGGAGGTATTTAGAAGTCGTGTAGATGTGCTGCTTAGGGAGATGGTTTAGGGGTAGACTTGGCAGTGTTAGGTTAACTTCATGATCTTAAAGGTCATTTCCAACCTAAACAATTATATGATTCTGTGATTCTAATATATGAACACAATAAGACAAGATGCAATTTTCAAGAGTATCCATGGCGATGACCAACCAAAAACTGGATAGTTTAATATAATAGGGCTGAGATGGCATTTAAGGATCGGAGTCTTCTGCTTACTTGCTCTCTAATGCTAGTGACCTCTGTCCACTAGTTTTTAACCAGAAAGTATAACAGATCTATTTTTATTTACATATTCAGAAGCACATCAGTTGTGGCAGCACTGAGTCACGTTTTGTAGCTCATACTTTAAAACACAAACTTGGCAAATATTTGCCTTTCTGGCTACTTGATCTCATAGGTACTTTCTGAACACATTTCTGATGTACATGTCAAAAAGCTCTGTAAGTCTTAACTTAAAAGTAGTGTCAACAGCTTTTCCCTTCAAATGTTGCTAGTAGTGCTCATCACATCTTTCTGAGAAGTGATTCCAGAAATTTGCATATATCTGAGGTAGTAGAGTTCAGTTGTCCCATGAAGATTTAGAAGACCTGAAAATCACATTTCTGCAGCTTCCACAATAGTGTTGTGAAAAAACAACAACAATAAGGACAACAACAAACTGATTAGTTACCTTATTTGGCATGAAAACACTCACAGATGTTATTTTGAAGCTACTTCAGCATATCCCGTCTCTCACCCCCCACAAACCATACGTCGTAAATAAAAAGAATAAAATACTGTTGTTTTGTGCTTAGGGCACACATCAAGGAGAGGGATAATCTGGATTCTATTCTTTGTTCTAAGGATTTTTGAATGCATTTTCAAAGAAAACTTTTATTTGGCAAAACACACGTGTCCTGAACTGGGAGAGGAGCACGGGTCTCTGCTTCCAAGTAACCCCATTAACGTAGAGAAACATGGTCTCAGGTGATAAAACTCTTTGGTATTTTCAGGCCTAAAATTTTGATTTAATTTCCTCACTGTGACATGTCTTTCACTGAAATAGGGGATAACTTAATTATGCTCACCAAGCCAGTGACAAAAGCACATACATACTCTTGCTTTTATATCCACAGCCTTCATAAGTCGATACAAGCATCTGAATCTCTGACTTCCAGACCTCTTGAAAAGGCTTTAAATCCCAGATGACCGTGGTAGGAATTGGGTCTTGGAATTATAGGTCCCTCTAAGAATTAAACGATATTCCTAATTTGGGGACTTGCATTTAAAAATCCAATTTCTATGCAAAATCTTAACACCGCACTGTGAAATATCATGTTTTCTTTCTCCTTGGGGGAATAATTTAGTGAAAGGAAACAGAAACCAATATCCTGAATTAATAACGTGGGCAGACAAAAAATAAGTAGGTATGGGATTGTCATTAAAGAGGAACATTGAAAATTAATTTCTTTATCAGTCACATTTTGCTTAATTTTTACTTTCAGTTTCAGATTCATCTGGCTGGAAAACTGAACCTTTTGGATTCCCTCTGTAAGTGAATTGACTACTCCTGAGCTCTCAAGGAGCTGTGGCTTCTGGAAGGCTGTAAGTCTGGTACACCAGCTGCTAGAAAGCAGTCTTGACAAAGGTGAGTTGGCAAATAGTCACACATATTTTCAGAACTTAATCAAAAGTGACTTATCTCTGTGAAATCCCTTAATTTGATGAATAAGCAAAGTTCAGTGACCCTCAAAGCCAGTCACTTGCTTTGTCAACCTCACTTTCCATGTACAAGTGATTCTGTGACAAGTAGTTGTTGAGAGCACTACATAAAAATCAGGTCATTGTGTGTACTTGCCAGTTATGTGAAAAAGCATGTTGGTCTGCTGCATGTAGGATATGGACAGAGGAATTCTTTCAACCTCCTGGCCAGAACCAGTCTCTAACCACAGCTTTCACAACTAGGACCCCACACTTTCATTGCTTGGTGTGAATGTGTCAAGAAAAAAAAGAATGTTAAGTCTCTCAGACAGCCAGTACATCTGGCTTTTATCCTTCTCACTGCCTCACTCAGGAAGGAGTTTGGTTATTTTTAAATCTAAAATCCATGCGTGGAGCCAAATAAACATAATTCTGCAGCTGTTTCAAAGATGATAGGAAAAGATTTTAAATGTTTTAAATTGTATAAGTTTATTTATCATCTGTTAAATCCTCTCCCTCAAAGAATCAAAGGCCTCATTTGTGCTTCAAGCACTCATTAAAGCTTCGCTCACCCTATCAGAGCCTCAAAAAAACAACCCAACAAACCCTAAATCATGTGATTTCATGTACCAATATACAAAGAGCAACTTACAAAAATTATTCATGATCAGCTCATGAACACTTTATGAAACCTAATATATTAATTAAATGGGACTTTTCAAGCAGTTGTAACATTCAAATAGCTGAATAGAATTCTCACCATGAGTGTACAGCTAAATTATGGCCAGGAAGGGGGCACTGAATCTCCACAAAATTGCTGTTGATTGGTTGTCCAGATCTTCCTATGACCATGTGGGTTTTTTTGTTTGTTTTTCATGTCTTCTACTCAAATATTTTGCATGTGTGTTTAAAAAAAATAAAAACAACATACCACCACACACACACAAAAAAACAAGCAAACAAAAATCAAAAATCCAACTGAAACCAACCAACCAACCAACCAGAAAAACCCACAAACAAACAAAACCCAAACCAAAACAAAAAAAAAAAAAAAAAAAAAACACCCAACCCAAGGAAGCAAAAAAAAAAACCCAAACAAAACACCACCAAAAAAAACCACCCTACAGGCATTTTTGAAAATAACATCTTAAAAGCATTTGGGTATGGATATGTGATTTTGGTGGACACTGTGAAACCATAATTACCAGGGCTTTTTTGAAGGTGTTAGCAATCAAGTCCCTCATAGACCCAGTCCTATAGCTTCTACAGATGCTATTTCTTCCTGAATCAACTGTTCATGACTGATTTGCAGCTAATTACGGGTTGTGTGATTCACTTGCACATGTGTTTTTATACCTTTTCCAGTCTATTTAGTGAATGACAATAAACAACAAAAACAAAAGGTGTGTATAGTCTTATTTAAACAAGTGAAATAGTTTCCTTTTTCTAGGAACATTATGTATATTTGCAAAATAAGGCTTGGTCAGTACTTCAAATAACTGAAACATCTAAAGTTTTATCTGATTGGTTTAAATATGTACAATTTAGAGGATATTAGTACTTAAGTACAGAAAGCTGTAGCAGTTCAGTTATTCCTTCTTATTTCTTGACCATTTTGGTTAGTGTTCTGTTTTTCATTTAGTCTCAACAATGTTATTAACTTTAGCAGGTATAATAGACACCTCATAACATACTAAGTATAGATCTTCTTTAAACACCATTTTAGCAAAGTAAACCCAGAAAATTATGTTCATATTATTTAAACAATTGTAACATTTGATACGTTTAACAATTCTTTCTGGATCTGCCTAGATGAGATTTTCAAATAAAAACCAGATGAAAGCAAAATGCAATATAAGAATTGGTATCTCATGGTAAAAACAAGAGTCCAAAGCTCAGAGCTGTATTTTTACATTTTCTTGTAGAGAAAGTATGTTTATATTAACTTTGCTACTGCTTGAAAACTCAAGATCAGAGATGTTTTCCTTATTTTTTTTCTTTCTGTGAATGTGTAAACAGAGTCAGAGACATGTAAATACTTTATCCTATGTTAATCTGAGATGGAATCTGTGGAACTTTGCCTTCTTAATGGTATTCATTGTATATATTGTAAATCCCATTAACTTGTCATTAAATAATTAACTAAATCTGCATCAGACATACCTGATGTTGGTTATGAAAATCTATTTCTTGTATTCAGCCTTTCCAAAATATTTCTATTCCCCTCATCATGTCTTTGTTAGATTATTCTTTTCGCATAAGTCAGAAGACTCGGATTTTCATGCTGCATATTATTCTTCAGCAGTCCCAGTTATTTAAGTGAAAACAGGTGAGATCTTTCTGGGGAAGGAAAGAAAGAAAAGTGAGGCTTTGTGACTTCAGGCAAACAGCTAAGGATTTTTTTTCTGTGTTTGAATATGCTATTCATTTTTGAGATCCTAATGATCAGCTCCTCAGCCCAACTTAAACCCCTCTTTGCTACCCTAGTTGTGCACAGAGTGTATGAAGTCAAGCTGAAGAAGCAAGCAGGTGTTTTTTTTTTCCTTCTCAAACAAATCCCTTTCCCATCTGGTATTGATCCAGAACTCCCACCCTCCATCATAATGTGGGACTGTTTTGGCTTCAGACCACGATGAATTAATAATTTTGTCCCCTTGCCTACTGTCCCCCTTTACTCCCTCCCTCATTGTGAATACAAGGTCTACAGTGTGCTCTACTTTCAAAGCACAGTAATGGAAGGGAAGCTATTGTTCTTCTGAGAACAAGCTGGTTTGTCCATATACAGGTTTCTTATGTAAAATTGTAAATGAGATTTCTTCACACAAATGGTTATGGTCACCTACCATGTTCTTACACTGCTACAAGGTGTAAGGGCTTTCACAGAGAACATCCAGGTGGAAAAAAAAAAAAAAAAGAAAAAAAGCAACGTGCAAAAGGATTAGCTCCTTGGGTTGCTTCTGAGCCTGTGAATGCTGCATGGCAAGCCTGGAAGGGGTTCATACATGACACGTGGAAGTTTTTGGAGATAATCAAGTCCGATTTTAAGTGGAAAATAAGATAGATGCATAGACACTCCATTTTTCATAGGTGGAGCAACTGCTTTAGTTGATGTGATTGTTCTTATGCATCAACAAAACAGTAATCAGTACATGAAAAAACTTTTTAAAAGTCTTGAGATAGTGAAAGAGATAATTTTTAAAAAGAATAAAAAATTCTTATTATCAAATTTATTATTCTCAAACCATGCTATTCCCATGGATAGCTGAAATCTCTCATTGCAAGGAAATCCCAAACTCTAGCCCAGAGATAGCTGGATGCTTCTCCAGATTCCTGGCAGGAAAGAATAAAATATTTCTATGGGAAGTTGATGTTTCCGTGATAATCTGCTTGATGCTGCTCAGAGATTCAGAATGTGAAACAAGTGTTAGAGGGAGAGGTTAGTTATCAGAATCTGCATGAAATACTCAAAAAGGTCTAATGAAACTCGTCACTGGATTGCTCTGACACATGCAAGGTCTTTATTTATACAAGAACAACTATCATACCAGATCTAGTCCAAATCTTTGTACTCTGCTGTGGATACAGATTTTACACAGATGCTTCTTGTGCTCGTTGTGCTCTCACAGACCATAAATACTTTGCTCTTTTAAGTATGCACATCTCTTCTACAATTGGAGTCAGTACTATGGTCTAAATGCCTGGGCTATGTTAAATGATAAGCTATATTCTGTAAATTAATTACTCCCTCCCTTAAACACATACTGTTCCATGGTCAGTGGTAACCCATAAAACATTTTCAGCCTTTGCCTGCTTGTATAGCACATTTTAGATAACAAAAATGAATTCTTATAGTAATATTTTCCTGTTGCTGATGAAGGGTGGAATCCCAGTCCTAAGTCCTTGGCAAGGTTCCCATTTGCTTTATGATAGGTCCAGATTTAAATAAAGAAGCCTGTAATCTGGGAGACTTTGAAAGTAAAGTCTGAGTCTCATTCCTCTGCTGTCTGGGCAGGCTTTTCCACGGAGCAGCCTATACAGTGATGAAGAGAGTCTTTGTCAAGCCAGCTGGCTCTGCCTACAAGCCCACTTCTGCTGCTAAGGGAAAGCTTGTCTTTGTGTCTCAAAGGGATACCAGACTTTTCACTTTTAAGCATTTTTTTTTTCTTCGTGGATTTAAGTGTGTTTACGTTTCCTTGTCCAACTGCTGATTTCTGTATCCTTACTGGTTTTCTCATCTCTGGCTCATAGATGCTGTTCATATTTCTAGCTTGTGGACAACAACATTATCAAGCCTCATACTCTGGACATTCCTTGGCACAGCTTTTCTGACAGGTGACTTTTCCATTAGGGGATTTTTCTTCATTTTGGCTCCAGTCCTCAACTCCCCACACAGTCTGTCTGGGCACTGGGAGTGCATGTCAGACAAACTTTGACAAAATCTTAGGATTTGTGCTCACTTCTTCTCAGTGAGATATTTGTAAACATAGTAATATTTTCTAATATAAACTCACAGTAAGTTCACACGTTTCTTTAGTGAGATTGAATGGATGTGTTAAGTGAAATTTTATGGGAATGTATGTGTGAGAGATCCAAGAGGAACTAAATCTTGCTGTGAAATCATGCTTTTATATTACAGGGGAGACTCAAAAATTGAACTACAGTTCCAGAATTTTCAAGGAAGGCCAACATGTGGAAAAATGAACATTTTGTAGTTCTGGTACCCATCTGAACTTGTGACTGATCTGAATTTCTTTTTCATTTTTTTCACTACCTCAGACTGTAAGGTTTTGAAGTTTATTTTACCTATCCAAATGCACTGTAGGATTGAGTTTTGTCTCAGAATAAGAAACTAACCCTCAGACAGATAGCCTCACAAAATGCAATGTTCTAAAGGTTTTTACTAGTCCACAGAAATAAAATGAGCTCTAAGCAGAAATTCCATGCCACTTGGGTACAGAACTGACATTTTTTCATTTATTCATTTTCTTCTCGAGGAAGACCAGAAAACTGCTCTAGAGTGATGGTTAGGGCACTCAGCTGGGGTGAAACAAATAATTTATTCTCCCAAGGCTTAGGAATCTAGTTCTTATGTTTAATGTCCATCTTCTAGCTCCTGGGATAGGTGCTACTTGGATGTCGATCCAAGGGTAAGACGTGATTGTCTCTCTATTTTCCACCTGAAATTGTTTTCTAAACCAATGTGTTTCTGAAACTGAGAGATTTGCGAAGAGACAGGAATGCATTTTTGATCCATCACCACTTTATGAGAAAAAAAAAAAAGTTTCAAAATTCTTGGCTACACAACCTTCCAAAAGTCAATAGTACTTATAAATTATTGAAATAATATGGTGCTCATTGAATAAGTTGTAAGATAGACAAAAAGGGTGGAACATATTAATAGTATGAGAACAACTGCATGTTCACTGTATGATCTTACACGAAAACAATTCCGTTACATTAATCTTTCTCATAATGAATATGTCTGTTCAATAGTAATTTATGAATACAATACATAAAACAGTTATTGAGGCAATTGTCACGTGAATATATTTGTTAAATTTAACAGGGGTTAAGAAGAATGTGAAGACAAGCCATTACTTTGTGAATGCCTTTGGACTGAAATAAGATGAGTTATTACTATGAAGGCTTTGGTGTTTGCCTTCAGCCACCTCAAAGACTTTTTCCCCATTCAGAATCAAGCAGCAGGGAAACAGCATAGCTGAAGAGCTATAGCACTTACAAAAGAGGCTACTTCACAGATCTAATCAGATGGAAAAAACCCAAGTTTTCTGATATCAGAAACTGCCAGACCTGCCTGGTCTGTGTCTAAGGAATAGTAGATTATAGCTGTTATAAAGATATGTGAAGTATTCAGGGTTTTAAATAAAATTACCTCAATTCTGTGTTATTTCATTTAAGGTGAAACAATATTTTGATTTAAGAAAGTTGTCTTAGCAATTAATTTACTTCTGGTTACTCAAGGGAAGAACTGCCAAATAAAATTTCTTTAGTTGATAAGCAATAATGATATACAGAGTACAATGGCCATGAGACTGTTCTAAAAGTGGGAGAATCATGTCATTGTTCCCCAGGAAAGGTCAAAGCATTTTTGGACAAGGACCAGAGGAAGAAGAATGACACGGTTATCCTTGTAATTCTGAGAGAAGTGTTACCTATTTTTTGGAAAAAAAGTACTCCCAGACAGAGCAATTAAAATCAAATAACCCCTGGTCTACTGAAAATCTGAAGCAAATCTCAATTAAGTGTCAAAATACCCCAGATATCCTGTTTTCAGAATCTCCCATCTGACCCAGCTAGAAGTGGGGAAAAAGGATAAGGATTTTTTTCCAATCTGCCTCTGTAGAGCCAAAAAAGTTTCATTTGCCTCTTTATTCTTAATAAATGGAAGCCATATTACAGCCATTGAAAAGCTCATCCAAACATTTAAAACTGTTTTGGACTGCAGCTTCTTGTTAATTCAAGTGAAATATAATATGTGTTGTTCTTAGGAACAGAAAATTGCACATTAACACTCCTCATAGCTACTACTAATTGTTGCAGCATTGCTTCCTGTTATATACTGTTTTAGATAGATTTTTCTACTTATACTGTACTGCTGCTTTGTAAGGAGCATAGCTATTCTTTTTAAAATCACTGTCTGGATTCTGCTTCTAATTCATCCAAAGTGCAACTGAAGTCACGATTTAGTTATAGTCTACGCTTGAAGCTGAACATGACATGGCAGACTGAAGTCAGACATCTAAATATTATTATTTTTTTTTTACTAAAGCGCTACTCCAGCTTGTAAGCTAATTGTTACTGTAACAACAGCAGTACTGCAGAAATTCTCTGCCAGAGTTCATTCAATTTGCATTTTAATATACTAAATCTTCTTTCCATTAATAGTGCTGATACAGGAGTTTGACAGACAAAATACAAATGTGGGTGTGTTTGTGGATACATTCTGAAATCCACTGTGGCATATAAAAGTAAATGAGAATCCTCTCTTTGGCACCATTATCCAAATGCCTCTCCACTTCTTTTCTCTCTGAGGTGAAGGCTGTGCAGATGGTTTGATGTAATTCACTCAACAAAATGATTCAGAGGCAGGAAGATAAAGCCCATGTTACTTGAAACATCATGCCTTTCTTTTTTTCAGTGTGCTGAAGGAATTTACTACCTGGTATACTTTATTACTTAGAATTTTAACAACTTAGTCTAATAAGATGCCATATTTTTCCAACAAGAATATAGCTTTGCTTCTTTGAAAGGCCTTCCAAAGAATGCTCTGTGACACAGTTGTTGTATCTGCATTTTGAAAGAGAACCTGCAATACAGGTCTTAAAATATCAGGAAGAGCATCACATTTGTAAACTTTTGTGTGTGCCAGGTTTGTATCAAAGACATATAATGAAAGCACAAATGAAAGTAGAGAGTTACCACAGGAAGAATATAGCTAGCTGCACTAGGAAACATGTTGGAATACTTTGTGAGAGATATAATTTCTAAAGAGCCGTAATTGGAGACAAAAATCAATTTGTCCCAAAGTCTCTTTTTTCTCTTTTTCATTAAGTGCTGTCCATTTATATGTCTTGACAGAATTTACCTAACTGTTTTCTGGTGTATCTTAAATAAAATTACTGTAGTTTCAAACTTCAACCAAACAAAATAATTTTCTGATGGCATTTTTGTGTGATTACAAAAGAGCCTCACAAAATGTGTGATGATGTGCTTTTAAAGTTTACCTCAACGTTGGCATTATCAGCTAATGATTCAGCAGTAGCATGTATATCTCATGGGAACTGAAGAATGGAGCAGTAAGGGATTTTTTTTAAAGAACTTGAGATTTTGAATAGGATTCTCACATATTACAGAAAGCTTTGAGATCCACCCTGAGCAAAAAAGCAACTTGCGTGATGAGTCTCTTTTCTTACCAGCCAGGGTTCCACCACATTTACTGTAGTGTCTTACTCTGCAAATAGTGCCATTTTAAGCAATGAGAGAGAAAATATGAACTTTGAAAAGAGAAAAGTTTTTTATAGTTTTTAGGAAATGAAGCTGAGAGTTCATACAAATGAAACAGCTGGTTTAGAATCTGCCAGATGTATTATTCAGCTCAGCACTTACAATTTTGTTTAGATCATTTGTTTAGACACTTTCTCTAGCTATCTTTGTATATTCCCTGACCCCATCAGAGTATCCATCTGCCTGATGATTTGTGGTGTTTCTATTGCTTCATAACATATTTTTTAAGATCTAGTTTACAGACGGAGAACTGAGGCACACAGAAAGTATCATGAACTAGGAGAACTATAACTACTACAGTCATGGGCCGAAGCAATCTTGCCTAACATTAGGTGGGTTGATTTGATTTTTTTTTTCCTCACATGGGTACCCAATGACATTTGAGATGACCTTGGGTATCCCACTTAACCACCATTTGGCAGCTTAAAGAGGTCTAGGTCTTCCATAGGTCCTGTGACTATCCTGTCCAGAAACCCCAAGAATATGCTGTAGGCACTTCAGCTGATCTCAAGTGGCACTGGAAAACCAGGCTGCACACAACTGAATCAAGCCCTAGCAGTTTGATCATGGTGACAAAGCTCTCAGGATCAATAAATTGCTAATTAGTGTCATCAGTGACATTTAGGATTGCAATTCATCTTCCAGATGTGCAAGTCTACAAATCTACCTTAGAATGAGGTAAATGACAGTGTGAACCATAGTGAATTCACTGATTCGGCCTTCACTGACTAAAATGGAAGCTCGGGCCACAATAGTGACAGAGATAAGATGAATGTTGACCTCAAGTCCCTGGCAGCTGATCTTTGTCTCTTGGCTGTTTTGCACTTAGTTGTTTATTCATTTTATTGTTTCTGTACTTTTCATAAAAATATATATATAGTCTGCTATAACTAGCAGGATTTGGTGTTGTATCCTTTCGTGTTTTTAGCTCAAAAGCTCTTGGTTTACTCATCTCCATTTCAATGAAACAAAAAGACAAATCCTGACAATCACAGGCAGATAGGCTATCTGTGAATTCAGTGTTAGTTGTGACGGCTAATGAAGGCAAGCTGCCCCTCCAGTATCTCAAAGGATGGGATTTTTTGTTGTTGTTTATATTATCACTGTTATATATGTGGCTGTGTTTTAGCCAAGGAACTGTACAGACCAGTGGGTATCAGCCTTCTTACCTCTCTCGGCCAAACTAAGAAAAGGAAAAAAGATTCTAAACTGCTATTATGGACTTGGAGCTATGAGGAGAAAATGTTAGAAATAGAATGGTGTTTAGAAGGGTGTGTGTGTCTATAGTGAGTGATCAAAAAAAAAGGAGGATATGCTTCTGTTAGACAGAAAGAGAATGGGCAGCCTGAAGGGCTAAGTCACTAAGCCATGCACGATACATTTCCTTTTTGTTCCCAAATTCTTTTACCCGACTTCTGTCAACTTCCCCTAATGACCCACTCATTCAATCAGGATCAGCAATTAATGATTCAAAGTGCCTCAGAACAGTGCTATTTACTTCAAATGAATCTTCATACGTATGACTGGGAAAATTATTCTTTTTTTTTTTTTTTCTTTTTTTTTCTTTTTTTTTTTTTTTTGTGAAAAATTGCCTCATATATAGACTTGGTAAGGGAGGCAGCAGCCACCTTAAGTGAAACTTATCATGACAAATATGCAAATAATGTAATCAAGCTCAGCCAGTATAAAGTCAGATTACAAACCTGATCCAGCATCTTTGCTCTCACATGTGATTCAACATTTCTGGACTTTGTCAGCAAAAAATAAATCACAGGTCTGAAAAGCTTGATTCTATTTCTCAGACATGGCAAGGATATATGCACAAAAGTGGCTTCAGATCTGATTTATTAAGATCTCTTTTTGTCTCCAGAAGATGACTGGAACACATGCATTTTTATTTTTTTCCTCCAAAATGCTCCTTTATGGAAGAACATGTTTCAGCCCCTAAATGATTATTCTATGCTTGTCAGTTTTAGATTGTAACATGAGTTACGTTAATGATTTCTGAGGTGATGGTGATGCCTCTGAGGTTGTCTGGCAGAATTGCCAGCATAAAAGTAATGAGTATCCCAGCACGACCCTGCACTGTTAGGAGATGAAGGGGAGAGGGGAAATAAATGAGAGACCTGAGTCTGTGGAAAGAATATCTGTAAAGTCACTTAATGGAGTCTAGGATAGAAAATTAATCACCCATAATGATTAGGGTTTGTAAGAATGTTTGGTTTAATTCCATTTGTAAATATTTTCCACCTAATGATAAATGAACTCTAGGATAGGTTGTAAGCAAAATCTGAATCTGATACAAGCTTTAGAAGTGCACAGAGTGGAGAGGTATTAGACCACAGTAGCTTTTATCTGCTCTTTTCATTCTACATCTAACAGGCTTCATATAATCTTTGGGTAAAAAAATATTGGAACGTACATAGCTTGATATAATCAAAGTGAAAAAAGGTAAATTAAATGGCATTAGTCTGAAGCAACTTATTATTAAATGATTAGGAAGCTAAAGCCATTACAGTTTATTGTTTATAATTCCCTAGCCTCTAGAGTCTTATTTAGTATTTCAAATTTTCCAGGTCAGTAATATGTTGCTTTTTTTTTTCTTCTTAATACAGTCTTTAATCCCTAATGCTTCTTGTGAGAATTTACCACACTTTAAACCTATGGTAATGTTTGTCTTAAAAGTGACTATCAAGCAAACAAAGAGGAAGCATTACGGCTCTCATTCACATTGGCTTTTGAGTGTACAGGTTAATGAGAAATCGTTTTTATAATTTGTGTTACAAATTTCTGAAATTCACTGTACTATGTTGTGTAGACAGTAAAACTGCATGTTCATACTCATTCCTTCTTGCATCAAAGTCTGTGCATGTATAATGATTTTATAAGGAAGATTATAGCATTGTTCCAAATATGGAAATAAATTAAAAATAATACAAATTGCATAAATTCAAATCTCCTGGGTAGTTCTTCAGAGCTTCACACCTTTCTCTGAGATAAGCAGCTAGTGATCTTGTGTCATTTTTCTTCAGAGGCGCATATTCATACTAAATGAAGTAGAGAATGTACAGGATTTTATGCCTGTATTTGAGGGCTGCAAAAGTGAGAAAATATGTGGTAAGGTGATATAATATAAAAATATAGATTAGATATTAATAAATTTTTTTTTTTTTTTTAAGTCAGAAGCTTAAAACATACATTACACTGGAGACTTAGTCATAATAGAACTGAGTAAATGAGGAACACAAAACATAAAAAATAATTTATGAGTTTCATTTCCCAGGGACTGAGGGGGTGACAGAACAGTCAATTATATTAATTTCAAATTAGAATAAAAACAGAGACAAAACTCTAACAATTTCTATGAAAGAATATTGTGGAAAATTATAAGTTTTGTTGTTGTCATTGTTTTTACTTATTTATCTTATTTCTTGCACTTTCATAGTTTGCTCCTAAAACAAATGCTGTGATATATCCTTTTTTTTTCTTTTTTTTTTTTTTTCAATTTGAAAGGAAATTTAATTCCAGCCAAAATGGTTGCATCAAAAATTCTGCAATTTCACAAATATTAGAAGTTATGCAGTGAAAATAGTGTGAGAAATTTTTAAAACCTATTCTGATTTGGTTTGCCTATTCAGATATTTTATTTTAAAATGATATATTTTCACTATGTTAAAATAATTATGAAGGTATTAATACTTTTTTTTTTTTTTTGTCCCATGGCATTATTTTTCAATTAAAAGTAAAAAAATATTATAAGCCTCTCCTGCTAATACTCACTCTTCAGGCTTTTGGGAATCTTGCATTTGAATTGAGACAAAAGTTCCTAAAGACTGACACCTTTTAAAGTCAATCTGTATTGAACATTTTAAGAAATGTATTTTTTGTTTACACTATTCCTTTCTAGTGTGCATATCAGTGCTTCTTTATCAAGTAGAGGTAAACATACACTCATGTGATATCTTGCTTTGATGAAAGGTAACTACTATAGATTGGTATCTGGGTAGCATTTTGTGAGTCAGCAGAACCTACCCAAATTAGTGTGGAACAGAGTAGATGTTTAAATACCACAGTGGTAACACAACGAGTAGGAAAGTGACTGGTTCTTAGTGGAATGGGGATGTGAATAAATATAAAGTTTGAAGGTTCTCAGGTGAAATTTGGAGACAGTTAAAAAATAAGATGACAATTCACAGCCTGTAGATTTTATCTTTGACCTCAGTGCATGCAAGCTTTTGAAAGAATGTTTAATAATCATAGATTCCTGGAAGAGAAAACCTCTGTAGAAAAAGTGATCAGAATCATAGGGAAGGCACAGGGGAAGTTAATTCTGGATAAAAACAAATAAAGGAAGAATCACTAGACCTAAATTTATCTTACTTATGTTTAGCTGTATAGAAGTTCAACATCTGGTACCAAGTAGTTGGTCATTTGACATTCAACATAAACAATAGAAGTAACAGGTAGTTCAAAACAACAGTTCATTCTAAATATCTGCATATGTGAGATAAATTTCTGTGAAAGTATGTTTTGTTTGTTCTCCAATTTTGATGAATTGCTGATGATACAAAACCGGGTGGAGTGACTGAAAACGCAGTGTGTAGTGCTAACATCCAGAAGGACCTCAACAGGAAGGAGAAATGGGCTGATGGGAACCTCACAAAGCTCAGAAAGGGCAGTTTCAAGTCCCACACCTGTGGAGGAACAACCCCATACACCAGTACATCCTGGGGGTTGACCGGCTGGAAAGCAGCTTGGCAGAAAAGGACTTTGGATCCTGGTGGATATGAAGTTGAACGTGAAGAAGCATTAGGAGGAGTGTTTTTAAAAATGAAAGCCTTTTAAAATTTTTATCAGTTTTATCTCTAGTACCAAAAGTTCCTGCCATATTAAGTCCCTCTATTTCCATCAGCTACTGAAAAAATAATTCCTAATGCACACACATTTAGGTATGTGATGCATTTACTTGTGATTTTTCACACACTGCCAAGTGATGAATTTACCTTGCAGTCCTCATCCAGTCCTGTCATAGCTGAGTGCAGCCATCTAAAGATTATGTAGAGGAAATAGAGTCTTAGTAGAATAAAGCAAGAAAACTCAAAGATAGTCTTACCTAAAAAGTGATTGAAAAAGTAAAGCTGGTAATGCTCTGAACAAATAAAGGGACCTCACCTTGAATTTCAGTTGGTGCAGTTCTTTATTATATAATGATAAATCACTTTTTATGCTTTCGGTTTGCTTTTGGGTGGGAGTGTGTCAGATGTGGCAAACACGTAAAAAGTTTTGTGCAATAGGAAAAGTTTGCTGTCTTGCAAGTAGCAGGTTGCATGAAAATACAGTACTGCAGGAGTGCATGTAAGAAACACTGTATAATACATATTGTATCTTTGAATATACTGTACATTAAAGTTTTTCTATTAAAGAAAGCCAGTAAGATTCTATATGCATTTTTAACATAATATAGACCAGAAGCTTTAACTTTTTTGTTGTTTTTGAGCTGATTTCACTTTTTGTCAAAAGGTACAATCAAAATAATAGAGCTGCACTGTGAGAGATCACTTTGCAATACCTAAACTTAGTTTATTCTTTTACACATTCATTTATTTGTTTATTAAGAATCACTAAGATTAATATATTTTTCTTTTAAAAAGTAAAGTAAAAACTTAGACAAGTATTCTATAACATAGAACCATTATTAAGTCAGAAAATATCATTAACATAAACAGCACTTGAGAGCATTGGCAAGGTTAGATATCAAATGTTGTCAAGAACCAAAAATATGTGTCAAGCTATATTAATTTATTAAAAATATAACAAGATAATTTCTGAGAACAGTTTTTTATTTGGCAAATTAGTTGCATACATTGAATCAACGTATTTATGATTGGGTGTTGTGCTTCTTTGTCATCTTCATCTCTTCTTAGTGGTGAGTCTCTGAAACAGCAGTGGTCCTTACAGAGGCTTTTGTATATAGACTTCTCACATACAGTGCTCACAGATAACTTCAAAAAAGGATTTAATTATAGAATCTTATTGGTTTTTGTTATTAAATATTATTTGCTTCAGGAGACTGTTCTGGTGTATATTTAATGCACGCACACAAAATTATCTGGTTGCTTTATGTGTATGTGTATATATATGTATACACGCTCAGGAGACAACATTTCTGCTGCTCTGTGATCACAGTTTGAGCTGTTGGTGTATTTCCACCTTTAAGTAATGGCAGTGAATACAGCAGAAGAATGCCCACTGGAGCAAAAATATGCAGAAACTTACTCTAAAAAAGGGATATAGTTTTTGATCTCCAGCCTAAATAGGCCAAAATAATTCTGTAGTAGGAATGAAGTCCCAGCCTAGAAAAGAAGGTAAATACATTAATAGTTTTAACCAAGCAGAAAACTCATCAGTTTCTATGAAATTATATATGCACTTTCAATTTCTTCTTTCATTTGCATCCTTTCTGGACTACAGTTTATTCAAGTGTAAGACTTGTTATCCTTAGTTAAAGGTAAATTCAAATGCTCTGATTAACATCTACTTTGGCATATGTACATCTGAAGCAAGTTTAGATCTATGTTGGCATGAAAACATTCTCATGGAAAATACTGGTTACACTATATCCCAGCTGAATCTTGTCTTAATTCCCTGGTCATTCCACTAAGCCATTGGAAACTCCATAGCAAGTCATATCTTCAAAGGCTGGCATCAGTTTATCAGAAAACAACCCTTTGAACTTTTACTTAAGAAAGGGGGATTAAAACTGTTTAGAACATGGGTAAAGCTACAGAAAAATATATACTGCTATAAAATTGAAACATTATGACACCTGGATATTACACAGAGTGGATCCCGGTGGAAGTGCATCGCTAGTAAATGTTGAATTGGATGGTAATGAAGCTTGAGCGGAGTCATTTTCTCCTTTTACTTAACAGAGTGCAATGAAAGTTATTCTAAAGTGATTTTATACAAAGATATTTATTCTGTTATTTTAAAATGTTCACTAGAAAGGAGGTGGGCATAGGAATTCCTCCATATTCATACTGCCCTTCAGGTTTCCCAGCAAGACTCCTGGTATCTTTGAATTTACCGTACTGTTTCTGAGCCACTAAGTTGTGTTCACAGCTGTTACATTGCTGTTACATATGGTGACAGGATACCTATGAAGTGGGATTTTGGAAATCAGATCTGAAGAGTATAGTGGTTTGAATTTTTCCCCCTTCACACACATTGTAATCTAAATCCTTTGAGAATTAATTCCTGGGGTTCCAAACAGCAATAACTTTGTAACAAATGGATGGTAGGAGATGGGAGAGGGCAGCATGGAGGACATGAAGAATGGTGCAAAATATGTTATACAATAGTTTTCTCTCAATGCAAGAACCAGGAAAATGTAATTCAGTTGAAAACTTACAACAAGAATAAATACACAATTGATTGCATAGCTGAACAGTGAAATTTACTTTTGAAGTATAATGAAGTCAAGAAGTCACTAAAACTTGAAAATATAGGACACATTTAAATGACACCTCATAGGGCAAAAAATAAAACTGCAAGTTCTTCTTTAACTGTCAGCAAAAGATTCCTTACGAATCCTCTAAAGCATCTTTACTCAGCTGTGGTCAGAAAATACAAGAGTAAATGGACCATGTTGCCTATTTTAAGTGCTTCAGTGAAATTATAGTTTGTTATTTGGGATTTCTGGTTTTAGAAATTAGCTAGCACAGCGTATTTCTCCTGCAGTTTTCTTCTCTTTCAAAACTCCATGTAAAAAGGCCATCCACTATGCTTACTAAACTTTAAATAATGACAGTCACCTCAGATTAGGTGTTACAAAAAACACTGTAATAAAAAGAATAATTTACAAACAGTGTCCCATCTCAGACAATTTCAGTACATTTTGCTTAAACAGCAATCTGATACACAGAGGCAACTTTGACCTCAATGAAATACATTTCCAGACTGGTACTTTTCAGCAAACAACAGACACAGCCATGCATCAACACTCTAATGCCTTCTAGAATAACTGGGAATACATCTAATTCACTCCATAATGATACTGATCAGCCCCCAAATCTCAGTTTCCTCCTAATCAAAGTGAAGAAATTTTTTCTCATAAATTCTGCAATATGTCTGAAAATACATAATAGTAAGAAACAGTCTTATGAATTCACTAAACTGTTAGCAGCTTTACATCTCATTTAGAAAGACAGCGTGTGTTTTTTTTAAAAAAAGCCTGGTTTAATTAGATAGATCATGAGTATTCAGATTGAGCAGTGTAATTTTCTACAGTCCCTGTCTAGGTTGGTTCAGAGTTTTGTGCTGTGGATACAAACTAATGTTTCATGAAGCTATAGGAAACTAAGACTGACTGGTCTCATTGCATTATCAGGGTCCAAAACAGAATTTGCCCTTAGAATTTCTTTAAGGTAGAAAAGAATTTTTCACAGAAGAGTCCCTGAACTATGCTCAGCTGTGAACAAAGAGGAGTGGGGAAAGACTCATCCTTACAATTATGCATTGCTCTTCTTATATTTCAACCTGTAATGGCTGACTTTGATTTCATCTGTACAGAATAGCTGCTGCTTTAGACCATGTACCTAGAAATGCCTAGACCATTCGTTCTTATCTCAAAGCTGTAAGCAAATCTGAAGAAGAACATAGCATGGATAAAATAATTGCTCTTTCCAAAAACAATTGCAAAAGTTCCAGTGACCTTCAGACTCATGATTCAATTGTGATGGTCAGTTCATGCAAATGTGTGGACATTTATCAATGTGTACAGACAAAACTGTATCTTTCATCTTGGCTAACTTTGATCATGTACTTTGCTTTACATTATGTTAAGGAGCTGAGGAACGGAGGGGAGAGAAGGGTGAGTCTCATGCAAGTGGTAGCTGCTGACCATGACAACTCTCTGTAACATAGTTGGGGTTTGTATGTATAAGGCTTTGAGAGCAACAATATGAGAAAAATGGCATGGGAATGGTAAAGAAGAAATACAGCCACAAAGTCTCTAGGAAAACACTGCCTCAGTGGCCTAAGTGAAAGGGTTACAGTGCTGTAAATAATAAGTCCTCAGCATTGCTAAGGCTGAGGCATTGAGGCAGCTAGAGCACCATGAAACGACTTCCATGTATAAAGTAACACCAAATGCTTTGCTCCACTGTTATTGGAACCTCACAGCAGTCACTTTATCAGAGACAATTAGGAATTGGAATTGTTCAAACTTATTGGCTTCTTGTCAGACAATCCTCCCAGACCCCAGAGATCTACAGAAGGTCTGTAGCTTTTCCACCTTACATCAAAAGGCTCATGGAACATCAACATATGGCCTGTGAGCAGACAAAGAACAGGTGTTTCTCTCTGATGAGGGAGCTTGCTTTCTCAATGAAATTCCAGACAATCAATTCTTGCAGGTCCCAGAGGAGACAAAAGCTCTTATTGCTGGACTTACAAGAAATTAACCGTGGAGCAAATGTGTACTATATTGCAAAGGAATGTCCTTGCACTTGCCAACCAGCATGAGGAAATGAAGAACAGTGAGTGTGTCTTAGTGATGTCAAATAAGACTTACTACATCTGCCTAAAAACTTCTTGGGAAGAGTCTCCTTTTACTCATGCTACATGCAAGACCTCAAGACTCCCTTGTCCTGCCAAGAACATCACTTTCTTCCAAGTCCCAGAACACTGAGTCTAGTCAGTTAACACTGTCTGAGCCTATCTAGTCAACGCTATCTCAACCTAGGCACTTCCCTTACTGCCTTGCAACCCATTTGAGTATCATGAGAAGGAAATCAGATGTGCTGATACATTATAGATCAACATTATGTCTTCTTTCTTCTCTCTTATACACCTGTTCTTTCACTCACAGATGTATCTTCTTGTGTGCCATCTGCAGGGATGTTTCACTGATATATAACCATCTACCTTAGGCACTGCTGAAACCATAGAGAAGAAAAAAAATTTTTTGTGGCCTACTTTACATGAAATAAGCAACTGAAATGAAAACCATCATGACTTCAGAGTTATTTCCACATTTAAATGTTTAAGAGTCAAATATGCAAAGAACAGCCTGACAAAATTGGTTGGTGGAAACTTTTGTCTATGGATTATTATTCCATCTGTGGAGGAAGTAGTCATTAAACACGTGTGTTTTTCAATGGTTAGAATACAACTCTAGGCTTGAAACTGAAGTTCTGCGCATGGAGAAAGAGGCAATAGCCGATACAATCTTACAATCTGGATGGAAGAAACAGCACAAGACATGAAGAATTCTTGGTTATTCTCATGTCCACTGCCTTTTGACTCCTCTAATTCCTCATGCAAAAAACAGGTGTCAGTTCCCTGCCATGGACTCTTTCCTATTCCAGGTAGGTGCCAGCTGCAAAAATACATTTTTTTTTTTCTCCAAGAAATGATGATCTAACATGAAAGATCAGCTTGTGTAGAAACTCATCTCCAGGCATGGAAAGCATAAAAATATTGTTTTATCATAAAAAACTTAAATTTGCAGACTGGAAATGCCTTTTTGTCCCTAGATTAGCACAGAAAGCCATCCTCCATTCACAGAATAGATAATAATGAACTTTTTTCCTCTGGTCCTTTAGTTTTAGATTGTCCAATATGTAATATTCCGTTCCATTTCATCCTTCATTTTTGTTCAATGGTATATATAGTTTTATGTCTAGATGTTACATATCATAGTGACATCAACAGTTCCACTGTTGGAAGTGGGAGTGGGCTGGGATTCAAACTGTTTGCCTGTCTCCGAATGTAGTCATTTGCATCATTTAGTGCTTTCCAAGACAGTAGAGTTTACATTGTAAAAGTGCTATTTTTTCTGATAGTGGAAAATTACTAAAAATTCTTACACTCTTCTTCTGAAATTACTTTCACGTTGGTGTTTTTTCAGAGGACAAAGTACACACATATATGCCTATTTAATAGATCTTAGCATGACTGTGAGCATGTATATGATACATTGATATCTACGTGACATGTGCAAGTACTCTGAGGATTTCAAATGCAGATTTCATCACAATTAAAGCATTCTTGTCAAAGACTATTGTGGTTTAAATCTCCCTGTTTCTCTGTGTTTTTGGTTTTTAGTTTTGTTGTTTTGTTTTTAAATATACACACACACACTCATAAATGCTCAGATTCATCCTATGAAAATTTAGGAAATTCATGTTAGGAGATCAGTGATCTGGGATCCTTCTGTTATTAGCCAGAGCTTGTTCTCATGTTCTTAAAAAGGTTGCTGTTTCTATAGAAGTTATCATTCATATATACAATTTGATGACATTTTCATTTCTGTGACTCAACATTATGATATGAAGTAGAACTAAAAGTCAAGCAAACTGGTGCACAGAAGGCTAAAGTGACCACCTCTGGCCCCCACAGAAGCAAAGCTTACATTTTCTCCTGCAATCCAACTATCAGTCCTGAAATGGCATGTCCTGCACTCTAATAACCAGCAGAGGCAAACAGACTCCTTTTTCAGGGCACAGCATTTGTAAAACATATTCTACCCTATGTGACAGGGACACATGAGAAACATAGTACTACAGGGACTGACTCAAGTAGTCTGTGAACAATTTATCTAGAAGTGATTGTCACAAAATTCTGTACTCTCATTTATCATCTACTGATCAGCAGCTAGCATGGGAGGCTCAGTGAAAGAAATAATCAACAAGGATGATTAAAGGATGCAATGGTCTTTCTCAGTTCAGGTTTTGGCACAGCAAGAGTTCCTAATGGGTAGTTGATATGCTTTCAAAGATCATATGTGTCTTAAACTACTTTTCTGAGTAGCCAGATCCTAAGATGTCTTGAGATGTTATTTCCAGATTTTTTTATTTAAAGGGTTGTCTTCATCCCTAAATTGAAATCAAACTTCTCACTAGAAAGTGTATAAAGAATCTCAAATGTAATAATCTGTTTTGCTGTTGCTGAAGTAATATACATGTATGTTTTACAAATAATGGGAAAACAGAAAGTGTCAGACAAAGATATTTATCACAAAGTATCTGTGATTGTTACTGCTTTTTTCAGGTTAGTTTTCAGTTTCATTTGAGACATCCTTCATGTTTAGAGTTTACCAGGAATATACAGCATGATTGCCTCTTAAGAGACTATGTAATGGTGGAAAAATCTTTAATATGGGAGGTATTGCTGCCACATTAAGTGCTTCCTTAAAAAATCTTTCCATCCTGTCTTTACCTCTCTGCCCCAGAACCACCTTCCTGCCTGCCCTGCCCACCTACCCCCCCCCCCCCCCCAAGAAAAAAATAATAAAAAAAAAAGGCAAATCATTTTAAGAATACCTTTTTTCCTTTGTTTCCTTGACACCTTGGCAGGCTTTAAAAACCAAAGCAAAGCAAACAGAATGGTTCTTTTTCATATGTTAAGCATGAAAGAGAAATATTAAAAACCAGAAAATAGATGCATTCATGCTTGCTTTCACAGAAAGACATGATTTCCTCATTAATTGGTTTCTGTTTGGAGGACTCCTGTTATCCTCACAGTCTGACAACTAATGTAACTGTGTGCCAAGTTAATCTACCTTTATATAATGCCAAACAATCAGCAATAAGAAAAAATATCATGTAGCAAACGGCAAAACAAAAAGTCAGACAACTACTGATGATTAATTTTTCCCTAGAGCTTCCCAAATGTCATCTGTGAGAAAGAAGATTTGAGCTTTCTCTATCATTCCTATAGAGACCAAAAAAGTTAATAAATGAGTAAATAAAAGTCAATAAATTTAATTATTTCTTTTATTGGTTTGTAAAATGCACTATTCTTTTCACTACTTAATTATTATTGATCTGTTAGGGAACAAGAAAAGGGAAAGTAGTAGTCAACCAAGATGATTCCAGGTGCTGTTCCTTTTGTCAGTCCGGTACTGCAGCTTCTTTCTGTCAAAGGATCAGGCCCAGGAATTATGCATTAGCAATCTGGTCTTAAGTATTATAGAAGAGAGTATTTTGTGCTGAGATAGGGTTTGTTTTCTTTTGAAGCATGCCTGGAGTCATTAGCAGTCTATGACATTAAGCTCCTAGATCACATCTAAAACCTTAAAGTTATTCTCAGAGAAATTGCTTTCTGAGTGTTATTTGTAACAAACTTCAACTCCTAATTGTCCAGGAGGAGCTCTCAATCCAAGTATCCATTCATTCAGATGTCCCAAATGATGAATATGCTAATGAAGAGCAAACCTGAAAGACTCTTCAATTGAACATAATTTGTCCTTACACAGATTACAAATCATCACCACAAGCCTGTGCAGGTGTAGAATAATGTTGACATTCAAAATTAACTTGTCTCTTTATTAAAAACTTTCTGCTTCCCTTTCACTATTCTAGCACTTCTTGGGCTCTTTGCACAAAGCATGTTTCCTTGCCCCCAAATTTACCCAGAACAGTTTATAATCTGATAATCAGTGGCACATTTGAAGAGGGGGAAGGTATAAATTAGTATTGCTATGAATAGGTGGGAACTAAACCTTCCTTTACATTTCTGGGCAAGCATTCCACCACTACTACTGCCTGGAAATAGTGATTTACTTCATGTTTTAGGGTGCCTGACCTGATAGCACATGTTCAGTACACTTTAAGGTGGACAAGGATCCTAATTCTTCATAAGAATTAATCATCTGTGTTCCCATCACTACAGAAGGTCATGCTAAGCCAACTTTGCTGATTGGGTGGGTTGTGCTGTGATAATAGGTGCACTATCATTCTGATGTGACCAGAGATGGTAGATCAAAATAAACAGTTGCAAGTTCCTCTATCACAAAACAAGATAAATGCCTGAATGGTGGAGTTTATCATGCAATCTGACTAAACCACCTGGAACTCGACTGCCTAAACACTCATGTTGTCCCCTGAAAATACCCCCACGGAGCCAAAGTAGGTTTCTACACAAATTCTAATCTGTTAAAAAATGGATGTATCAATCAGCTTAGTAATTCTCTCAGGTCAAAGACCTTTTGAAGACCTCCACCTATTTGCCACTTTGTGGGCCTTCCCTGAGACAAGAAATTTAGTTCAGTAAGTTAAAGAAAATTGAGTACTTGGCATAAGTCCTTCTCCAAATAGCTGTAGATACATGGTTTACTTAGAGATACTCACCTGAACTGTCCTGTGTACTTACTTTGCTTAATGAGAAGACTTATCCATTTTCAACTAAAATCTCTGAAATGGAGCTGTACATGAAGTATGCTTCAAAGTTGCAGAAATCAAGAATCAAAAAAGAATGCTAAGTCCTGGAGGGAGATATGGTAACAAGAAACTTCAGAGGAAGACTGAGGATCTATGTGTAGCCTTAGTTTTGTACTCCACAGACCTTCAAGAAGAAAACCAGCATGCAGTGGCAGGGAAATCTTTATGTTAATTTAAAATCTCACTACAGTGTGCCAAAACATGTTTGAACTTGTTAACAGGAGTAAAAAGATTCTTGAAATATGAGAGGTGGTTGTATCTTGAACCTATCAAATGAACTGTAATAGAGATTAGGTGAAATAAGTGATCATTTTACTCAATAATTTAGAAACTAATTTGAACAATTCTACTGTATTCCTTCATTTTTAGTCAAAAATTGAATTGAGACTATTACATAATTTACTAAGTAAATAGCACAAATTGATGAAGAGCTCAAATACAGTTAAAGAAGTGAAGGGGTTATGTAACAGTACTGGAGTTGAGTTTGTAAATTTAGCAATTTAAGGTCTTACCAGTTAATCATGTCTTCTTAGTTCATTCCTTAAATTCCTGACACAAAATGGTGCTTTTTTCCAAATGATCTTGTAGTTATGGACTAAAATTTACTATTAGTACTAAAACGAAGTACATTTTGAATACTGATCATTGTTTAACACTGAATGCTTTCTATAATGATTATAATTTAAAAAGAGTATTGAAATCTTGCTAAAGGTCTCAGTGGTCTGCAAAGGCAGAAGACCTAGGAGGTCACTGGAAAAACTTTAATTATACACAATCCTCTTCATTCCAGTTAAACTTGAAGGTAATAGCTTCAATAACTAAATAGAGCATTAGGATCATTTTGAGTTTAATATCAAAACCTCATTGCTTTAAAAGCCCTGTTCTAAATTTAACTTTCATACTAATCAAGCAATACACCTTGATTCAACTTTTCAGCTTTTTTTTTTAATTAATATTCAATAATCATCATACAATTAAAACATCTTTTTGTTTGTTTCTGTTTCTACCAGAAGTACAAAACCAATAATTAAAAACTCTTGTACTTTTGTACAGTGGAGGTATTAAGAATTCATGGAATCACAGACTGGATGAGATTGGAAGGAGCCTCTGGAGGTCATATTTTCTAAACCTCCTGCTCAAGCAGGGCACCTAGAACAGGCTGCCCAGGAGCACATCTGGATGGCTTTTGAATATCTCCAAGGAGGAAGGCGTAACGTCCTCTCTGGGACAGCTATCCCAGTGTTTGATCTCCCTCATGGGAAAATAAGTGTTTCCTGATGTTCAGATGAAACCTCCCATGTTTCAATTCATGCCCATTGCTTCTGGTCCTGTCACTGGGCATCACTGAAAAGAGCCTGGCTCCCTCTTCCTTGCACCTTCCCTTTGGGCATTTATATTCCTTGATGAGATCCCCCTGGCCTTCTCCACAGAGAAGTCTCAGCTCTCTCAGCTTTTCCTCATATGCTCCAGGTCCTTAACCATCTTCATGGCCCTTTGCTGGACTCTCTCTAATATGTCTATGTCTCTCCTTTACTGGGGAGCCCAGAACAGGACCCAGTGCTCTCAGTGTGGCCTCGCCAGCACTGAGTAGGGGAAGCAACTTCCTCAGCCTACTGGCAACACTACTTCTAGTGCAGCCCAGGGTACCTTTACTTTTCTCTGACACAGGGACACATAGGTGGCTCATTTTCAATTTGGTATCCAACAGTACCCCGAGGTCCAATTCTGCCAAGCTGCTTTCCATCCAGTCAGCATGTAAGTTGACAGAGAAACAATTACAACTTCTATGTTATCTTGGAGCATCTGCCTAAAAGCTTGTTAAAATATCGCTACACATAAAAATATGAAGCTATTAATAAAATTATTTTGACATTTTGTCCAAATTGAATAAAAACCAAAATCATTTAGCCATTAAAAGGAACACTTTGAAGCAGAGATAAAATCTGAAAATAATTTTGCAGGAAATAGTGTCCCTGCCACTGCATTTCATGAGATTTTTTTTTTATCCTATGTATATGAGAAAAGTTTTCATTTATTATTGTGTTTACCTTTTTACCTTCAAACATTCTAATTTGACTTGGTGTTATTCTTTTATCCTTTACATTATAGTAGTGACATTCTTTTGGGTTCAATTGTGGTTTTCTGATAAGTTAGCTATTATTTTTAATTAATTATGAAATAAATTGACCTGGAAGCAAAAAACTCTCATATCTATTTTTCTACTCCTTAACAATTTCTAATCTCTTTAATGGCACCTTCCTGCTTGAATCTTAGCAATGTTTTTTATTTCTTTCTATTTCCTACTACTGAGTGTGTAGATTTATTTATTGTCAACATCTCTCTCAAATTATTTTTTTAGCTAACTTGCATTTGACTAAGTAAAAGATTTCCCATTTAGAATATTTTTTACAAATGTTGCTCTTTGTACAGAGAAAAGAAAGCAAATCAAGATAAATTCTCTTGATCATGAACAAATTTACCAGTTAGTGCTCAGCAAAATTTTTTTCTCCTCATAACTCCATTTTGTGTAGACAAGTCTGAACTACTCAGAACTAGAAATAGGGATCAAAGAGAATGGAAGAACTGGAGAACAACTGAAAATGAAAAAATAAAAAAGAAGACATACAAACAAAATCAGATTTTCCAATATTTCTTTTAATATTTTAAGAAACTGGGAGTTAACTTGTAGAATAACCTTGGGGGGGAAAATACCAAGTGAAAAGGCCATGTCACCAAATCTGTTATTTCTTTCTTTACTTAAAATCTCTTTGACTAATAAATAAGTCTTTTTTAATGTCAATGATGTAATTATGTTGTCCCCAATATAAGCATTGCAAATGTTATTTTCCTCATTTGATATATATGTCATTGCCTGTTATATCAGGTCATGAAGTTGTTGTAAGAGCCACAACCTGTTGGCCATGCCTGTGTGAAGTTTTGTGTGTGGTTTTTGTTTTTTTTTTTTTTTTAAATAGAGTCTTTTGCTGCAATATTTTGATATCAAAGACAATTTAATTGATACAGATCACCCAGCAGAGTAGGATCTATCTGTTCCCATACTAAACTCTGGAACAGTGTAAAACCATTGCTACCTGATGGCCGATGCTTTGAACGAAGATGTTTAAAACTTAGTGTGATGTTTGGCAGCCACCAGTGCCTCATGGCCTGTTTTATTGACCTGTCCAGCAGGATTATTATTTACTTCCTCAAAGGCCCAGTAAGGTTTAATTAATACATATCACAAGCCTTAGGAGCTCCAGGTGAACTTCCCTGTACAAAAGAGTGACGTATTACTATGAGACATGCTTTGGGAAATTAAAGAAGGCCCCATGACAGGGCAGGGCAGTTACACCATTAACCATCAACCAGACCAGAAGCTGAAGTAAACTATCAGCTTCATTTTTATGCCTGGTCTTCACTGTCAGACACCCGATTTCCTACCTTTGCCAAGATTACAGCTGTCTACCTTTTTCTCACCAATCTCACATCTCCTCTATCCCTCAGGTATGTGGCCCAGCCTGAATGCCAACTGATAGAAACTGATGATGTTCTCCCTCTGGTTAAAAAACTTATGGTAGTGTGTTAGGGAGAAAATATTCCCCCATGGAAAGTTTTAATCTGATTTCCATAAGAGAATTTCAGTGCTATTTCATCTAAATCCTGTTGTTCCCAGATCATGCTTTTCCCATCCCTCCTGTGGGCAGCTCCTCTTCACATTACATGGAATAAAATTTATTTGTCAAGGTCCTATTGAAGATCCTGCCCCTTACAGGAGATTTAAGCTTGTGTTTCATGTACAATAAAAAGGGCTGCGTTGAAGCAGAAAGTGCCATCTTCGATGAAGGATGCGATATTTCTGCAGTCAGTGAGGGACTTTAGAGGATTTCTGTGTAGGGACCTTGACATAAATTTCCTCTTTACTTCCAGACATTACCATCCAAAGAGATGTTAATATTCAATGAGTTAGCATTTCACTGTTGTGCTGTTGTTTAATGTTACTTTCCTTTGAGAAATAGTACCTTTTCAACTAAATAAAACAAGTTAAAAGAAAAGTGTGAGGAACTGGTTAGCTAGTATCCATGTAAGAGTTTCAAATCCGTGTGTAGAAATAAAGCTAAAGTAATGGAAACAGACTTAGGCAGTAGGGTAAAGCTGGAATTCACAAGTGGATATACAGAAGCCTATATATCATTACAGATATGCTATATTTGTCAGAGTATTTATTCAAATTGCTCTTGTATTCATTTGACATGAAAGCCAAATTGCTGAGAGAACAAAGGTCAAATTCTGCCTTCAGATAGGTACATTCAGTTCCTGCTTGTTTAATGAGAGTTGAACTTTCAGGGCAGTGATACTTCCCAAGTGTTGCCAATGCAGCTGAAGTCTTGAAGTAATAGAGCCTCAGGGGAGGCTTTGTTCTTCTAAAAATTTCACGTAAACTTCAGCTGGGGTGATTCAGAAACTAAAATCAATCCTGGCTCAAATATCCAGGCTAATTGCTTTTTGGTTATTTATTTTTGAACAGTAGGCTATGAGAATATAGTCAATATTGTTATACTGTGTGACTATATTGGATCTTGCTAACACAAGCAAGGGCTCAGCCCTTACACTACAAAAAAATCATGATTGGTTGGGCTATAAGCAAAATGATGATAAGACGTTATATTTTTCATCATAACACCCTTCTTTGTTTTGAACTGATGGACTTAGGAGTGAAATTGTCTCTGTCAGAACAGGAAGAATTGTATTTGGGGTGGGGGAAAATATCTTTATGATATTTGAGAAATTCTTGTGTTTACCATGAATAGCAAAGTGTGATTTGATAGAAATGCCACACTGGTGGATTTGCTCCTGTATAAACTGGAGGAAACCTTTGAATGTGAAGATAGGAAATGTTCAGTAGGTGTTTTCACAGAGGGACCCCAAAGTCAGTTTTAGGTGGACAACAAGTTCCAAAACAGACTTTATTCTGGCTGGAAAAGTACAGCCAATGAACTGACCAAAACAATTAGTTAGCACTTCGATAACATAAGATAAAGTTTTGGATATCAGTTGAGGAGATTATTGGGGTGCAGCAAAATAAGAATAATGAGGATCCACAGTGTGCATGCACACACTCACAAGAAGCAAAGCCAGAGCCCTCTGACTCCAGGATACTACACTTGCCTGAATTAGGCAAGGACTACACTTGCCTCACCAGCAAGGACTTAAATTATCAGTCACTTAAATGAGGAGGTGAGGTGCTTCCAATCCCGGGGAGTTTCCTTAGGCGGCGTTACAGTCTAAGAGGAGGGCTCTGGCACAGACCCACTGCTCTGAGAAGACCACACAAAGGGAATCTTTGGCGGGAACCCCATTTTATAGTCTGATCAGATCTGGCTGTAGGCATTCCAGAAGCTTCTCGACTTCTCTGGGCCCATCCTCCTTTGCTAATGATCCTATCCAACAGACTCCGGGTCCCACAAAAGAGCCATTAACTGCCCCATTGAAGGAGAGGGGGATGTATAACTGCCACAGCAGTTCTCAGAGAGCGGAAGTGCAACTGCCACAGGTATACACTAAAGTCTTGAAGAGTTATTCTATGCAGAGCTACCCTCATCAAGTCTTCTCCAGCCCCACATAGCTCCTGTATGACAACCTGCCAGCAGGACTTTTATTCTCCATCCTGAGGCTGCAAACAAGAAGTGCCACTGCCTAGTTCTGCCAGAATTGTGATGGGGGCAAGAAGAGATTGTTTCTTCTACAGTGCAGTTAGTGCTACAGTAACCCTACTGCTGGCAACAGATGCTTATGGAGGAAACTGCCTTCTGGCATGAAGAGATAGGAACACAAGGAAGAAGAGGATAGGGATGTTTTGAGATGGACACAACTAGGCTTGAGCTTTGTGGCTGGCACGCTGGGAAGCAATGGGTATCCGGCAAAGGACCAGAGGGGAAAGAGGCAAAACTCTAGAAAAAAAGGGACCCTCTTCGTCAGAAATAATTGTCAATCAGACAGTTGTCATCAAATTGTCATGGCTATAGAAATGAAAATAATGGAAGTGGCACAAATCTTTCCTATCTGTGTTATCATGAGACAAACAAACATTCTTTGGAGGATACTGGGGAAGGAAGGATTTAGTCACAAAGTAATAGCTGGCTGCCTGTGCCACAACTCCAAGTGTGAGTGGTCTAGTAAATATTAGATCAGAAGTTTTATAAGTTGTCAGCATTTGTGTTAACATAAGAAGGTTCTTCAAATGTAGATTTTTATATTTGATGGAAGCCTGATATGGAAGATGGAAGTGTCATTCTGTAATAGCGGGCACCCCAAGTCAAAAATGTAATAAGTCTTTATAGGAGGGAGCTACCATCCAGCTTGTCCCCATCATCTGTTTCAGAAGCTGCTACATGCATCAAAACTTTTTTACATCTGGATTCAGATTAGAATGCTTTCCCTGATGACAGATTTAGACTATAAAATTGGTGCATTTCACTAGTCTTTAAAGGCTCTTTTTAAATCAAAACACCAATTCTTGGACATTTGGAACCGTGGAGATCCTCATTTCTATTCAAGAGGAAGATGTTCTGCCATGTAGTTCACTAGTAGACATTGTTTGAGTCAAATAAAAATCTGTTTGTGTCATTTTTTTTAATCGTTTTCATTTGATCTTTCAGTTTCTTTCTTGTATAATAGGTAAGCTACAACTAGTAATGGCTAGAAACAGAAGTTTTCAGCAATTTCAAGCCTCCAACCAGCTGTAGCTTATAATAAAATAGGAATGTAGCTTTTTCAAAGATTGCAGCACTGCAGATTTAACCTCAACTTCAAACTCACCTCCACTAAAAAAAGGATTATTCGTGGATTGTAGAGTTCAAACATATTCCTCCCTCACTTTCGTGCATGCTTCTTGTTACTGGGCTGACTAAAGCAGTACAGATAAAAGCAGAAGTGAGTTAGAATTCAATGAACTTTTAAACTAATTATATGACAAGGTAATAATTGAGCTTGATTTATCACAATTCCACTGTAATTGTGATAAAAATTGCACTTTATATATTTTTAATGAATATATGTATTTAAGAATTTCTATGTTTTATTTTTCTTTTTATTTCATTTTTCATTAGCTTCACTATTAGCCCTAGATTACTCATAAGAAGAATACTGCTTTACCTCAATATTTCTCCTGTGTTCATTTACAACAAAGGTGAAAAATAGTGCCAAAATCCTGGAAGAACAAGGTGGGTTTGCAAAAAAACATTACAAGAAAAAGAGAAATTAAAAAATTGAGAAGACATGTTACCCAATAAACACTTATGTATCATCTGATCACCATCAATACTTTGTATTTCTTTTGATGGCTTGTCATTCAAAAAGAATTTTAATCTTCAGATTTGCTATTCCATTCTCCACAAGGAAGAAGCATGGTATCAACCAAATGCTTCATGACTTCAGTTCCTGTAAAGCAGTCAGGCATTTAAACCATTTTTCTCATGTAAAATGTGACAATATTACTTTTACTATGTGTCAATGTGTACCTAAATATTAACAACTAATTGACTGAAGTCACCTCTCCCTTCTACATGTATAGATGACATGCCATTCATAGAGGGTTTTTAAAGACGAAGACAGCTGAAGCCTGAAAGCTAATAAGCAGCCCTTCCAGAAAACTTCATTTAGTTCAGCTGAATGTTCTCAAATGAATTAAAAAATTACATTAGTGATAGGGTAATTTGTTCAAAAATGCATATCTCTCTTGCTTTCCCTTGACATTTCTAACATACAAACTGAAAACACAGTTGTGGCAGTTGAGGTAGTTTTGTGAACAGCACGAATTCAGCAGGTGGCAACAACACTAATTTGGAATGGAACAGAACCGACCTTTCCACTACTTTTTTTTTTAAACTCAGGATTATTATTATTAGTAATTTTTTTAAACCTTCAAAGAGAATGTTAAAAAGCCTCTATGATACTTTGAGAAATAGAAAATTAATTTTATTATCACCCAGATGCAGCCTTGATACCAGAGTAATGGATGCATTAGAAATACCCAGAGATTAGATTTTCTTTACATTTCTAATTAGAGACACTTAGTTTACATAGCTTAGATCCACGATTTTGGATTTGTAAAAAACAAACAGCTTATGGTTTCAGAAAGATCTTACATAAACAAAACCCAAATGAGGTTTCCTTTTGGCTCAGAATTGAAAGAGGACCCAATCTGCAACATTAGATCTCTCAGCAAGCACAAGTGGCCCATTTTAAACCATTTTACTGCACACAGAGCTGAACTTAGGTGCATACAGCACTTTTCCAGACATAACGGCAGTCTATCACCAGACAGTAGGAGTACAGATTTTCTTGCAGGATTTCAATTCTGTAAACATAAAGGCATAGCAGGTGTTCATGACAAATGTGTTTAACACTAAAGAATTTAGTATTATTTTGAGAGTTAAATCTGTCAGTTTGAGCATGAATCATAGACTTTGTTTATTTGACATCTTTATAGTACAAATCACTCTGAATGCCTCTCAGTAAATTCAATGTCATTGCAGCAAGTCATAGAAATTTTACAGATTTGAAGACGAAGCACAAGGAATTCAAGGGAGCTTCTGTCACACAACAAGGACTACAAAGATTATGACAAGTTGAAAGACTGCTTGAAAGATTGAACTATCTGCCTGCATTGCTGTAAACCTGGACTCCAAGCTTTATTGTAAATCTACATCCACAAAGCACTTCATTCACAGTGTAACACTGTGTATGCTATGAATGCAGACTGGAAGTAGCTAACTTAACAGTTGGAGGTAATTTTAAACAGCTTTTTTTTGTTGTTGGATTTTGGTTGGGATTTTTTTTTCTATAATTTTGATATTAAAATTATTTATTCAGAAATCAATATTGCTGCCATGATAAATAATAAAATTACCTCAACAAAGTAAGAAAAGTCCAGTGTATTTCCTCTGGTAACAGGCCACCTGCAAATATATCCTTCTCCCCGTGTTTGCCTTGACAAATGTCATATGAGTGACAGAACAGGTGAATTTCAATTAGGTTTAGATCTAGGAGTGTGTGGGAGGGGAGAATATTGCCAAATGTTTTACGATGACTTATGTTTGTGACTAATGATCTTACTCAAAATCATAAACAAGGAAAGAAATTCATATTGCATGTGCAGTTCGTCTAGTACCTCTCAGTTATACAAGCACTGGATATGTATCAGGATTATAGTATTGTGTAAACTTTTATTAAACACTATAAAATTTTACACTTTGGTAACAATATGCAAAGAGATCATTTAATTTGCTTACAGCCCTATCAAAATAAAATGTCCATAGGGTATGTAGGCATAGGTAAACAAAAGTCTTTCAGGAGCTTGTTGCTGACCTTTTTATAACTGCTAGGCTTCCGTGTACTGTAGGGAATACAAAACTTGCTGCAGTGTCTTCTCTACAGCAGCAGATAATGTCAGATGAAGTTTTGGAGGTCTGTGTATTTTCTTATAGTATGTATCACTTCCTGATGGACTTACTGTCCATGTGGACATACATTTTCTTAACTGGCAAGTGGGATAGGAGTTGTTCTGAAAAAGCATCAGGAACTGAGGGGTGCAGGTCCAGATTGCTGTCAAAAGGCTCCTGCTATAGCACTCAGGTGACATTGGTTCAGTTGAAGCTGAATTTTATAGCTTCTTCCCTGTTTGTTAAGTGAATCAACTCATGGAGGTAACTCTTTGTCCTCACTGACCACTGGGACCCTTGGGCAGTTAAATACCTACTTTGTGAGATATGCCACAGGGTATTTTCTGTCTTACTCCTTCTGATAGGGAACTGAAAACCAAACACAAGCTGCACTGAAGAGGAACTGAGACCTTTCATGTTAGAGAAAGAAGGAATGTATTCTAGGAAAAAAGTAAAATTATGACAACCTCAGAAATATTATGATAATAATCTGCACTGGTTTTGTATTTTATTCAATGGATATTAAGAATTTTGTCTTCCAGGGAAGCATCTTAACCCAAAGGACATTGCTGCTTCCTTTGCCTATATTTTAAACTGGTTTAGTTTAATGTTTGCACTGCATTTAAGGGATGCTACTAAGAAGGTAGTCTGAAGACACCCCTACTCAACATTGCTTTTGGGCTCGTTGTATAAAAGTACAAAGTGGGAATAGTGCATGGATGTGAATTTAGAACAGGGATGTCTTGAATCCTGAGAGAGTAGTTAGTCTGAGTCACTCGCTTCTGGACTGAGCACTGTTTCCTCTAGACAAGTTATTCTGAAATAGAAATTGAGTTGCTTAAGGGCAGGATAGTGTTTTATGTTGTGAGTCTTGTGAAGAGAGTGACACTTTTCAAACTCTCTGAGACAGATACCTGGATCCCAAAGAGAAAGGAGCTTTAAAACAGGTTCTTGATGTCATCGTCACTTTCTCTTGGTCTAGTTAGTGTGTTGGGTAGCACTACATGATTTTTATGTCTTTCAGGGGCATCTTAAAAATTATGCACTTGTGTTGCTATCACATCTCTAATCCATTTCTAGTCAAGAATGACTTAACTGAACCAAATCTCTACTGAAGTCATCAGAATGTTCATAAAATAAAACTAGACAATAGCACCCATATCAGCTTTGTGCACTTCATTACTTCAAGACAAAGATTACTTTATCTGTCCTCCAGCTAAACACCTAAATAGATAGGCCATATTATTGGCCTGATGCTTCAAGTCAAATACATGTTTAAGTGCACTGCTGGATTGTTTCCAGAGCTAGTAAATGGAGATTTCAACATGGAAGTGCTACAGAAGTCCAAAGGATTATAACTACTGCCATTGAAAAAGTACATTCTATTGCATTTATTAATGTATTTATGTTTATAATTTTTAATACAATTTAACCACTTAACAGAAATGTTTGTTGAAGTAAGAGAACAGCAGACAGAAATCACTGTTTTAAATAGTAATTAAATTCATGCAGTTTAAAGCCACACATTCAAAGAACAACTAATTATAGCAGAGCAATTTGTTGACTGGTAAGTTTACTTTCTCCTCTGAATTGCCAGGCAACTATTGTACCTTTGTTATTTACAATCCATTGGTAATACTTCATTCATCAGCATTTATTTTACTACTGCTGACAGCACATTGTTTTTCCCTAGCTGCACACAGCTCCATTTTGCATTTCAGGTCCTATGTCTTAATTTTAAGTGATTCATAGCCTTTTTCACTATTGTCTGTGAGTCTATGTGTGTGCATGTGTATACATATGGCAATATGAATAATTTTTTCGGTTCTTATATTTTTTCCATTAGCTTTAGAAAATACCTTTTTGTCTCTGTGCAATATATTTTATTTTCTTTAAATGCAGTTGAAGCAGACTTGTAAGCAACTCTGGAACAAAGATTTACCATGGAATAAGAATGGTAATAATATTTTACATTTAGATAAGACCGTTCAAAGTGGTTTGCAAGCTGCCTACATGTAATAGTTGTGATGAATTGCAGCTACCTCTGAGTTGTTTGCTAAAACAAGGTGGTTGGTAATCAGCAGAGACTAGTGTTACAAACACTGTATATTTAAATTGCCTTAAAAAAAAAATCCTTTCTACTGTATAGATTCTGCATGTTGGTTTTTTCTTTTCAGTAATATTCAAACAAGTTCGCAAAAGGTGCCTGAATAACATTTTTCTGTCTTCTTATACCTTTTAAAAACTTTTAACTCTTCCTCCAACTGCAGTGATTTGAAATCTAAAGGTCTTCCATTGAAATATTATTTTCCTTTAAAAATATTTACAGACTAAAATAGGATTAATACATAATGAGAGAGTAAAAATCATAAAGAAGTGCAGATTGTGTTATGATTTGGAGAACTTGTGAAGAAGGGGTAACAGTCTGGGACAACTGCAATTTAACATCTTTTTTATTCCCAACTTTGTCCATATGTTTCTGTTTGACTCCTTTTATGTTAGTTATTGGAGATCATCCTCCAGGAATACTTTGTATAATTACATTGTAATGATCTTGAATGAACGGTGTGAAACTTCTTTTGTGGTTGAGTAATAGGTTTGTAGGTTTTCATTTCCTAGAAAATTTTCCATTTCCTTCTGAGTGAGTTGCTTTGATCAATAGGGAAAAAAAAAATAATAATAATAAAAAAAAATCTGACTCTGGGAATGAGTTCAGATTGAGGTTTGAGGTAACAACTGGCTGATCCAATAAAATCCTATAAATCCTGAATAGGTGTGTCTGGATGCATTTGAGATATCCGTTATCTGGGCTAAGACCATATGAATTAGATGATTTGAAGAATACATTTTTATTTATTTCAAAGGCGATGAGTAAGGGAAGAAAACATCATAAATGAAAAAAAGGGTTTCATGAAGGTGCCTACTCCCAATGCCAAGGAGGACCTTTCCTTCGAGGACATTTAGCTCCCTTTCTAAACTAAGAGATTGGTAAAAGCAACCGGGATGAAGGTGCAATGATGGGATTGGTCATATTTAATGGGATGTAGATGAAAACTAGTTTCTTAAGTCTGAATTCCAATTTAATATTCTTCACTCGACTTCAGCCTTAACCTAGCAGCTCCTGTCTTCCACGACCATCTTGGGATTCATCTTACCAAATGTAAGCATTTTGGCTGCATGACCTGTCTAGTCTCACTTTACAATCTGTTGAAATAAACAGATACTTCTAGGTCGCATTTGTCTTGTTGTAAACCTAGTGCTTAAAATAGATGAGATGAATCACACTTGAGAGAGGTCAATTTCTCTTCATTGATTATAAAAGGAGTCTAAATGTCTAACATTAGGGGAGATGGAGTCTATCCCTCTGGTCCTTGCAGCAAAGGGTGGTACCATGCAGGCACCACTCAGCAAGCTCTCAGCTGGCTTCTTTGTCTACCAAGGCAGTTTCTAACAGTTCTGAAAACCAAGTAATCATGTTATTGTAGTCTCATGACTACACTCTTTTACTTGCTGGTATTCCTGCATTTGGAGTGAATGCCTGACATTGGCTTAGCTCCTGCCTGAACTGCAGTGCTGTTGTAGAAATAAACTCCTGTTTTCACTTGCAGGTTCTCCAAATGTTAGAAGCTATGCTGTGTTTCGTGCTGGACTTTTTTAGGCTTCTGGTTTGCAGATTCAAATCTAGACCATTTATGGAGGCTTTCAGGCTTCTTTCATAGGGACACTGAGGCACCAAAGCTATTTCCATGACAAGTAAGCTACCAGGAGTCAGCAGTCACCTGCACACCAAACTTAGAGCAGAAAGGCACAGTGAAGTTGTGGGGTAAATGGCAGGAAAGATTTCAAAAGGTAAGAGAGATAGGAACTGCTGGGTATAAATGCCTTTCAGGGCTCTGCAGAGCACATGCCCAGAAATCATTGCAGAACAAACACAAAAGCCCATCTACCTCAGGACAGCAGTCGCATGGACAATGTATACCACTTAATCAACTGTAGGGTTAGAATGAACGAACTGCAAAAAGAAAAGGTGAGTGAAAACAAAACTCAATCTATGTACACACAAATCATGCAAGATTCCCTTTTCCACATGCTAATGCACTTCTGGCCATGAAACACACCTGCAGAGTTCATCACAATTCAGCACACACAAGCATCTCTGACATCTCTCTCGTGTGGTGGTCCTACATCTGTGCCTGGAATTAATCAAAGACCTCTGAGTTATGTTATGGGAACCAAATTCCTGATATCCAAAGATATCTAGAGACTGTGTCCCAGCCATTATTTCCTTCCAAGTCTTGATGAATCTCTTCAGAACTGTGAAGAACATTACTTAGTTTTGGAAGTGATGAAAATGCATAAAATAGAAGTATTTCAAACAAAATTTTAGAATTCTACAAGCTAGTGTTTTTCTCCTGCTGGACCTGTGGTGAGGCTCTGGTTCTTCGAGCACAATAAGCTATTTACCTTCACGGTTATGCTCATGGAAGAAATAAACTCTGAATTGTATTTTCCATTCTTTAAGATGTCTTTTATTTTCTTCTCTAAGTTGGATAATGAAATTCAGACGATGACAGACTGCTATCTGAACCTGTATTACAAGGAAAATTTGAACTACTGAAAAAGACAGAACAATACATATTTTAAAATACATGGACTTTAAAGGCTTCTTCATAGACATAAGTAAGGTGGTTTCCACAGGCTTTGGAAATTACCTTCCACTTATTGTTCTTCTGAGTACAAAACTTCAGGACAGTGATTACTCTATTGGGATTTTATTTTTCCTGCAGGAAAATACTTCTACCCTATTTTTTTAAACTGTTTATTCAAAAACTAATACTAAATATATCTCCTTATCAAGCATAAGAGTCTAATAGCAGTGCATATCTGGGTAATACAGAAAGAATTAAGTTTGCTTAACCAAAGTTTAGATGGTAATTGATCAACATGCATAAACACGCAATGTGACATTAACAACATGTTCTGACTTAGAAAAAAAAGAACAAATATATTTGTAAGACATATCAGGATAAATCAAAAAAATGCTGCACTGCAAACAAGAACACTTTGGCTGACCAAGTAACTGAGGAGGTGTAGAGCAAGATAAAATTCAGACCCCAAAAAGTTAATAGATACATTTCTATATAAGGAATTAGAGTTAAATCATTTTGCCTTGGAAAATCCGGGTAAGTATACAGCCATCATTTTGTAATACTTATTAAATAACAACTGACAAAGTCACAGTAGCTGCTGCTTTTTGCTTTTTTTTTTTTTTTTTCTCCCAGATGGAGTGGTCACGCTTTTTTCAGTAAAAATAGTGCCATATTTGGTTATCCCTTTAATTTTTCTGATTTTATTTTATAATCAATGGTTCCTGATATTTCTTTGCTATCTTGCTGAAGGTGTATTTTCATCGCAATGAAGTTATCTCTTATAATTATTTTTGATAATTTACACACACATTTTAGTCCACAGAATAATTTTGTGACTTCTCTACTTGTTCTTCCATTTTTGAGTATCTGATAAAAAACACTGGCAGCAAAAATCTTCTAAAGTTGTTAGATATTATGAATTCACCACCTTCTTGCTTTTCTATATGATAATTTTGGAAGCTTTTTGGCCATAGCACCATTTCAAATTGAGCTGAATTTCCATTACTGCCCCTATAGCCTTTCAGCATCAGGGCCTTTCAATACACCTTGATATAGCAGTTAAGAATGTGGTGGTGGTACGAATCACTTGTTTGACTTGCACAACTTTACCATCTAACAACCGCGGGCTCTCTAGTGTGAGTCTGCCCCTTGCTGTTATTTACTGTTCTTCTTGCCTGTCACTTTTTTTTTTTTTTGTTTAAGCAGCAATTTCATATATATTCATGGAGTTAAAAACAAACAAACAAAAAAGGGTTGAATAGTGTCACACTGAATACTAGCTCCTCTTAAAACCTTCTCATTCATTCAATGATGAGTCCTCATTGACAGCTACTTTTGGAGTACCATCAATTTTATTCCATTTAGCATGTGCTTTATTTTGATACAGTATGAAGGTAATTTTGAAAAATCTGAATGTCAGTTGGTTTAAGTCCAAAGTTTTATGAAAATTTAAACATATTCATTCTGCCACAAATTCTTTATCAGTTAAACATGTAAACCCATAAAAGAATTAAATCAGGTTTGTTTGACAAGTTTTATTCTCCATAAAACCATTTTGACTGGCATTAATTATATCCCTGTCCTTTCATTCTTTATTAACTGGTTACTGTATTACCTATTCTATTATTTTGTCCAGATGGGTGTCAGACTACCCAGCCTATAAACACCCTGGTTATCCTGTCTGCCCTTTCTGCAGTCTGGCACATCCATAGTATTATTCTATTATTCTGGAATATTTCAAATTAGCATTATCGGGAAATTATTTTAAGATTGGTCTGATGTTTATGCTCAGCAGCTGCTAAAACCTTTTCAGTTTTAGCAGGCCAGAATATACTTCATCATCCTTTTAAGGGTAAATACAACACCGCGGGGTTATTTATTTATTTATTTATTTTTACATGTAGTGCAGACATATTTATCAAACACATCTGCCAGCTCTGCATCAATTTTTAACAATTTCACCATTTCCATTTAGTACACCTACAGCAGTGCAGGATTACTTTTTTTCTATTCTGATTCAGAAAGCTTTTCTTTGTAGTTAATAATCAGCAACATCTTTAGAGTTTTGGGATTTTTTAATCAGCTTTCTACACTTCATAACTCTTAATGAACTTTGCCTCCTATTTTCTACTTTCTCCTTTGTTATACATTTAATTTTTAATTTCTTATGAATGCATTCACGGCATCATTGCGCATCACTGAATTAAGCTTAGCTTTTGGCTAAAGGTTGTTTTTTTTTTCGTTCTGCTCTTCAACAGATCTCATTAGCTGTGGACAAAGCACAGAGGCACAGAGTAGTGCTTGAATTCTGGAAGACTTCTGATGCACCTGGGACTAAGTGGAGTGGTGCTGTTTTGTCATCTGTGAGTTTCATGGCCCATGTACGGACAGCCAGCTCAGAAGTCACTTCACCTTTGATATAGGCAATGTCCTGGTTTTGTTAAAGAAACCATGACAGGCATGGTGTAAATGTACAAGAGACTGCCTCTTTGTCATTGTGCTGCTGTGTTCCTGGCTGTAATCAGTGTGGCTCTGCAGAGTGTTCCTTGTGAAGAAACATTTAGCAAATGTCAGAGTGCAGGATGAACAAGTGTCAAGACCTACTCTGTGGAAAACATGATGTCACTCACATTTTTTAACCCTTTGGTTAATTAAACAAAAATTTTTTGTCAGTGTTGGCTGATTGTGTCATAATACTGTGAGTACTTAATTCAAACTTGTTTCTGCAACATATCTTTCCCTATGATCTAGAATCTGACAATATTTGATACTGCAAGTTCTTATGATTAAATCATTACTGTACTAAAAATTTATTTATTTTTTTAAATCAACTATTATATTTCAATGGCTGTAGAATTGTTGCCAAAGATCCACACTTTCAATAAAGTATGTGTGTATTAAGCCAGGGAACATGGGAAAGCTGATACTGAATTGATTTTCCTCACCTGCATTGAACAGTTCAGGTTCTGTAAGCCCTGGAGAAATTTTGGGAAAGAGTTAAAGTCAATTTAAAATGAAACAACATCTGGATTCAAACTGAAAAATTCAAGTGTAGTTTTACAATGAAACGATTGTAAAAAAGAAAAACTACAGGTCCTCTAAAAGCCCCTCAGTAATTGCATCTCAGATCAGTTCAGAATAAAACATTTGTTTTCCTTACCTGAAATCTCTGATTCCACCTGAAGAGAAGACAGGCTACAATTTAAACCTTTCTATTTATTTACTTGTGGTTTTTTAATATTGGGAAGGATATAAATAGCTTCTGAGCTCCTGGTGCAAACCATCAATGAGAATACCTCATGCTCTGAGTTATTCACCTGCTTTTTGTTTATATTTTGGAGCTTCTCACTTGTGTCTGTTAGTAGTCCATATAAATATATACATAATACACATGCACACTTACACATACATTATGTGTATAGACAGTAAAAGTACTCCAGGAAGATTAATTCCTCAGGTCCTGTCAAACAACCTGCCGGTCCAGGAAAATCAGACCTTTACAGTTCAGCTGCACTCTACTGGATCTTTTTGGCCTTTCCTGGCCAAGACCTATACTCCCATGTCACAAGGTAATTTATTTTCTATAGTAGTTTAGGGACTCATTGAACACAACAAAAAAATTTTTAGGTATAAAAATCTCATTGTTTATAATTATAATAATTTCCATTAACAAAACAAATTTCATCTAGATAGATTCCAAAGTACTTTACAAATTATGTCTAACAGCAGCACTCAGCCATTTGTGAGTGGAATGGTTCAGCTCTTGCTAGTCATTTAAGCTACATAGCGAATTGCAGAGATGGAAAATAATTAATCAGGTTTGTGAAAATGGATGTTTTAACTAAATAAGGAGGTGTTTAGTTCAATCAGAAGCACTTGTACACTGGCATTTTACAAAATTTTCTGCAAAAATTTCAAATGCCCAAGAAGTCATCTAAGATAAATATGTGTCCTGTTAGACTCGACTTCTCCCACCATAAATGTGAACCTTCCCCTGGGAACTCCCATCATCTCTCAAAATGAACCTGACCACCTTTAGAGGTTTATCATTTATGGTCTAAACAGGTGTAATTTTTTGGTTCATGACATCTGACATGAATATGTTCCCCAAAAGTGCAGGAAATCATGTTTTGACAAGGGTTTTAGTCTTTTTATAGATTGCATGTAATGCTACTGGTGTCGTGTACTAAGGGGATAGTCACAAATGTTGCTTCTTACCCAGGCCAAGTCCTGTAGACCCCCACAGAAGGTATATTCTAATCACTTATATTAAATTTCTGTTATGGAACTTTCAGTAGAGGAATCAGCCCCCATTATGATCTCAGAAATGTGTACTACATTAGTGCCTAATATATAGAAGCAAATTCCTTCATGATTAGTAAAATAACACTGAAAAAGCTAACTGCAAAACAGAATATATTTTTTCTGTTCAATCCTACATCAGTGATAGCTGCTAGTAATTCTATTAATTTATTACATTAGAGAGAGGTTTTATTCAATGAATACAATCAAACAGAAAGCATCACTGCTCTTAGAAAAGTGAGAAATGAAAATATATAAAACCCCTACTGCACAGTTGTAGAAGGTACTAAACACAAAGGAAGGTTAGCAAAGACTTTTCATGGAAAATTTACTCTTGTCAATTTGATGAAGTTATCTCAAAAACAACATTCAGGATTTCTCAAGTTCAGGAAAGCTAACACAATGTTTGTGAGGGGAAAACAAAATAAAAACAATTTTTAAAAGAAGTCAGTTTGAAGAAGGAGACCACTTATAGAACAATGTTCATGAAAAACAGGGAAATAATTGCTCTAAGTCCAGAAAGCAACTCCCTTCCCTGACTAGAAGCTGTATAGCTGTCTGTTGCTGACTAAAATTTCTTTAGTGGGTGGGCAACTGCAGCATGTTTCTGCTTTGGATACAGCAAATCTTACCAAGATTTAGGACCCATAGCTGTGAACTTTAATGATGTTTTCAAGAGAGACGTCCCTTGGAAATGGAGACCAAAAGGATTTTGATCTTCTGTTTAATCTACTGTTTCTTCCAAAATAACATTTACACATAATAAAAAAAGTATAAAGTTCATATTTTCAGTTCCACCAGTAAAAGACTTGGTCTTTAGGGCAAAGATTCTTGCATTTGTCAGAACTCTATATTTGTTAAACATGGGAAGAGAGCATCTTCGTTTCTCTTGAATACCAGCACTCCTTACACAGAGACATGCATGTATGCATACTCAGAAAGGCTAGTGGCAGATTCAAGAAGTGATTGGACAATGCCCTCAGACACATGGTGTGAACTTTGGGGTTGCCCTATGCAGGGACAGAGGTTGGACTTGAAGATCCTTGTGGGTGCCTTCCAACTCAGGACATTTTATGAGTCTCTGAGTCTGAGATATGAACATAGATGAAGAATGCAGCAGAAATCAGCTTTCATGAAAGAAAAGATGGTAGAGACCGTGTTGCACTGGAAACACTTTATGGGTCTGATTAAGAAGTCCTGAAGCAGCAAGGGTAATATTATTGATTTGGAAGGACTCTCTGGTTAATTTTTCACAAGGCGTAGATTCCTCAAAAATCAATAACTTTCTGCTGTATCTTTATTCTTCTGATTAAACTGTGTCTGTCTGAGAAACTTGATTCCTAAGCTCAATTAGATTCATAAAACATTCACAGACACACACAGCACAAAAGAAACATAAGCTTTCCCAAGTAGCAGTGAGCAGTTAACCCCAGGGCAGGACAAAGTGAATTATTCTTCCTTGATATAGTGTTGTCCTTGCACAGATGATATTTCTTTTTTTCTTTAGTGCTATAATTTTCTTTATTTTTGTTGGCAATACACAGGCACCTACTCAGAAATTCCTTTAAAAGTTTCCCTTCATCTAAGGAATATTACATTTAGTTTATCAAGTTTTACATTTTTAAAACTTATGAAAGAAAGACATCTACTCTTACAAATGGTACAAGCAGGGATGCATATGGCATTCCTGCTATGGTAGGCTGGCAAATGCTCTTTGAAGGGGAGATAACACAGCTGGAAGGAGAAAAAAGAAAAAGGAAGTTATTGTGAGAGATCCATGTAAAATCAAGGAATTTTACTTACAGAAGACTGGAGCAAACTCCACCTTGAATAACATTCCATGAAAACTAGGTGTGTTGTGTTACCTACTAAGGCAATCTCTCTACATCTGACCTATTTAGCTCCATGGATTACAAAGCACCTAGGGAAACAAACCTCTTGAGACAAGCACCTGCATTTGCATGTCTGAAACTAAGCCATGTAAATACCTTTCTTTGGAAGGATGCTGATTATGACTACACAGTCATATTACACAACTCCTGATCTCAGTCACAGTTTTCCAAGCATATTAAATTTGCCTTTGCATCATACAGTTTACTCTGTGCCAAGCTGGCCTCCAAGCAGATTTTATGTCATGCCAGGTGGACATAAAATTAATGAAGACATATCCTGAGCAGGAACCCCTTCAGCTGGTATGAAAGCCCCTAACCAAGAGTTGCATCATGAAAAGGAGCCTCCCCTAATCACATGAAAATCAGTCAAGCCGTAGGCAATGCCATTTCTCTTCTTAAAGGCAGTGAATTAAATTATTTGTGAACAGCACTCCTCTCTCCTCCTTAATCTGCCTGTCCACTCAGAGAGAATCTTCTACAAGCAATGAGTGGAAATGCTGGCAGATGGAACAATTTCACACCGAATGAACCCATTTTCTGCAACAATTTTGATGTCTTCCCCCCCTCAAAATTTGACACTGAACAATGAAGTGTGGGACTGGGATGCAAACCTGCCGCAATGGATGTCACCTTGAGTACTGTTAATCATCATGTCTGCATAGGCACAAATACATCCTTAAAGGTAGGCGCAAGGCATGTTACAACATACTTTGAAGCTTGAGAGCAGACTTCAGAGTCCATATAGCTACAACAAACTTGGAGAATGCTAAAATAATCATAAAATTAGTCACTTTTTTTTTTTTTTTTTTCCCCACAGAATCAGCAGTAGAGAGGGTATAAAAACCTGGATATATCCACAAAGTTTCCTATCCTAATATTATATCTGGTGACACATTGCAGCAGTGAAGATATATAACCTTAGCAGCAGGCATGACTGTGGTCACAAAAATTTCCATTGTTTTAGGTAACTGACCACACCATTGGTCAGAATATACAGAAAAAAAATCTCAAAATACTAAACATTATAGTTTTATTTTGTCTTATTAATTCAGTGTAGTACCATCTGAGGTTTGGTAGGGGTTTTGTGTTTGGTTGGGTTTTGGTTGGTTTTTTTTTACCTTTCCCCTCACCCCCCCTGCCCTGAAAACTTACAGCAACATGCAAGGAAAATGAAAAAAAAAAACCACAAAAACAAAACAACATTAATTTATCTTTCACTTCTTATATATATATATATTCTTTTTTTTTTTTTTTTTTTTTACTTCACAAATATTAATTAGCTTTTAAAAAAATCTGTGAGGATGTGGAACTGAGAAATATAACCCTCTTGCTTATCACCTCTCGTACTTATGGTTATCCTGCTTAGGTAGTATCTCAAGGACAAACTATAATACGTTAGGAGCAGGAGTGTGCATATAAGCATTGAAGTATGTCCATATCTGACTGGAGTGCATTCGTAACTAAGTAGATTCCATAAGACTGCAAGGGTTGCCTGAAATCTTACAAAAATAGATTTTTCTTAAGAACTATCTGTAATCACCTCAATCTGATCTCACTTGAGTTACATTGGGAAACAGTCTTTCTCAGAGTTAGGGAGCACAGTGCTCCAACTCATACCTGCCCTCAAGACAGTAAACTGACTTTGCATCCTACTGCCATCATTGGAGAAAACCTTCTCACAGATGATCCATTCTGAAATAATTTTATTTCATCATGCAGGAGCTGAGATCCTTGACAGTTTCTAATTCTGATGCTTCAGAGAATCATACGATATTACACTGTTTGTGAGAAAACACCCTTTACATTCTTACTTCTAAATGGGAGAATGATGAAAAAAACTTCATACTCAAAGGTACCAAATCCCCTGTGGAATAGCATGAGGTTCTAGTTATCTAATTTACCCCAGAAAAAAGATGTTTGACCTCCATAGATCTACACTAAAGATTAATTTTGTCTTATGATTAAAATTGCCACAAGCCTTACTTCAGGTTTCAAGATGGAATGAAGCCAAGGTCCGTCAAAACCCACAAAGTTTCCCTTGGTTTAATGTCAAGTCCATAAGCTTCCTGTGGTTTTCATGAGAGCACATACATCAGCCTGAAATTAGCAAAAAGAAGATCCACACTTGTGTCCTTTGATACCTTCTGCTGCATTTAGTGCAAAATTCATGTTACCCTAAGGTAACACTATGAACATTTTGCAGCAATCTACTGAGAATAAAGAGAGTATATATATATATATATGTATATATATCATACTATGGTATTTTTATTACTGTATGTATTTTTTCTATACTTTTTCCAAGTACCATTTGAAATCTCGCATTGTATGAAAGGCTGTGTATTTGAATTTCAAATAAGAGAGGAAAATGCATTTTCAAGCTCTAATTTGTGCATAACCATTGTCATTGAATGAAGACAAAGATAATTTTTAAACCATGATCTATAATAAAAATAGAAAGGAGAACAGCATATGCTGAATGCATAAGCAAAATACCAATGACTTTCTTTTGACTTCACGCAAAACATTTCAGAGCTGATATTTCAACAGAAGCATGCTCAGTGCAAAGCTTTGTTGCCAAGGAAAATGTTTCATTTTAACAGCTTTTTCTCTTTATCAAGTGTTTGTTTCAGAGTACAGAAGTGTTTATGGATAATATTTTGGTCTTAAGTTTATAAAAAAGAAACTGATTCTTTTAACAGGCTTGTTCAATTAATCTTCTCTAAAATAAATTTATTGATTTTTTTTTCTTAAAGAAAGAGCACATTGGGTGCAGAAGTCAAAGAACACGGAAAAGATCAACTTTTGTTGCTGGTGGACAAATTCATCAAATATCAGCATATGCTAGACTTCAATAGTTCAATCAATAGTTTTCCTTTGTCCTATTCCATCCTTCCTCCCATCTCTTCCCCTGATCCTCCGCATTCCAAATACACTAGTGTTGTCACTCTTGTCTTACAACCTGTTTGGCTGTCAAAAGCAAGTAAGATTTATTCATTTTCCAAGTTAAAACTTGGATACTTTAGAGTGGTGGGTGAGGTGGGATATGAGAAAGCTTCCACCCAAATTAATCTTTAGCCAGTTCTCCAGCCTAGCAGTTATGGCAACAAGAGCTCCAGCTTTCAGAGCACCAACTGTATTTTACTCTGAGTTTATGGACAACGGGTAAATATACCAAAACTGTTTTTACCTACACATGGAGGTGATCTCTCAAGACTTCTGAAGTTTTTTGACAGAAAAAATAAAATAGAGTTTTTTATGGCATACATCATACATGTTACTCCTTTCAAGAAATGTGAAAAATTACGGTTTCTGCAAGTATTTGCAGGCTGTTGTTATCTAGTTAATCTGCAAGCTAACCTGCATAGAAACTCCAGATGGGACATCCCAGTAGCGGGAACTACAGCTCTCCCTGTTTCCCTTTGTGCTCCACCCAGAATAATTTTCTAGCCGACCTAAGGCACAATGCTGAACTTGGGAGAGGGACATTCAGTGCTTCACTGCTGCAGTTTTGACCAGCAGAGCTTCTCTAGAGCACAGAAGAAATCCTTTAGACATGGAAGGGCCAGAAATGACAGTGAGTAGCTGACATACCACAGCCAATATCACAAGGTTGCTCTTGTTGCCAGCATCAGGCTTTAACTTTTTTTATTGCTTCTAGATGCACAGAATGTCAGAGGGTCTCTTGGTAACATAGTACCAGTGACATCTGAAGGACCAGCTTGGAGGCAGCTGCTTTAAAAAATTCAGCCTCTGGGAATTCCTATAGTTACATTCATAAATGAATTGACTCCATCATTTAGAAGATCCCAGATGCAGTGAGAGTTAACACAATTGTAAAGGACAGCTACACAAATGAATATCTGAAGAACAATAGAAACAGCCCATGGGAGTGAAAGAACTGGTGCAAGAAGATTAAACTTGAACTAAATGCCAAAACAGAACAAAGCAGAAATATGCTACAAACCCACTTTGTGATATACAAAACACTGATACACCCCTAAAAATGGTTTGGATTATTACCTGTGATAAATCAAGCTGGTCCTCATGTTTATGAGCCTCAGCTTTGTACAGCTTCCACAACAAATACTGAATAAAACCTACAACTGTATTAGTTTACTATTATTATTGCAATATTTCTAAAATGTTGCCTACTCTCATTTTTATTACACTTCTAGATCAGGATAAGTGAAAAGTACAGTCTTTTTTATGATTTGCAGCATCCAGCCTTGTAGGGCATAAGCTACCATAGGCTCCTAATCTTCAGATATACATTAATTTATTATAGTTAATAACTGTAGTGATGAAAATGGTGTTCATGAAGTTAAGGTCTGAATATTAGTACCATTGTGCAGACTGAGGTCATACAGAGTTCTCAATAGCCCCTTTCAGTGCACCTTAATCCATACTTAATCCCCTGGCTATTACGGACCTATAGCCTTCACACATTGCTCTGCCAACATACATCAATCCTGGTGTGTGAAGTGTCCCCTGTTATTCTTGTTCCACACCTTTCTTTAGGAGAAAAATGGGTGTCACTCTTCATGATATAGTGAAACCTGTAATGTGGATAAACTGCACTCAAGAGGCCACATTGAAGCCATTAAAATTATTTTTGCTATGGGTCCTAATGCAGAATTGGAGCACTAATCTCCAGGAAGAAAGGGCATATAGCCGATTTACCACTTTAGCCCTCACTTTTAGCTTTGATTTTGTTGTTTGTTTGCTCTGTAACTTTCATCTATTACCTAGACCCTTGAGCATTCAGAAAGTCTTGGCAACATAACTGTGTTCAAACACAGTGTGTCTGGTTGATATCTCTGAAGTGTTCAGGACAAACCTTCATTAGCCAGACTGGAATTAATTAACTCTTTGTAGCACAGATTATATTGGTATGAAATAGGCTATTATACAGTAGGAATACAGCATTTAAAAATCTTATGGAATGTACGCAGTGTTCACTAGCTTCATATTGATTTATCCAAGCAGGAATTATGATCAAAAACTAATTTCAAGCTGAGTTAAGTTTCAATAAGATTGAATAAAGCTTTCTATTAGTTCAATTACTACACACCAAATAGTGAAGTAACATTCAAAGAATGGCAGCTTTTTTGGACTGATTTCTGGATCACTGAGATTCTCTGAAAAATAGCTGATAAGACATACTAATATGCATTCAAGAAAATCTCAAAGCTTGGTGCACCGCTTTCCTTGCTACTTAAAGTTGGGAACTTAGATTTTTGTTACTACTTCTTGATGGAATAAGTGGAAGAATATAGATATAGTGTGCTTCTCTTTCTATGTCTGTATTCTTCTGCATGTGAATTAAGAGATCTTAAATATTTGGAATATCTAAATTAGAGAGGCAATTGAAAGAGAAAAAATGTAATTTTTTTTTGTTTGTTTGTTTTCTTAGGGTTAAAGTCTGGCAATGAATTCAATGACTTCACTATATCCTTAAAGAATACTGAACGTGAAGACCAAACACCTCTGGAGACAGGTTTTGAAATATTGTATAAATCATGGTCTCTTGAAACAGTGGATGTAAACTGTTTTGATGGTTCACTTAAAAATGCTTCAGTGGTCATTTAGTGTAAGAAATGTTATTTTCCTCCCCTTCTATTTGTCTTGGATGGAACATACAGAAACTGGGAAATTGATTAGTGGGATAACTTGCAAGAAGAAAGCAAAAAGAAGAAAAAGGTATAGCAATGGAACTGCAGTTTCTTTTAGTCACCACAAGAGATGTACTGTAATCCATTTGGTTTTGACATTCTTCCTTCAAATATTTCTAGATATCTGCAAAAGTATGGTCTCATTGTCAACAAATACCAGAACTCACATAAAGTGCAGCATATGTTTGTGGGAAACAAAACCCTGTTGTGGCTAGACAGAGTTGATCTTGGTACAGAAATATTCAGGGTAAAATATATAATTATGTGATTGTAATTGTATCACAAAATATGTATACAATGTAACACGTCTCCTCAATACATTTCTTCTGTGGACCAAATTAATTTCTTCTTCTGAGGTATAGTTAGCGCACACAGAGTTTTGATTCTTACTGTAAACAAGGTTACTGCTGGTTAGAACACGCCAGTCTTTCATCAATAGCATTTTAATTGCTTTCACAGGTCACAAGCCACAACTTTCTTCCAGTCTGGATGAAGTAAAATAGTAAAGTTACATCTACAGAAAGATAAGTAAATTACAAGCATTTAAATCCTTAATGTGAAAATGCATATGGTCTTAACTATGGATCTGTGTAGAAAAATTCCTAATATATCCCTATTTCTTTAAGTTGTAAAATATTTTTTTTTCTGTGAATGTTATTGTTAGCATGTATTATTGACTGAATCCTTGTAGTCTAATTAGTTACATAAAATTTGAAAGACTCAAGAAGCAGCAAGGCAAGCTTCATTATATTACCTATCAGACAACACGCTCTTCCTTAGGAACATATGATGCAATCCTAGCTGAAGAATGAACTTTTTTTTAATGGAAAATCCATGAATGAAAGCTGACCAGGAGAAATAATGAGTCTCAAAAAAATGCCAACAAACAAACCCCACAAGAAACCAAAAGAGCCAAACCCCAGAAAACACCAAGTAACAGTATATAAAATACTTGGTGAGACATGGGGGAAAGCATTGGACAAGTTAACTATGAAGTTGTTATCACAGGTCTTTGTGCTATTTCAAGTCTGCTCTGTCTGCTATCACTGCTGTTGAGCTGATCAATGGGAAAAGTGAAAACAGGCCAGAAGGGAACACTACAGCATCAATTTTGATTCCTTTTGCACTGAGTATACAGGTTTATGCTGATATTCCATGACATAGAATCCTGGTTTACTGAACTGAAAGGCTACAAAGATGATTAGGAGATTGGAGCATCTTTCTTATGAGGAGAGACTGAGAGAGCTGGTCTGTTCAGCCTGGAGAAGAGAAGTCTGAGAGGGGATCTTATTTATGATTATAAATATCTCAAGGGTGGATATCAAGAGGATGGGACCAGACTCTTTTCAGTGGTGCCCAACAACAGAATGAGGGTCAATGGGTACAGACAGAAGCATAGGAGGTTCCATCTAAAGATGAGAAGAAACTTCTTTACTTTGCACTGGAACAGGCTGCTCAGAGAGGTTGTGGAGTCTCCTTCTCTGGAGACATTCAAAACCCACCGGGACACATTCCTGTGCAATCTGCTCTAGGTGAACCTGCTTTTACAGGTGTGTTGGACTAGATAATTTCCTGAGGTCCCTTCCAACCCAAATCATTCTACGATTCTGTGAATGGAAAATAGGGTAACTCTGAGGACTTGAAATTTTAGAAAGGGTGGAAATTAATTTAAGATAGCAATTAGAAGTTGTTTCTAGTCACAAAAGAAATAAAGGTCTGAACTATCTTCCAACAGAAATGAATAGTGAGAACAAACCTCTCTCCCAAGCCATCTGTAGGCAGTGTAATGTAACATTATGAATTACATGTATAAGGCACTATGAAATAATTGCCTGCTTTTATGGGAATTGGTTTCACTGACCTTGGAGGTTCTTGCTAGTCTTATATTCCGTGTCTGTCTCTTTGATCACAGCAGTGGGAAGGGTGCTCATGCCTTCAGCCCTTGTCTGAGGCTGAAATTCAATTTATCTTCATTATACAATCATCTAATGCTATCATTTGATTTGGTTTTATTCACTTCTTTGTGGACTGATTTTTCATGTCTTAATCCACTTTCAACTTGTCCTTTAGCAAAGGTTTTCTAATCAATTCCATGTTTTTCACACAAGGTTTTCATGTTTTTCAAGCCAAAGTATAATTTAAATTTAAGAATATTTGAATCAAACTTTTAAACTCACATAGACAAAATAGATTCAGAATCAGATATAAGAGATTTCTTCATTCCTATTTTAACACAAGATATTATGATATCAGATGGGCACTTGGCAAATCTTGAAACTTTATTGTACAGTTATGTGCATTTTAACCAAAACCAAAACACACAACTAATACAGTATGATGGAAGGGTTTCACATAGTAACTTTGCTATATCATGTTGGTAGCACAGTAGCAGCTAAGTAAATATGGATACTTAATGGAGTATGCTGCTAGAGCATTGTATATAAAATTAATGTCCCTATTTATAACTTGCATTAAATTTTCCATCATCTTTTTTTAAGACCTGAGGCTATTTTTTTAAGTTTCTATGGTATGATTTTTTTCGCTTTCCTCTATCAGTCCCTAGATTAAGCACCACATTTTGAGCTGGCATAAATTGTTATCAGCCTTCTGAAAGCAATGAAGCAATTCCAATTTACACTAACTGAAGATCTGTACAAACAAAAGGAAGAACCTGATCCCTAAAGAGAAGTAGGTACACAGTTTCTCTGACTACTGTGATAGCTGAGAGTGTGAGAACATTTTAAGATTTAGGCGAAGATGGCTTATTTGTACAACTAAGTTCTACAATTAGTGACGAAGTCTTATTTCCATATGTTAGGTAAAGCTGTCCTTGTAGGATCATACTCAAGTTGCCAGGCTATAAAAGGCTGGATGCTAGCAATTGTAAATCACTCACTTTGCTACATTGACAGCAAAAAGAAAAGAAACAAACCAAACCAAACCAAAACCAAAACCAAAAAACTGTTCTGAGTTTTAAACTCAGGAAAAATGTCTGATCCTGTGTAGCATTTATATTCTGTATGAACTTGAATAGCCATGCCTAGCAGCAGTACAATTTAATAATTCATTGGATCACAGTGTTACAGTACTATTGTCTCCCATCTGCAAAGGTCTAGGTATCAGCACTGGAAATAACCTGTGATATAAATGATCAAGGATATTCCATAAGTAACAAAAAAGCACACAAAGAAAACAGTTCAAGACACTTACTTGTCTTCATATAGTTTCTCCCTTCACATAACAAATTTACCTAATAATCAAATTGGTTTTTTAGGCCCTTAATGATGGCATGAAATCCCAGGGTCATTTATCCACAATCAAACAATGTGACCTTTACATAAACTTGAAATCCTGACAGTCACAATGACTGCAGGTCAGCTTACCATAGTAGCAGATGTTTGCAATTGTACTTGTTCCACCACCTCTCTAATGATGTGCAGTTGTCTTGAGGGAGAAGCAAAAAGCCAACTTAATTTAAGGATCGAAAAAGTGTTTGTTTGAACAAATTAAGAGAAGATAGACAAAGCAGACAGTATGAGATCTCTAAATAAGGTAAACCTCTGGGGAAGAATTACTTTGACTAAGTCTTTCATTAAACTTACAAAAAAAAATAGACCTGCCAAAAGTACATAATAAAATGAATTAGTGTATCTATTCATGTTTTGGCTCTTTCATCTCAATCAATATTAACTTAATATTAAGTCAACATAAATCTCGCTGCTATTCTCAAACATGTTCATAGCCACTTCCTTGCAATGAAGGATGCTTTAATTTTATGCTTGACGTAGCACAAAGGGATGCATTTGCATCATACCTTCCTCATTTCACCTGATCTCCAAACTTCGTTATCATTTTGATGACTTTTTATCCTGTTTCCAGTGATACACAGCCCATAATTGTGCTCATGGACCAGAGGTGAGAGAAAATACATCAAGTTAACAGCAATTTTGTGACTGATTTTTAAGAAAATATAAAAAGTGGAGGGGAGAGCAGAGTAAAAAGAAAACCTTTAAGTAATCCATTTTTAAAATTTTTAAGATTATAGAAAAGTTGTTTCATCACAAAACTCTTTGCTTCATGGTGTAGTAAAATATCTCTTTCTTGAGCTACAATCTGGTATACTTTAAATGCAGTGCTTTTATGTTTGCATTTAATTTCCCGCCTTACTGGTAACTTTCCTCCAACAGTCTTTGTTAGCATATTAGGGCTGAGTGAGAACCAGATTCATAACTCCATGCATCTTCCTATTTTGATTTCTTATTGAGCTGTAACCCAACGTTCACCAATGTCAGTGTTCAAACAAACAAACAACTTTTAAAATATAGATACTCACTATTCTGATAATCTTAGAACCATGGCAGAAATAAAGTAAACTAACATAATGAAACTTTGAAAACAGGCAATCTATTTTTCCAAGCCCCTCAAATCCAATAGCCCTCTTTACTTGTTCATTGTGCAGCACAATCCTGCAAGGCAGCAGATGCCCTTGATACCACAAAGCAGCACTTTACCTAAGTGGGTCTCTGAGGACTGGAAATACCACATGAAGCTTCCTTGTACTCAAAAATACTTCCTTCTGCAATTTCTTGGTGGGCATTTGCTGGTAACTTTTTTATTATTATTCTTTTAATTCCAAAAATCAAACCAATGTTTGAGAAAGAATGGGTGTTCATAAGATGCTTAAATCCCCAAATTCTTTACAAACTTCCCGAGCTGGCTCTCCAAATATGAAATTACCTTCTATGAAATCGTCTACATAACTCCTTCCTATCCATTACTCCTACAAATATATATATATAAAGTGTGCGCACACATACACGGGTGCACACTCAAAAACATGTCAATCTATAATGTTTCAATTAACATTCTCCCAGCCTCTTTTATATTTTCTGTTATGATATTTTCTTAAGATAGAAAAAGCTATGAAATAGAAAACTAACTGGGCTCTTCCAGGCACTGAATTAGTTTCAGTAATTGTAGACCACCATGTGAAAGCTATAAGAGTCCCTCCTTTATTTCACCCAAACTTCTTCACAGTGACTAAATCAGTCCTTCAAATACTCTTTTATACTCAGTATCTTTAATATAACAGAGCACCAAATTAGAATAAGGTGCCCCAGAAAATGATGTTTCCAATGGGATGGCCTTCTGAAACAGCAAAAACACTGACTTAAATTGCCATAGTTTTCCCAGGAAGCAGACTTCACTGCCTGCTACAAAGGCAAAAACTCTTATGTCATTGCCAGTCTAACCACAGAACAGTGTCTGACACAACTTCTTCTTGACTGCAAATCTGGAAATGGGTCTAACTCAGACATAATATTGATTTAATAAAAGTGAGTTTAACAATAATATAATTCTAATATAGTGAGCAAAATTGAGATTTTTTCAATACTATTAGATATGTAGAAATATCTTACCTATGGACTGACTGGGATTCTTGAAAGACAGTGTTCATGACTAGGGGAAAATATTTTATGTCCTTCTTCAGCTCATTCACAAAAAAATGCCTTCTCCAAGAATAACAAGTCATCAAGGACATTAGTTCCTTCTTTCAGTGGCAAAACAGACTCCTTCTTCCAGTAACGCATAATTCAATGCACTGACAAAGCTGATCTGATGCATTTGATTTTATACCTCTGCCAAGCTTGGACAGATCATTTATAAAGCAAGCCTATGGTTGTAAGAAAGGACATTGCATTCTCATTTGTCTTTAAACCGTTTGAGTGTTGTACTGAGTTCATGAATAGTCCAGCATTTCCACACAATGTGCATTATGTGCATTTAGGTACCAACCTGGTAAAATGTATAAATATGACTTTGACTTTGTACATGAGTTGACTCTTTGAAGACATGTTTGGCAGGACTGGTCAGAGAATAAAATTTTTCCTCAAGTTTACACCTCTAATTTCCATTTAACTACCTGAGACAGCTATGAACAAGTGACAACAAAAAGCAGAAAGTCTTACAGCTGCATGGAATGTTGTTGTTCTTGAGGGGTATTTTAACTTTCTTCAAATTTAAGGACAACAAATCACTCAAAGTGCATATTCTCATCAGCTTGATCTAATCTCAGCACTTTAGACTTGTGGATGCTGATATGTCAAAAAAAAATTTCCTCTTTTGGCTCAAGGTGCTCATCAGCCATCTGGAACTGCTTCCCTAGTCTCATCCATTATGTAAATGAGATGTAGTATTCGTTATGTTTCATCTACTGATACTAATACATTAATGTGGATGTTACAGCTTGAGCCCTGAGAAGGTATTGGCTTCACATCACTCACTGGCTTGAGATCACATCCCATTACTTTTAATGGCCCTGTGGCATTTAAGGTCACTTGATTCTTAATACAGCATATTTCTGTGATGTCAGTAAAATGGTAGCTACCCATTCTCATTTACTTATCTTTCTTTTTCTCTCCCCATGAAATTATAGTATTTCAGACCATTGCATATCTCATTTGTTCTATAAAACTAATTTCTTCATTTACCTTTGTGCCTTTTTACCATTTGAGAATAAAATAGCTGAAAAGTTCTTTGTCTATACTGAAATAAAGTAGGGGGAAAGCAAGATCTAAAATGTCAGGGAATTTGTTAACAGAATTAGTAAGGAGATTTACACAGGAGCTCAAAAACAGTACTGTTCAATATTTCATCTGTCTGATTTTTGATACGTTAAATGAGACAAATTCAGTCTAGTAATATCATACCTGTGTAAACAGTCCTTACTCATTGAAGTCAATAAGTGGAAATCAATGTGTAAATAAGCATTATGGCTCTGTCCTTGAAAAGAATAGCTTGAAAGTGCTGCACAGTCAGTCAGCCACATTTATAGCTATGAAGTACCATGCAGGACTGAGCCTCTCAGAACACTACAGCAGACTGATGGAAACAGTACGCATATTCCAATCCAGTAGCATATAACTTTTACATGAAGACTTTGTACATGTCAGGGATTTAATATGCCTGCTCAACATTCCAAATCACCTAAAATGTAAAAGAGGGTAAAAAAAAAAAAGTGGAAATTGCAATTACAATCTGTCATTTAGCATGGGTAATTTAAATATGATTTTTCATGTATTAAAAAACTGCTTGCCAAGTTCAGAGTGGAAATGAACTTTAAATGCAATATAATCTTTCAGTGAGCTTTATGCAGAGAACTATCTGACTAGAAAATATAACCAAATTGTTTTTTTCAGTTATAAAAATTCATTGCATTCAGTCAAGAAAAGTAAAACCTGCATCTATATTGAATGAGTTAAATGTGGATGTTATTTACAAATGATGTCAAAACTCTGCAATGTTTTCTTAATCAAGTAATGCCTAGATACTTCAGCAATCCCAGGGTCTTAAGCAGGACTACTTAAATGAGAGGCAAAAACAAGATGGGATTCCAGCAACTATTCCTTTGAAGATGATAGAGTTGGTAGAATATCTCAATTCACACTTTTTAGCATTATTTCAAGCTACAACGTAAGACACATTTAATAAAAATACATGTGATAATTTTCAAAGGGAAGGGACTAGCTAGATCTAAATTTGTTCATAGTGAGGCTGGTTCATCAGATCGTAAATTATAAAAATATGCCATTTGGGATCAAGACAGGTATAAACATTTTATATTATTCTTTTTGGGCTATTGTTCCATTTTCTTGTTATATATCTGTATTTACCAGCTTGAAACAAACCATAATATTTTGCCTCAAAGTAAAATGGAGACAAAAATACGCTTTTGCATTCTCCATTTTATAATGAACAATATTAACAGACATTTGTTTACATTTCCAATTTAAACCCAAAATGAGAATGATAGAAAATATATCTGCAAGAAATTATCTGCTTTCACATCCTGGAAGAACAAGTTATGTCCACTGATATCAGCAACTGGAAGCAAACTATGCAGTGAGATTATTCTGTAGGACTAAGTCTCATGTGCCTTATAGTAGATTGAAGGATGGATTAGATACTGCCTTTTTTTGCATATTCAGCACACCCACATTTTTTTTACAATTGTCAGTTTAGCAGGGAGAGAGAAATGTTAGCAAATAGTATTAATTCTTGTCTGGTAAAGATAGGTTTTCTCGCATTTTAGCTCTGCTACCTTTTTTTTTTTTTTTTTTTCCCACCATGTTGCTGCACATTTTTATTTTCATACTTTCTGAACACAGTTGCAGGAGTGGCATTTAACTTCATGGCTACACTATGAAACTCAGTATTGTTCTTTACTCAGCATATCCTATTTAGGGTTTGTTTGTGTGGCAGTATATGATATGGACTTGCTACTTGCAGCAATATCTAATTATGAATACAATTCTCCTCCCACAGAGTGATGGATACGTTTCAACAAAACATGCTTTAACACTGACATCAAATGAGCTTGCAAAATTTAAAGCAGAATTGGTTTCAGAGTTTTGCAAGGGAAAAATAATGCCATTTTTATTGCTGTTGTTTATTATGTTATTATTCACTGATGTTAAACGTCAAGTATGAAAAGTCACCAGTACCAATTAATAGTCTAATTAGAATTGCAAATATACCTTGTAATTGTGCTCTTCTTTCAGTCAGCTGCAAAAGTCTGCCACAGATCCAAATGAAATAAGAAATAAAGTAAAAGCAAACTATTTTAAATACATTCTTCAGAGGTGTTATAGTGAAGTTAAAATATAACAATTAATTCTTGGCTGGAACATTTTATAGAATAATACATGCATAGAAACAGAAGATTACCACAGCTGGAAAGAAACAGGCTAGTAACACATTGGTTTCAAAACAGGCTAATTTGATCAGAACTAAACTAATAGCTTTGAATTACTGCAGCAAGCACAGTTTGAAAAGTCAGATTAATCTCACTGAATTCAAGCTTGTATTGTACTTGTTCACAAAGAGAAACTTTTATAATTTCTGATTCATCTTGTAAGCTAGGTACAAAATTCAAATATTTGAGAGCTGGGTCATTATTTCAGTGTTGAAAAAAGAATTAGCTTTCCGTTCTGCAATATACTGTAAAATAGATTGCACCCATGGCAATAACTATAGTGAATACAGGAAGTAAAAGCATAATTTTGTATATCTCAGTTGTGTATCCCTAGTTTTCCATCTGCTCACAGTGCATGATGGGCTGTTTTCATCTGTGTCAGAAGAAGAGGATCAAGTATAAGCATTGTCTGAATCTCAAGTGTTCCCCATGCAAAAATGTGGGTTTGCCTCCAAGTAGAGCAGATACTTGATAAATCCAGACTTGAGAATGGGCTGACATTTATGCTTGAAAGCCATGTAGACATAATTAGAAGCAGGTTGCTTTGGTTCTTCATGTATTAGTATTAGTATTATCTATTTTTTAGTATTTATATATTTTTATTTGTTTTGTCGGTTTATAAACAATATCCTGCAATGAGCCATAGTGGGAGGCATAGCACTATCTGTACTTCTGACATCATGGTATGATTTTAATTATCTGTGTCAACAGATTTGAGTGAAGGTGGACAGTTTTTCAACTCCAGTTACAGATAAGAGCTTTTTGTCTATTTAGGAAGGATCGATGAAACATAATTTTATAGCAGAAAAAATTAAAAAGCTTGGAAATTTTAAAACAGGTTTAAAATTTTATAAAAATCCAGCTTTTGTTTCTATATGCATAATGATGGTACAACTGTTAGATTTAAAAACAAACAAACAAGAAGGGTACAAGTCTGAGTGTGAAGATCTCTGAAGAGTTGATCTCATTTGTTGATACTGTGTAAAGACAGATGAGACAGCAAAAATGGTTTGTGAAAGAAGAAAATACTAGAGCAGGGCATAACCCCTGTGTGCAAGATGAGATCAGTTTCCAGTGAAATACAGCTGCCTGTCTACAGAGCAGCTTAGGGTCAGATTTTGAAAAACTGCCAGACAATATGCACTGGACTGAAGAAACCTCCCTGAAACCATACTGAAGCCTTTTCGGATAGATGGGACAAGGTAGATTCTATGTTTTCTCACATGTCAGTTTGCTCAGAACAGTGCTAAGCCCAAACTGTGGTAAACATGTTCCTCTTATGTCAAAAAGGGTCTCTACTCTCTTAGAAAATGGGTCTCTCACTTATCTTTGGCCCTCATCTTGCTTTCTTAAAATAAGGTTGACATATGTTGTAATTGGTGCACTTGCCACTAATAACACTCCCTAGATCTGTCTGGTTTTCTTCCAACAACCAAATCGTAAAGAAACTACTGGTGGAACAACTCATGGCTCCTGGAGCAGAACTTCTGTGGAGGGAAGGATAGAGCTGGCTTCTTTTTCTGGTGAAAACAGCCATTCAAAGTCTTTTGTCCAAGAATCATCTGGGAGTTGAAAGTCTCTTATTACAAAAACACAGATGTTGGGACTGGAAATTAATTTTGTGGCTATGTTTGTCACTTTCTGGAATGGAATTAAATGACTACTGTGAAGACTGCTGTCTGTGAAGGCTAGTCGGTTGTTTGCTGGTTTGTTCTTCGCCAATATCCATGCAGTGTGAAAATGAAACATAGCCTCCCTTGCTTCAGTAATGCTGAAATTCACTGGTGTTCCTGCTTTCATAGAGTGGGAGGAGGTGAAGATCTGGGTGTACCATAATCTCTGGCAGGCATACCACAATATGAAGGCATTGCAAATGTCTGCTTTCTGTTAATTGACATCAGTACACATCACAGTAGCTTAAGCAAATTGTTTTTTTGGTGCATGACTCATTGCTGCAGGTAAGCAGCTGTGAGAATATACTGTCAGAACTGCCCCTAGACAGAGAGCTGCAGAGAACACCCCTACGTTACAAACATCTCATTCTCCTTCTCTTTATTTGCAAATAGTACTAATATGCTGTTTATTAGCTGCATAAAATCCAGACAGGGAATTTCAAGCTGCTGGCACTGTGGCATTGAATAGACGGAGCTCAGAAGCAAGACGCCGGCAGCAATCTGAAACAACCTTCACTAGACCCTCCAACTAATAACTACAGATTCAGAGCATCATTATATGTGCAACTTCCCAAGGTTATTGAATAACAATCCTATTTCTGCTAATAGTAGATCCCCCTAGTTCTCTTATAATTACTCACTATGGAGCTCTTATAAAGGTTATTGGGTTGAAAGTTATTGCTGAGATTTGTTTTAAGAAGGAAGGAAAGCACACTCACACACAGAAAGCAAAGGAAATTATCATTCTACGACTTACTGGCAATAGTCACAGTTACCTTTGGCATTTTCTGTGTTTGTTGAGGGCCTTTCATGCTCTGCGTCTTCTGAGTGATTATTGTGCTGGGAGAGGCTGGAACCTAAACATCTGCAGCTGCCCTAAAGACAGTTAAGTCAGTTCACTCTGCATGAGCTGCAATGGCCACCTAACTTAAACACAAGAGATATTCCTGTGTCTAGTGTGGAGAACAGTAAATATTTCCTCCAGCAGACAACATGACAGCCCTTTCCCCTGTAGGTAAGCGAGCCTGTGTTCTCTACACTGTAAGCTGCAAATGTCCAAAGAGAATGGAGATCCTCCTTACTCAGTGGTGACCTTTCTCATTTATTTGGTTTTAAACAAAAGTTTCACAACTTTGCCTCCTGATTCAACAATGGTGTAGTCAGCAAGCTGGCATGACATCAGATTGATGCTGTCTGTTTTAGACTTCCCCCTAAAGGTCAAAGGAATGAGGCGTGAATGGATAAACAAGCTCATCAATAATAATATCTTTTATTTTCCACACTGATGAGCTGTAAGTCAGATTGTTAGCACACTATGATGTGTGGATTCAGTCAGGATTTAATACCCATAAAGACAGCTGTATCTGCAACATGGGAAGCTTAAATTTTAGTTTAAATATTTTGAGGATGAATAAATACTGAAACGACAGTTTCCACAGTGCTTCTACTATAATAAGCACTGAAAGCTGTACCAAAAAACGCACGGACTGGGTTTGGGTCCCAACTGGCCTATTCTTTCACTGCTGAAGAAAATTAGAGCTCAGTTTTGGCACTCTGTAGAAATCTGACAAAATAAGTGTTTGCTGGGGGACACATGCAGCGCTGCAATAATAAGAGTGCTCTGGACACTCTCAGGGACGTGTGCCTGTTTTGAATGCTCAGATCTATGCAAAAACATCGGCACCCATCTGCCACTGCCACCAGTGACTGCATCACTTGCATTTTAATGCAGAGATCCTCTGCAGAGTTTGTCTAAGTAGCAGGCAGAGTTTGTGAAAATGACTTCAATTACCCCCTATTCTGGCCCTTCCAAAGTCTTAGAGAGAACCAAGAACTAGAATTTCTGGCAAACATCAGGAAACACACAAGCTCTTTTTTTCCAGTCAGATAAGGCTCAGCGTTTTCAACATTTTCTGTTTGCAAAGGTCTGTGTCATGTGAATAACCATGAAGTTATCAAAACACAAAAGATGCATAGCTCTGCAATAATGTAATTCATTTTCTAAAACCAGAAAACACCACACATTTTCTCAGTAGATAACTCAAGCTTCTTTTCCTATAGTTTTCCATTATTAACAGGATTTCTTTATTAAACCACCAAAATTAAACTGTTGGTATGTACTGCAAAATTCTCAGCTCACATTTGCTAAACTGAACAAGTATATTTATAATTAATAAATGGAAAGCTTCTTAAAGCCACTTTTAGCAATCTATGTATATATGTCATTTGAGATACAAATTTATTTTCTCCTAGCCTAAATCTATATTTTTCCTTCAAAGGCTGCTATTTTGCATTCCTTTCCAGCAAGCTCAGCTATTGCTTCCTCTATTGCATTGTCATCAGATGTTCTGCAGGTTGACAGTTATTACCATGTGCCAAGAGAAAACGAAGTCAGCAGAGTTACATGTGCATTTTCCGTGGCCAGTATGCATGATATCATCATCAGTGTATCATTCAAGTGTCTTCTCACCTCGTTCACAGGCTTGATTTAAGATACATTTTGAAAACACAAAATCAGTGCCTGTGACATCCTGTTCTTCACCTATTCCAGTTCAGAAATGATTGTAAAAGTTACGTATTTCTGAGGCTACTAGTGATTCATTAAACTCATGTTCTGCTCTTTTTTTTTTTTTTTTTTAAAGTGACACTGGTATTCAAAAACATTTTTGCTTTGTATTTCATCATCTTAGACAATATCTCCAGATTTTCTCATCTTTCTTATTTATTTTCTTTTTCATGATTAGGTGATTTCTCTTTTTCCTCTGGAATGACATTGCAGTATTCTGACAAACCAACATATGTCTGCAGCCCCTCTGCAGGAAGGATTAGCAAATTTGTGCATCTTTCTACATGCACAATTATTTTAATAACTTTCAAACACAATTTTATGCTAGAAATGTTTTGTTATTATTTTAACTTTTTAAGTAATTGTGAATTTAGTATTTATATTTTAATTTCATATGTATACACATATATTGTGATTTTGGAATAAGACTGTTTTCAGGTTTTGGGCTTTTCTCAATAGATGTGTCATTAGAAACTCTATTGTTTTTTGTTTGTTTATTTTAATTAAACTACACATTAAGAGGCATTATGAAACCATAAATAAATTTGAATCCCCAAATAGCACTACTTATTGTCAGTAATGAAAGAAGATGATTTTTCAATAAAGATTAACCGTTCTCAAAACAAAACAAACAATCACAACTAAATAACAGCAACAAACAGAAAAAAAAATGTTTTCACTAAAACAAGACTTCGGAATACATATCTTAATTGTTTTTTTCTATCTTTTTCTATCTTTGATGATTTCACTCTGTAATTCAATATGAAAGGGCATGGATAAAATGAAAAAATGTGAAATATACTTCCCAATTAGCTCTAAAATAGAATTTCACTTTTATATGAGTATAACCTCAATAGAAACCTCTAGAAATCTTTGCAAAATTTATTCCCTACAGCTGTGCAAGGAGTAGTATATTAGTCTGCCTAAAATAATAACTAATAAGCATACATCTAGAGATCAGTGTAATAAATACGCAGAAGCATGAATGTCCTTTTGTAGCAGGAATTATATCCCACATTTAATATAATTAGAGCAAGAATATAAGTTACAAGGTGATTACTTGATAATGTCATAATTATACTTAAGTGATAAATAAATTTACATGTTAGTGGAATGAGAGAAGCTGCACTTTCTGAACTTAAAATTATCACTCTTTGTAGATTTCATAGCTGACTACATTAATCAAACTTAGTTTTAATATGTGAATTCTGTTTGCTTAAAAAACTACAGTTTTCTTTCTTAAAGGGTTTTATTAAATATGTTTTTGTTTTTTGTTTTTTTGTGGTTTTTTTAAAGTCTTTTCAAAATAATATTTGTTCTTTGATAAATAGCCATAACTATATGACTAGGAAATTATTTTTTTCTAACCTGAATGGCAATAGAATTATTCCTCATTGTGGATAAAGAATGCTAAAAAGAAGAAGAAGAAAAATAGAGGAAACTGCAAAAATTATCTACTGGATGACAGTGAAAATGTTATTTTCTGGTTTGCTTGTTCTGTGACTCAAAATAGGAAATTCAGTTTGAAAAACACAAACTATTTCTTCGAAACTTCCAAAATACTGTTGTTAATACAGTATGTTTTGTTTGGTTTTTTTTTTTCAGGAAACTGTTTAAATTCAAGTAGTTTTAAACTAAAAAGAAAAATGAAAATCAATTTAAACCAACAAATCTTTGAGTTTCTGAAGTGGATCATTTAGAATTTCATACGTTGACATAGACACTTCAGATTTGGGGCATTTTTCCTATATTTTAGAACAGAATATTTAGAACTAAATAGTCAATAATTATTTCTCCAAGATCACTTTCTGTTTATAAGGCTCTGGAATTCAATTTTTATAAGTTTTTAAATAACAAAATTTTTGCTTCAACTTATGCAAGAAATGAAAAATAGAAAGAAATTAAAAACAGAAAAAAAAAAGGAGGGATGGTGAAACTACACTGTACTATCAGTTTTCATTCTGATGCCTCTTGATAATGCAACATGTTAGTTGGAAGTTTATCTTTCTGAAAAAATAACAAAGAAAAGCCATACAAAACCATGTGAATTTGTGGCTAAAAACAGATCTTCTTATTAACAGGCTTTCTTCTGTAGAAAATGGAACACTCTAATGAAGGAAACAGACAAGCTCCTCAAAGCAAGAAAAAGCAGGGAACTAAGATTTTTTACATCTTTATGTATTTTAGAGCTCATTTGATCTCATCTCCAGTCCAAAGGTCAAAAACAACTAGTGACCCATGGGAAGTGTCCTCCTTTGTAATGCACTTGGAAGTTCAGGACGTAATTTTCTCTTTTTATCACACGGCAATTCATAATGGAAAACCCTACCACCCCAAGCATTTCTAAGAAAAGACTGATCAAAACCCTCCAATAGATATTCATAGGCTGGAAGAGAGACAAGAGAACCTCCTCTTCCTCCTTAGTGCTGTCAGGTTCCTGAGAACAACCATAGGGCCTGACTGCCTTGGTGAGTTCCACAGGACCCCCCACCACACCCTCTGCCCCTGCCCCGGGCTCCATTTCACCTTCAGCTGATGATATCTGGGAATAGCTCAAGGGAGAGCTGGGCCATGTCTTGCTTCTGGCACCCAATTTGGGCAGAACTACACCAGCTGGGAAACATCAGGGAAGGGGAACAGCCTTACCTACCTGAGCATGAACTCGTGCTTTGCCCTCAGATGCAAAGGATGAGCTCTAGCTGATTTTATTTATTAGTGTAGTATTAGCCTCAGGTACCTCAGGGACTACTTCTCTCAGGCTATTTCTTTTGGGTACTGTATAGTGTAGATAATAATGAGTATGTGAAAGTCAAATGATTTGGGCTAGGTGGCTTTCAAGACAACAGTGAAAGACCTCTCAAACTTCAAGTCTAAGTCCTCTTTTCTGGGTCAGAGCATTAGCTTAATAAAATCTGTTTAGGATTCATCAGCATGTATAGTTCATTTTTGGCATAGAAGTCAACATGGTATTCTGTAGTCACTCATGTAGACTCCAGGTTACAGAACTAGGTTGGACTGAAGGCAGGAATCAAAGAGCATCACAGATCTTTGCTTTTTCATGAAATTTACCCACCAAGACCACACATGAAAAGCCATAGGCTCACTATGGGAGAGACCAAAAGAGTGAAAAAATGTGTTTCTGTCATTCCACGGTTACTCAGATCAAATGCTCTTCCAAAGACTAAACAACAGCAATGGACTTCTGCTGTGTTGCTCTGTGGAAAACACTTCAGAAAACAACACAGTCTGCACATTTTAAAGCAAACTGCAGCTTTGTAGGAGCTTCTCTAGTAGATGCTTAACTCTCTGTAACCATTCTCTGATAGAAACCATTCCTTCTCTAATGATTGTAATATGAAACGGTTTGTATTTCACAATGCAGTACTGCAGAGAGGCAAATGCTGGCAGGAATCTCACTGTACTCATAGTTCTTATCAGCATGATTTATTGTACTATAATTGTGCATTTGTTGAAAATTAACCCCAAACTGGGTGGCTTTTGCTACAGTTCTAAACCTACAGCAACCCATGTGATATGACAGTCTTGCCTGAGATCTTTGAGAGGTTTGGCCACTTGTTCCAAGATATGACTGCTATATTTGGGGGAAAGAGGAGACAAAGGAGACTGTGTGACATTTTTTTCTGCTCTTCAGCCATGTAAATAAGAGATCAGAATTGGCATAAATTACATTTTCGTATACTTTTCACATGTACTTAACATAAAATCAGTGCCTGTTATCTCTTTTCCTCTTTCTCCCCGCCCCCCATCCAAATCAATATTTAAAAAAATTCTTACCGTATTATACATGGTTCATCTGGCAGAGAGTAGTTATACATAGGGAAAGATACACAACATTAAGTAAAAAGTAGGTGTGTACTCCAACACAGTACAATATATTCTGGGAATAAACACAATGTTAAAATACAATATTTGGATAAGAAGTTGAATTTTTAAGACTTCTCACTGAATTTTTTTTTTTTTTTTTTTTTTTTTTGTAAATAGTAGTATTTTTTCTTTGAGAGCATGGTTTCACAGCCCCAAGACCCAGAAGAATCCTGACAAATGTTCAGTGTTTAACTATAGTGTTTAACTTAAAGAGTCAAGTGATTAGATTTCTATGAGAAACCAGAAAAACAGGCATCTTTAGAATTTGAAACAACCTTTGGAATCAGTTTGAATATGACAGATAAATTCATGTACCTTCACTTCCGTTTGCTGAAGCCTTGTTAAATGCCTAAATATAAATGAGGTAGATTGAATTACTAGCCTTTACTCAGTCATCTTCTGGTAGAGTAGTAGGCTGCTTAGCTTAGCCTCCCAGGCTTCCTGCAATAATTATGGGCCTAAAAACTTATTTTAAGCTCTTGTTTTCATACTACTTTTCCCAAATTATTTGTTCAATAAAGAATTCAAACCCAACATTTGCTGCAATGTGACCATGTCAAATTATTTACTACCCTCATTTCCTTTCTTTACTTCAAGTAAGTAATATAGAATACTTCACCCGTACACATTGTCTTTCATACTGGTTTCATAAAACACTCTGAAAATGCCATTCTATTGTCTTAGTAGTTATTTAGCTATTGATCCTGCCTTACCCTTATTAAGGTTAGAATTTATATGGGCATGCTAAGCCGAGGACTTTCGCAACACCTATTCTTGTTTAGGTCTAATTTAACTTTAAGACCTTAAAAAGAACCAACTACTTTTGATTCTTTCAACACCCTACTAGAAGTTTCTGATGTTAACTGGTCAAATCATTGTTATGAAGGCAAGATATTTTAGGAAGATTGTTCATCTTTCAAATATTAGAATTAGATAATACTATAGTGAAATCTACAGTTGAAGGCAGTAAATAACAGATTAAAAATGCAGCTAAGTATTTATGACTGAACAACGTTTTCTGTTTTTGTCTTACAGCTAATGCAGAAAATAAGTTAAATATGGCAATATAGGTCATGCAGGTGAGATGATTACAATTAGTATATTCTCTTTAGTCTCACAACACAGTCATTGGCACCATGAAGAGAATTTAGGAGTGACAAGCCTTACTGTCCTTGTATAATCACTTTGAGGGAACTAATTTCCTTGAACTTCAGACAAGCTGCGTAACTCTTAAAGGCTAAAGTAGTCATTCAAGCACCTTTGATAGGGGATAAAAATGAGATGTCTAAAGGCAATTACCCATTTTCAAAGCTAAGTATGTAATGCTGTAGTTTCACAATCAGTTTAAACCAGATTAAGCTGGCAGAGCTGCAGAAATAAAGGGACCCACTGTTATTCTTCAGCTCTGTTTCTCCCTTGTGTCAGCACAAGCATTTACCTTCCAGTTAAAACCAAACGGTTGAGTTTCTTTTTTGTCATGTTAGTTTTAAGCAAGATCAGTTCTCTGACCTAGTTCACTGTGCAGCTGTACAAAGCTTCCCCAGGAGGGGAAAGATGGCAGGGAGGTGAAAGAGGACTGATAGAAACACTTTTCTTGGCACCAGTGCCAGATGCTGCTGCTGCAAATTGATTGTGAAATTACAGCATAAGAAACAATAGGTTGCCTGCCTCTATCGATTACAGATGGGACTTCACTGACTGGTCTGGGCTATAGGGAAGTAGAAACCACCCTAAAGATGCCTGTATAGAGTAGCTGAAAAGACTTGCTTTAAAACACTACATTTTTCATATAAAAATAGATTAAATAGATTTCTTAATGAAAATAACTTTTTTTTTTAATCTTAGAACACTTCCGAAAATGCTGTGTACACAAACCTAAAGAGGGTGGTTTTTTAATAGACATCAACAGAACAAAAAGAATTCATTTTCAGAATACTAAATGAGTACATCTTGTACTTATATTTTAAATTTAACTACACACAAGGGAACCAAATACACAGTCTAAGTCATAGAAATGGGAGAACTAGACCCACGATATATCTTGTCTAGTTTCTAACAAAGGCATGAGTCCTTTGGGATTCATATGGATTGATTGAAAAAAAAAAAAAAGGAAAAAAGTAATACACTGTAATCAAAAACATGTTTCTGTTCTGTTGCCAGAAGAGATTATAATATTATAATATAATATACCTCTCAGAATGAAAACTGGGCACAAAAAAGGGGGAAGAAGCAGCATGGGGGAAGGGAGGAAAACAAGCCTACATTTGTTTTTATATCTTACAATATTAATGATTCAAAGGGGTTAATTGATATGACAAATAGATTTTCCATCTTTTAGCCCACAAAACACTAAAAACCTCAAACTACAGGCATAATATTTTTAGAAGAGGAAGAGAGAAAGGGGAATCTTCTAATAGATTAAAAGCCTCCACTTAGTTTGGAAACAGGACATTTAGATGCATTTTCCAGAGACAGAGAATGGTGTTTAGGAGACTGATTTGCTTCTCCACCTTATAAAGACTTTGCAGTAAATTTCCTCTGCCCATGATGAATGCTCCTAACTACAGCAGAACTGGTCCAGTTCCAGGGACAGAGTTCTTCCACCTTTTAATGCACTGATGACCAAGCTATGCAGGAGTCTCTGGCTTCAGCAGTCTTTTGTGTTGCTGAATTTTATTATTACTTGTAATGGGTAATCTAGCTACAATTTAAGGGCTACATCTGCTATGAAAAAGACTGGTGAAATTCAAAATCTTCCACACATTATGTAAACCTCAATACTTTCTGAGGTTGACATTCCCTCATATCTCAAATAAAATTTGTCTGGAAGTGATTGACAAAGCCAAGCAATGAGTTTGGCTAGAAGAACGGTACTGAAAGATACAATAATACACAGAGCACTAGTCTGCTTTAGACTAAAACTTGATTTTTAGATTATCCTAAATCATGAGCTTCAGGTAGTACTCAGATAAAAGGTTGGTTGAACTAGCTTCTCTGCTATAATTGTTCTTTTCCTCATTGTAGGTATGAACATTATTCATGGCCTCTGAAATATGCCACTCTCAACCGATATCACCAGCTAGGTCTAGGCAAGTATTCAGGCATTTTTTCAGAGAAATATTTTCTTCAAAACATTTTTGGAAATTATGATTATCAGGGTATAATGGCCCTGGTTCATCTTTTGGTTTTGTGTCAATGACTGGGGAAGCCAAAATCCCAAATTTGAACCAAATTCTTCTAACCTTGCCTCTCAATGGAGATAACAGTTCTAATGAATACATATTCTAGTAATTTAAATAATTATTATCTGCTGGATTTAAACTGATTTTAAATTTGACTTAGTTTAGAATTTAGGTTTTCATATTACAATTAAAAACAAACAAACAGACAAACAAAAACCTCATGGTTTCATGAGAAATCTGACCATATTTAAGCAAAGACTTCTTCAATTAACTGTAATGGTAAAATAGCTAGTCTGAATAAGAAAATTATTCTTTTGCACTTTATTGGTCTTTGCAATATATGTGTTAATATTAAAGTCCATTTGTTTTTGTTTTAAATATAAGAGCTTATAAGTACACAATTCAGAAGTAGTCACTCAGAGTCTTCTTATAATTTACTTACAGTCTACTTATATAGATTACAGTCTATATGTGCATTCCTTTCTCTTTTACCTAAACCAAAAATATTTTTTATCTAAGCCTTGATGCTCTTATTTCAAAATACACAGTAATATTTGGGAATCCATCCCAATTAAAAACTGGATACTTCTCAGATGACTATATCTTAAAAATGTGCTTCACTAGTTTCACGGGCTTTATAACTTTGGTAATTTCAGCTTTTGCCTGTAAATTTTTTATTGTTTTATGCCATTCATCAGCCTCTAACAATATGACTGAAAAGATCACTTTTGTTACTTTTCACATCCCTCTCCCTGTCCTGGATAATTTTCATTAAATAGGATACTAGCACTGTTTTCCATTGCAATTTTGATATTATGCTCTCTACATAATTACTAGAATATAAAGGATATCAAATAGCAGTGAAAAGTCATATTTGATGAGCTATGATTATTGTGATTATACAAATGAGAAATGGTGGAGAAATGCTGAGCAGCTGGAACAAAGACTAGAAATAGGGACACTGTGCACATAACCTCTGAAGTGTGATACTTTGGTTAAGTATCTTATCCACGAGAGGAAGAAAACAACTATTATCATGGTAAGATACTACTGTGGGAAATAATATCAACTGTGAAAAGTAATATTTTAAATCTAAAACTTACTGGGCAACAGAAGCTTCAGGAAAAAAGGAAAACTAAGAAAGCTTTTCTGTGATGTTCTGCATAAAAACAAAAGAAAATCTGGAGCAAATTATGGTTGATATAAACAGTAGAATCTGAGGTTTGTCTGATATAATTTATGGAATTATAGTTAATACAGAGACTGATGAAGCTGTAAGGCTATGGAAACTGAAGAAGAAAATTAGGAGAATGAAAATATATTGTATACAATTCCTTTTTATGTAATTATTTCAAATGTTATATCTTTCCTTTATATGTCAAAATAAAACTGTAAAATTAAGGTTTGGTTGCCTCTGTTGATAGTTTTCCTTCTCACAGTGACGATTTGTCTTCCTGAATTTTTACTTAGAATACAATATGTTTAACTAACCAAAACATTTAATGATGATATTTTTAAAATGTTCAATTATCTAATCTTTATAGATGAATTTTATTATTCTAAACTGATGTTATGACATTTGTTCTACCCTACAGAAACCTTTAAACTTATAGGGATTTTCATTGTTTGGAAGTCTTCTGGGACTTTGAAAAGCAGGTAGAAAATAATTCAAAAAGCCAGATCCTACTCTCATTTATGTTAATGAGAATCAAGCTTACAAAGAAGCAATTGGGAAGGGGAAAATTCCTAAGGAATAAAATGAAATACCAGCATAATATCAAGTAACTAAAGAGAACAAATATTGATTTTTTTTCTTATTTTTCTATCTAAACTGTGGATGTTCAGTTTGTGTAGTACCTGAGCCCATCAAATAGAAACAGAGCCTGCCATTAAAATACATTTTTCCTGAAGAGCAGTGTTGTCTCTTTTTCAAAGGCACGAAACTATGTAGTATTGTGTATCCTCAAGTTTGAACAGTAAATTTGAGTTTGAGGCTGTGCCTGGATATAAACTGAGGTCTTATGAGCTCATCCCTAGGTAAGGTGTCAGCTTGACATAAGAGATGGTCTGTCACTCCATCAGTCAAGCTAGGTTGATTTCTGGCAACAGTGAATCTTCGGGAAATGCACACACTTAATCTTGAGAGGACAGTAAATTAAACCACTCCAACTGGGAGTAAGCCAGCAATATAGTTTATTTCTTGTCTTTTCATTACAGTTAATCTGCTGTTATTTATGTTATAAAAACCTAATGTACCTTATTTGCTGTTCAGATAATTCTCCAATGCCAAATTAATGGTGGTGGGAAACGACAAAGTCACTTTCTTTTCTGTCCTGTAAATCTATGAACTTTAGGGCAAAGAATGCAAGATCTATAATAGTGTATGCAGTCTCTAAAGTAAAAGAAGATGGGGATGGAATTTTAATCAAAATTGGTTAACTACCTTGAACTAATTAACCAGCTTGACCAAGTTAAGTAGCCTAAATATTTGGCTGGTGCAAGAAAATTAAGGACAAAATGAAGTGACAAAAGCTGAAAAAAAAAACATTACCAAGATCACAGGAACAGAAATGGGGTCATGCCACATGTTTAAGATGCAAAAATAAAGAAGAAAAAAATTATAAATAAAAGGGTGTGAGAATTTCCTGGATGAAAATCCAAAGACAGAAATATAAAACATTTAACAAATGGATACAAACAGGGAAAACAAATGAGAGGCTTGAGTCAAGTGGAAATAGCACCCTGAAATTAGAGCCATGTCTGACAAAAGGGTTGCATAAATGTAGGTTAAAGAAACATTTTGTTTTGTGAGATATTTGATATATGGGAAACCATGTCTTATTGCTAAGAAAAAAAAAAAAAGCAGAGAAGAGTGAAACAAAAGGACAAGAAAGGGTGAAAAAAGAAATTAAAGGGCAGAAGTACTTCTTTCAGTCAGCTAGTGTCAACACATGATGTTTAATTGCAATGGACATGTCACTATCATAAGCAAACAGTGTATTAGCATAAAAGAATAAAATATTCAAAGGTACACAGCCTGAATATAACCACAGTCAAAGTCAAAAGCCAACAACAATAGAATATGGACAAGGAAAAAACATATTTAGATCTTTTTAGTATCAATTTCATTTCTTCTTAGTGCAAAGTACAGGGATAATATGTGGAGGAGGACTTCTTGGACTTAAGTGATATGTGGCTTTTTGCAAATAGCATGTTTACCTCTATTCCTACCAGTAAGCAGGACAGCTGCAGCATCATTTGAAGCATATAAATGACCAAAAGATGAGTGAATGTTGCATTTGATGAAGGGGAACTAAAATAAGCAAAGGTAGTAATTATGAATAAGCATATAAGAACAAGCCTGGAGCAAATAAGCGAAAACCTGGAACCACAAATAACGAAAACCATGAAGCTCATCAGAATTTTCCCACTGATTCTAGATGTCCTCAGTATTTAGCTTAGAAAGGTCCCCTTTTCCATGAGTGGCAAAGTTATAGAGGAAAAGATTTTTAAACAGCTGGGCTAGATAAAGTAATGGAAAGTGCCATGGTAGAACAGGAATGGACAAGGAAAAGATTAAGTGACTTGATTAAACACAGATATAAATTAAATACAGAACAAATAACACAGTTGTGTAATTGCTTTATCTCTGCCACAGATACTTAGCATCTGTTTTTGGTAACACATGTGAAGTTATCTGGGAGCTTTGACTCAGCTCATTAGCAGGCTTACCACAGTCAAGAAGTCAATGGACCACACAGCAAACTATTTTTTCGGGAAGTGGAAAGGAAACAGACATGTAAAAACTGGACTAACTCACAAACTGCTAAAAATGTTCACAATGTCACCACTCTATGATTGTACCCGCACTGCTTATCAATGTAATAATAATGTATCAGTGTGTTAATGAGAACAAAATGGGACTCCTGTACCTAGTCAGATTCCCTATATGAACTCAACCTTCAGGCTGAACTAAGATGACACCGATGACAATATGAGTTTTAACCTATCTCTGCATTTGAGCCCAGTACATATTTATTGTGTCTATTCTTTGCAGTAGGAAGCTGGTACATACGTACATACATTTTCCAGTTCACAGGTGGAGAAACAAGACTTGATCTTAAAATTAGTCTAATGCATATAATTTATTTCATGCAGAAAGAACTTGGAGCACTATAGCTAAGCTGTTTCTCGGCCTTATGTTCAAGCCAAAACTGAAGGCACATTTGTAGATAAGACGATGTGAGTGGCATTGCAAGCTTTCAGAGGGAAGAGAGGTAGTAGAAGAAAATCACAGCATTACTTCTTGTCAGCACTGCCTGGAAACCTACATCACATTAAGTATCCTAAGCAGGCTGAAGCAAATTTCAATGCAGTATGTTCCATGTATTCTTGGCCTTTTACAGTAACAGACAAAGTAGACACTTGTTGCAATACTGTTAGGCCTATACATATGTCTTGCTCAATTACTCATGACCTGTTGCAAATCCTCTCGTTTATGTCTTGAAACACATTCTTTTGGTCATGGATTTTTGTAATTTAACATCACTGGACAGTAATTTTCATACTTGAAATAAAATCTTTAACATATTTTTAATTCTTAACATTAACATCAGAGGAAAAAGATATTAAAGTATAATTTTCAGGACTTACCTATTAATTTTTACTGTATTAAACTAAAAGTATCATGTAATATTTTGCACATGACACCTTTTTCTACTAAGCAAACTTTAAAGATTACCTTGATTTTTTAGAGTACAATTTAGTGATTACCACCCATGCCACATTCAACCAATGTGAAAAAGCATTCTGTAAATTTTCTTCATCCAGAGCCATAAAGAGCACAGACTGAATAAGAACATTTGCCTGGCAAAGCTGCCAGTGGTGCACAAGGTAGAACTGAAGCCAGCTTGCTTTTGAGCAGGTGATGTGCATGCTCTTACCCTGGCAGCAGACAACATTTTAAGCTGCAAGTGAACTAAGCAGCTCAAAAATGGATGCAGTAGATATGAAATAAAAAGAAACTGCTCTGGAATAGTTTTATGACCATAAATATGTTTCATCATTATGTAAGGTTAAATTCCCCTATCTCAGTATTATACACCTAGAGCTCACATAATTCCACAAAAAATGACACAAAACTGAGGTGCATAACTAAAACTACTTTGTGCCAAAAGCTTCCAAGATTAACTTCCATACAGTACAGTTCGCACAGCAATATTTCAACATTAACTGGCAAAACGAAAGCACAGGCATAGATACAGATGGAAAAATATGAGTGGTCCTAGCTCTAATAGAAACAGTGTGGGCTATATGGAGGACAATCACACAGCTTGAGAAACAGGCAGGCCTGCTGAACACTTTCATCCTAGGTAGCTGTTTCTGTGGGTTTTTTTTCTTTACACATAATTCTCTGATTCGTGCATCACCTTACAAAGAATACATAATCTTCCAGAACATTTGGGGTATTTACTGTAGGTATGGAAAACCATGATTCATCACCTTTCTTCTACAAAACCCCACCAGGCCTTTATAATCTGTGGTATAACATGTAACTGTAATTCATGGTGTGCATTTTCATGGCTATTTTTAAATTTATCAAAAACTCTGGGATCTAATTACTTGTTGAAAAAGTGGATGCTTGACAAGTGCACAGAAACCAAACAACAAAAAATTCTTAAGGCAAGATTTATTTTACTTCATCTAGAGAGACCGTCCCTCAGTTAATATAATTTCTCTGTTCAGAGGTATTATTATTTTAGAACATTGTCTAATCCCACATGGAGATTTTGAGCATACATAATAACATTCTGTGACAGTTCTTAATCTCAGTATAGTTTGCAGTGGAGATTTTATAACTGGAAATTTCTGCATTAGTGCTCTATGAGGTCTGAAGATTTTTCATAGCTATTTGTAGCTATTTGCAGTTCCAATGACTGAAAGCCGCATAAGACACTGCATGAAGCATCTAAGACCAATTGTTTCAGCTGTTGAACCTCACTGACATTTAAAATCAGCAATTTTGTATGCCTAAATTATTTTTTTTTCCTTTAACTTTCTTCTTGACAATTGGTAGGTTTATCCATGCAGTTTCCTCAGAGATGGGAAAATACTACACTTTCTCATTTTACAGATGAGGAGACGCAGCACAAAGATCAAATGCCTTGTCCAAGATCAAACAGACAGTCTATGGCAAAACTATGAACTCTAAATCCCAGGATACCCCTGCAGTCATTGGACCACTCTTCAATTTTTACAGAACTACCCTTTCTGTCAAATATCAGCTTTAAACTTGTTGACTTTTGAAATTACTTGTCATTTGAAAATGACAAAGATGTGTGAAATGCTTTACAAAATTGGAGAAATTGGATGTTATTCAACTTTCATCAAGTGAAATGAAAACCCTGAAATATGAAAATGACAGCATTTCCCTCTAGTGGCTTTCCCAATATTTCATAGTGTCAGTAAGACAAAAATTTTCCTTTGGCTTGTCTCTTTTGACCTATTCTTTCCACACAGACTTTTTTTTTCTTTCATTGGGTAGCTCAGTTCCTAAATTTCTTACAAATAAATGCTTCTTCTTGCACTCTTCACAAAACAAAAACAAAAACAAAAAAGAGGACAAAGAAAAATTTTATCAATTCTTTTTTCAACTCAAATACCTTTGAGTAATTTCATTCCCATTCCACATACAGTTACTAAAAATAAAAGAGAAAAGAAACCACACTGAGGAGTAGAGCTCTAGGAATAGTTCTTTCCATTCCTCTTCTGGCTTTGTCCTTCCTCAGTACATTGCTAATCACTATACAAAGGCATTTGAGCATTCTTAAGGCATCCCAACTTTGAGGAAAAAACATCATTGTAAATAATTAACAAGATCAGTCTTCCTCATGTACCTTAAGCTGTAAAAACCAACAAAAAGAAGTTAAGAACGTAAATCCATATGTGTAGGTAACTTAAGTATTAAACTTTTTTTTTTATGAAATAAGAAATATACCAGTGAAAATGTTTTGTTTTGTTTTTTTTTCTAAAAACATGGATAAGATGAAATAGAGGTGTTTAGTTTTGGGGGTTTTGTTTGTTTGTTTTGTTTTGTTTTTAAATCTCAGGATGCTGGTAATTCAAAAGGCAAAAAAGGTTTTACAAATAGATGATACTGAAATCTTGGATATTAGTTATTTAAAAATTCCAAAATAATTCAAAATTTGTTGCTCCTCTAGTAGTATAAAATTGGTAAGCATCAACAGACAAAGGTGATAACAACCAGTTCTTCCTAGGAACTTAATCCACCTTTATTACTGTTAAATCAACACATTGTAACTCATCAGATTATTTTCCTCTGAATCAATAACACTGTTTTATGATGCAGATCAACCACCCAACAATGCTTTTTCCTCTCTTGCTCTACTGACTGAACAATAACTCGATGCCTCAACAGACTTTGCATACCAGTCTGTTGTAGTGTAAGGATCTCCTTCATGCATTTCATTCTATATAGACTGTGCTGTTAGAGATAAACAGTTTCATTATGGCACTGAGCTTGGTTAGGTTTAGGGACCAGTCTGAGTAGAGTTGACAGGAATATCAGCAGCTTAAGAAGCGTAGGAGAAACAGACAAAATTTTTTTCTAGAAAGTATCTAAGTAACTATGGCTATCATATATAGCCTTTATTAATACCATTGCTTCAGAGACCACACCTGTATTTGGTACATTGCAGAGTATGTAAGAACAAGGGAGTTCAGCCTATAGAATATATGTAGCTTTCTCCTTTGGCTTTTAAACATAAAATGGAATAAGAAATGAAACAATGACAAAAACAAAGATAGGAAATGATTCCACAGGAATCATCCACAGGAATGACCTGATAGTGACAATCAATATTCAAATTTAGTTGACTGCTGGGATGAGAATATGTGGTATTTTAATCTTATTTCTTAACAGTAGTATTATCAGGAACATTAAAGCATCTGCCACTGATTTCATGTAACTGTTAATATGACTCTGGGAAAAATCAGGTATAGGGATCAAGTGACTAATTGTTATTGGTATGGAAACAATCCCAACAGTCAACTGTTCAACAAGCACAAGTAATTTATCTACAGCTATCTTTACATCACAATACAAACTGGTATTAAAAGTTTGTTCAAATCAGACCTCCTTGAAAAAGGTACCTGACAAATGACCAAAATGAGACATACTCATTACAAATCAAAGAGGTGCAGACTGTTTATGAAAAGTAGTGTTTTAAAGATAACAAGGTAGTTTTCTCTGTTTTATCATCTAGATAAAACACCATCTAAGATGTTATGGATAACAGTAACTACATTATTTCAATGAGAGACTCCTTAGAGTTACTTGAACATTCTTTTGCAAAACCAGCTTTAATTTTAATTAAGACAAAGCTATGATTCTAGATGGCCCAAAACACTTAAGGTAATATAAGAGAAAAAACTTAGAATCATCATCAATTCTGACATCTGATTGCATTCCAATTTATTTTTTACTTTCTAGACTTGAATGATTTATAATTTAGTTCTCCTATCTAAAGCGAGAATACATAATTCTTTTTGAGACTCCTTTCTTTCAATTAGCCTTTGGTGATAGTTTCAAATGTAAAAGGTGCTTGTTCATTTTAGAGAATATGTTCCTGCTACCTAAAGAAAAATGGAGAAAGATGGAATGAGATGAGGGTGCCTGCAGCTATTGCAGCCTCCTGTTGGCTTGTTTGACAAGTTCTTATTGGTGTAGATGGGAAATAGGCTATCGCAGAGATAGATATTATTACAAGAACCAGACAAGAAATACGTCCCATACTGAGCCTGATCAAACATCAAGAATATAGGAATGACACAAGTATAGCCTTTTTAAAAAAATCCTGCCAGTCTAGTTCTTATGAAACATACATAAAAAAAGAGACATCTCACACTGACCTGATCTAAGATGAAGAATGTAAATATAAAGCAAGAATTGCCTTTAAAAAGTTACGTGTACCAAGACAGTCTGGTCCTTACAAAACCAAAAAAAAAAAAACCCAGAAATTGATTTGTTTTGTTTTGTTTTTAAATCCAAATGAAAGCAAAACTTCAAGATGTTAACGAAATAAGTCTGGAGAATCTTCAGGCTACCACAGGAACTAGCAAATTAAATTATAAGTAGAATAAAATTTCATGGTTCTTGTCACATCATTGAGAGGCTGGTGGTGCAGTGCATGCCTAAACATTAAGAAGACAAAGAAGACAAAAATCACTGCCAGCATATTAATGTCCTACTCGTGCTAAAACTCCTTTGGAGGCAATAGACAATTACCTAAATAAAAAAAAATGAAAGGATTTGTAATAAATGAAGTCATGCTGTCAATACTTTAAAAAGTTAAAGGAAAGGAAAGAGTTTCCAAGGTCTGTTTCTGTCTTTTAGTAGCAGTGGTAAGTATGTGTTTTTCTTTCTGGAAACAGCACAAAAAGATACAGGGATAGGTAAGCAATGCTGAGGGTGATGCTAAGTTGAATTGCCTTAGTTTTATCAATGTACAAAAATGTACATAAAAATGGTAATTACAAATCAGTGAAATCTGCATTTGTGTTTTGTAGTGTTGATATTTGATTCTAGTTCTAATATTTACTAATACAGTGAAGAATGGTCGCTGTTCAAGGACCCTCTGTTGTCCATAATTTACTTCATTTCAATGACCAACTGTAGTGGTCATTGCTGTGATTTGAAAATCACAGCAATTACCATATAAAGAATTAAGAACTAAACCTGTAACTTTTGAAGTTTTTGAATTTAAATAGAGCTGTAATAGTTAAGTATTTGAAACTTGTTGCTTAATGGTAATAGATTCAGAGCTAATATTAGATTAATTATGCATAACAAACACTTTTCCATCTGGAAATGCAACAAAAAGTGTTAGCATTTTTTTTAATAACAGGGAAAATACATTCTGTAGCTATATCTATACATATCAAGGCTCAGGGAACTATCAGTCTCTACATGTTGTACAGACATTTCAGAGCAAATGGATATGGAAAAATGCATTAACTTCTGGAAGATTTTTTTTTTTTTGCCAGAAATGTTGAATATTTATTAAGATAGTAGAAAAATACCATGCTAGAGGTGATGAAAGGATAGCCATCTAGTCTTGCATTTAGTTATTGTTCATCATGGTCTTTCTGTAAGTGAGGACTGAAGATTCACTGTCTGGCAGGATAACTGTGGCTGTTGAGAAGCCGTGCTGTGGAAGCTCACAGAAAGAGACCGAAGCTCCTGCACTTTGCAATCAGAGAGCCTAGGTGAAAGACCTTGAGAGAACAAAGAAAAAAAATCATTTTTGCACTGCCAATAATGTGGGTCAGACAGAAATTACAATAGGCAACTGCCTATGCCTGTCTGAAATTGATAGGTTTATAACTACCTTAGAAAAAAATCTCAACAGCAAGAAGTAATGTAAATGTTCCCACAAAAGGGGAAGGTTACATTTTACCTTGTTGTTTGTTTACAAATAACCCTGACTCATGATTCATATACTCCTTTCCTGTCTTCATTTCAATGCTAAATATTTGCTGGGCTCATATGTAAATTTTTATTGTTTTTTTTATTGTTTTGAAGTACTTTCATTCACTGTTTTCGTTTTTGTCAGGATTTGGTTAGAAGCACTGACTGAACTCATTCAATTTTTGTTTTTCAAAAAAGTGCGGCAATTCTAAAACACTCCCAGAATCTGCAAAAATAGACTTGTCCTTGATTTTCTTAGTATCTATGAAACAAGCATTCAGGCAAAACAAAATCACTTGGTAGGATCTAAACAATTCACCAATTATTTTGGAAGTCCAAAGAAGCATAGGAGAGAAACAATAACAAGAGAATAAAAATGCCCCATCTAAGTGATGGGGAAGGAGGGAAGGTGGGGGGGAGGTGTACGAGTGGTAGAGAAAATGGGGAAAACTAATTAAGACAAAAGTCAGCGATTTTCTATTTAAGAATTAATTTGTGCATGCCTAAACACACACACAAACACAAAAGATTTGAGGCAAAAAGGACAAAAGTAATTATTGAATTTTAGCTGTTTCCGATGGAGAAGGGAAAGAATTGTCAGGAATTAAACAAAACACAACAAAACAAAACAAACAACCAACAACAAACAAAAAACCCGCAACACTCAATTTGCTCCCAAATGAAGAAAATACCTAAAACAAACAAACAAAGAAATAAAAACTTGTGCAACTCTTTGCTTTGGCTAGATGAGCTGTATTTAGCAGCTCCGGAAGAAAGTTTCATTTTTTCTTTCTGCTGTATAGAAGCAAATGTCACGGTGGTGTGCGTTGGTTCCACACAACGCAGCTGGGGAGTGGTTAAGGGTCTTTATTGTCCTGCAATTGGTCAAAAAAAAAACCCAAACGCAACCAAAAAGTTTTTGGTAGGATTTCCAATTGTTCAACAGTCACAAAAAAAGAGCTTGGTACCTGCTCTTTGTACCTGTATTGCTGGGAGCTTCTGGTTCAGCTGAATGCTCGTGGCTAAAAAGCAACATAAGCACAGCTGTGTGTGCAGCAAGCAGACCACAGACTCTGCACACAAATGTGAAAGCCAAGTTGATTCCACTGTTAGCTCATTGACTTTAAATCATTTTAGAGGCCACTACCTTTTGAAATTATTCATTTAAATTGTGATAGATTGCATTAGTTTATATCCAGAGAAGCGATAAAGAGGAAGCCTACATTCACCTCTCAATAATGCAGCCTCTCCTAATATTGTGCCTCAATGATAACAGGAATACTATCCCTTATGGCTTTTTTGATACTTAAAGACCATTAGAGCTCGACAGCATGCTATGCACCGGTAAACATTATTGTTTGACTGATGAGTCCACTTTTTTGAGAGAATGACTCAAGTCCTATGAAATCAGGTAATAAAGAGTTCAGGCATTACAGGTTAGCACTTAACCGCACTTTATTATAGTCTAGGAGTGATTCAATAGGGCTGAAAAGATACAGTATAATTCAAGTACTTCTCTTTCAGCACACAGTCACTGCCACAAACAGTGACTTTCTGCAGAGATAGGAAATTGAAAGTTTGGAAGAGATCTTCAGAGGCCAGGTAGTCAGACATCCTGCTCAAAGCAGTGCTAACTTCAAATTTAAAACAGCTTGCTCAGGTTTTTCTCCAGCCAGATTTTGAGGATCTTCAAGGAGGAAGATTTCATAATTTCTCTGGACTACTCTTTCGAGTACTTAACCACTCTCATTGTGAAGATTTTTATTCTTACATTCAACAGGAAGTTATCTAATCTAAGTTATCTGATCAAAGTAAACAGAAATGCTCAGTGAGGGTCAGAGGAACAGTGTCAAGGTAGAGGTAACCCCTGGGTCTCACATCTCACTAAAGCTGTGTTTAACTGATTGGGAAGGAGATATCTTCTGCTTCCAGATGTCCACCAGATTCACATGCATGTAAGTTTCCATTATTGTATTTGGTGACACTTTTCTCTTGACCTTTCACTGTGCATCTCTTGTCCTGTCAGTTCCCAGGAAAAGGTTGCCTCCTTCCTTTTCTTCTGCTCTACAGCCTTTCTGCAGTGCTGTTTTCTTCTGCTGCTTAAACAAGCCCAGTACCCTTAAGTCCTAAATGTTCATTCTCCACGTGATTGTATCTAGTTTGGTGATATCTTGCATGCTGAATAGTGGAGAATAGGCACATCCCTCAACTTACTAAAATACTGCAAACAGAGGCCCAAGTGTAGTTAGCAAGAGTGCACTTCTGGCTTTTGCTCAGCTTGTGGTTCATCAAGATTCCTTAGCCATTTCTGCAGAGCAGTTCCCTGCCCAGACACTCCCCAGCCTGTACTGATGCTGAGAGCCATTCTGTCCCAGGTGTAGGGCTTTGCATATATCTTTGTTGAACTTCATGCTCAATAGAAGACTAAGCAGAAATACCAGTATAGAAGTTAACAGCAAGCCTCTTAGGGCAGCAGCTCTCATTGGCAGATGACTGTGCCTAGCTCCCAAAACAGAAGAGTGTCCTTGACTACCATTACTTGTGGCTTCTTCTCCTGTGGCACTGGAGCAGATTCATTGGATAGGTGTGGCTCTCCCAGATGCCTGCCCTGACAGAATTTGCTCTTTCACTTCTGTTTTCAGAATCTTACAGTTTTTCCACATCTGCACGTAGAGAAAGAGTCTTCTGGTGGGAAGAACTTCTTATGTTTCAGCTTTCACCATTGAGGAAATCCACCTATCTGGACTGTAGCTTCTGGCAGTCCCTATTCTTGAGGAGGGCGGAGCTTGGATTCCTCCTCTCCCTCCCCTACCCCAAATCTTTGTGAAAAAACTTTTGATCTCACATCATTCCCCTTATGCTATGCTATGTGTTCACCATATCCCTTGTCTGGCAACTCAGTGATTCAAACAGAGCACACACATACCACGGATGAGACTGCTATCACCACCCCCTATAGCCTCAGGAAAGAGCTATGAAATCAAATTGCTGCTGAATAATCCAACAGTCACTACATAACTAGGATTTCCTTCCACTAATGCAACCTTCTAACCCTTAAGTATGTATGTTTGTTTGCTTGTTTGTTTGTTTGTTTTTCCAGTATATTATTTGCACCACATGCAGGACACCAGAGTAGTAGAAATGCACCATTAAACATATACCTAGCTCCATCTCTTGATTTCCAAACACATACACAGGGAGTGAATATTTCCCTTCCACACATACAGGCTTCTGGGGACTGGATATCAGTGTGTCTCTCTGTACAGTGTCTAGTCCTCCGGTGCTTCTGTCCTAGATCTGAACTTCAAGGTGTGACTGCTTTAAGTAAGCAAATTATTGAATGTCTTTCTGAATGCAGCAATTGCCACCTCTTTAACACTGATACATGACATCATCATCATTTGAAAATACAGTGGAGAATTAGTAACTGAATCTGTAGATGATCACCAGCCAGATTACCTTAGCATTTAGCTGATGAGTCTTTGAGTATGTCTCCCATCAGGAGAGATGGGAGTCTCTAAATGAAGATTTACACAATGCCAATATTGGTGAAGAAAAAGGCAGCAGCTGCATTCAATTAAAATTTCATAATAGCTTTGATTGTAAACATTCTCTATTTTACTTGGTTGTATTTTTTGCCCCCAGGGCTCTTGACCAAATATGAATTTACTTGGATAGACTGAATGCAAATAGTCCAGCCATTTTTTGCCTGTGATGAGGGTTATAAATATATCTCTTTTTTTGTTGTAAAAAATTTATTTTTATTATAAAAATATTTTATTGAACAGCTATGTAGCTGGAAATGCTGTTAAATAGAAAGTCAAGATTTCATTTGGCATCCAAACAGTCTATGTTGAGGACACATGGTTGTTTATGCTCCGGTATGAATTGCCCTGAATTAGGACTGAAAAAATAAGGTCTACATGTAAATACCCATTCCTCACAAATAATTTGTTCTACATTTATAAAGTTTTGCATAAAGAGTGGCTGTGTTTTATATCCAGGTATAAATTAGCTCAAAAAGTGCAAGTTATACAGAGGGTAGGCTGAGCTGGATAAATACTAGTTGCTTGGGATATGGAGACCCTGAGAAACAGGAATGTTTAGTGGTTATAAACAACGTGATATTCCATCCTTAGGGTCCCAAAAAGCTAGAAAAATTTTGGAGAATAAGCTTCTGTAGCTAGTTGAGTTCTGGAAACAGATTGCAAAACTCAATATGCAGTTCACTAAAGTACTCAACAGTCAGAAATTCTCCTTGTTCGCAACGTACATGCAATCTGTAAAAAAGTCTTCTATGCTCCACTTCACTCCAAAGAGAGGACCCAGCTCAAGGTCCTTTCGGCTTTTTTTTTTTTTTTTCCTACAGTTTATTCTATCACTAGGTGAAATATCATTGTCTTTGGAAACACCCACCCTCCCCAAGAAAATGATGCTTCTCCAGAAATAAGACTGATATTCAGAATGATCCGTAAAGCTTTCCACATAAACTGTACCTAATCCACCATTAAAAAAAAAAATCAGAAATATAAGAGAAGAAAATAATTATATGCTTCATGTTGTCAGTTTATATATTTCATCCAGTTTATATCTCATCTTCTGAGTCCACCCTTCTTGCTCTTTGCTCAATAACATTGCAGCCTATAAGATGTCTCTCTTGAACAGAATGTGCAATGAAGTTGTAATATATTTACATTTAAAAAAATCCAGTAAATCTGAGGACACAAGTCAAGGTCTAGATTTTGGAGTTAGTGTTTACTATACATACCCTTGCACAGTGTGGATGTAACACTCAGCAACACTTAAAAGAAATCATTTCTCATTCAAAATTCATTATATTGTAACTACAGATTTAGTAACATACTGTCAGTTTCTATTGATTAACCCAGGGATATTGTGGAAACTTGAAACATGATGGAAGTGCCTTTAAAAGGATATACTGATTTTATTTGGAAAGAATTGTACACAAGCCAGATAAAAAGTGAGAGGTGTAATTCTTATAGAGCAGTAAGAGCTGATGAACCTTAAGTTATTGTTTTATATGTGGTCTTGTAGGAAAATCATAAATATTTCCAAACCAGCCATTTAAGTCCCTTATGGCAGGTTAAGATGATAAAGAAAGATGGAAGATGCATGTTTTTTGATTGAACAACTAGAACTTGATGACAGCCCCATAAATTCAGGAGTAAGACAAATAGTGATTATAGACCATTGTCAAGCATATACTACTTATGAGTCATCTTGAACTTGCCTCATACTTACTAGTTGCTGAATGTTTAAAATATATGGATTTAAGCAAATACATGGTGACTTACTACACTTCCAGGCAGATGAATGTCATCAAGCACTACTGCATTTGCTATATTGCTATACTGTAAAATAATCTGATATTTTGAGACAAATTCTATTATCATTCCACCATAAGAATTCTCTAAAGACATTTTTTATGATATGGGGTTGGTGAGACACTGGAACAGGTTCTCCAAAGAAGTTGTGGATGCCCCATCATTGGAAGTATGCAAAGTCAGGTTGGATGAGCTTTGAACAACCTGATCTAGTGAAAGACGTTCCTACTCATAGCAGAGGGGTTGGCCTAGATGATCTTTGAGGTTCCAACCCAAACGATTCTGCAACTTGTAATTTTTTTTTCTATTGCATTATCTGGTTTGACACAGGAATAGATTTTCTTGAAATTACTTAGAGAAAGAAAGTTGAGTCATTTCACAGAATAAGGACTTGAGCCATCATGACTTGATGCTTTATCTTCATGCCATTTATTGCAATATCTATCTCTGCTATTGTTATGCAGCTACAAGTTCCATAAATTATCAGAAATGCTCTCATTTCACTTATTGAGAATATGCTCATGAAATTCGGAGGGCAGAGATTTATACCAATGTTGAGCATATTTGAATGAACCATTGTCTTTAACAATGGTATTTGTGTCACTGGTGAAATCACTATATGAGTGAAGTCTTTCCTATATATTTTTCACACATGCGTATATATATTTATGTATGTATATATGTATACTCACAAAGAATCAAACAAAAATTTCAAATTAAGGTAAATATCTATAAAAAGTAACCTTAAATCATAAAAGAATCTGCATTTATTATTTGCATTTACAGTGTTTAAAAAAATTAACAGGATTTTTTTTTTTTTTTTTTTAAATAAGCATGTCAGTGGAAGTTAAAGATGAAGACTCAAATTTTTGGGTTGTCTGGTGTTATTTAACTAGCTTGCTCCCTCAACTTACTGTCTTCTTAATGTGATTTGGTAATTTCATGTCTCTGGAATGTCAGCAAGAGTAATAAAACAGCAGTGTAAGAACATGTTAAAAGCTGATCTAAATTCCACTGCTCTTCTGAAGCTATTAAAAACAGAACTCACAGCAAGTCCTCATAATGTTAGACAGCTCTGAAACTTCCATGCTTAAAAAAATTGTTGTTTTGAGTCAGGGGATATTCTATAAAATGAGGGGCTAATTCAGAACTCACAGATTAATATCTTATAGTAGATTATACCACTTATCTTTTTACACTCTTCTAAAAAGCACCCTGCCCTTTGCTACTCTTCCTTTCCACCCTAATTTTTTATAGCACACCTGTTGACATATTTTACCATTTGAAAGTAAATATTATTACTCAGTAAGGAGAGATCTTACATGGTTCAGACTCCTAGCATAACAGCCAAAAGTATATGTGCTGATTTCATGTTTTTGAATCTGCCTAAGTGGTTTCCCAGTCTTGGAAGGCTTATATATATGTGTGTGCGTGTGTGTGTGTGCGTGTATATGCATATAATTTTTTCAGTATATAGAAGGGGGAGTGAAATGGCAAAGAGAAAAAACTGGGAGAAGGAAGGCTATAATTAGGAAATTTCATTACTGAAAATCAGGTGAGGCAAAAAGTTAGTGAAGAAATTAGGTTTGTTAATGTGTCTCATTTCTCCCTCCACTTTGGGGCCTTCAGCTGAGAACGCTGCAGGTGCATCTACATTAGCATTATAGTTCTGATCAGGGAATGCATTTCTGAAATGAATTTCCTGACTGACCAAATATATGATACTTTAGTTTGCACTGGAGGTGGTCTCAGAAAGCATGGCTGGATGCCTTTCAGAAGAGAGTAAATGAGAAGACAATCTACACACATCCCTACTGAACTCCACCATGAGTGAGGAGTCATTCCATCTAACAGTCTAGAAACAGTACCTGTTAATATTTGGTTCTCAACATCAACTGTTTTGCTGTACGGAGCCATTCCTATTGGTCTGCTTTATATATGTTGTCAGTCTACAAGGACCTCATTCAGTCTAAGGTTACCTTCAAGAACAAACTAACTGATTCTCCCATCCTTTCCATACTCCTGCTGTCTACCTCTCTTTTTCCTCAAAAGAAGGAAACAGAAACAGGTCTTCTTAAGGATGGAAACCAAATAGCATAGAAAAGACTTAACCATACTTTAGAACTTCATACATAAGCAGAGAGAAAAGTGGCTTAGGCAAAGGTTATTCTACATGTTTTTGTCCTTCTAAATTGTTCCTGTGCAAAGCACTACTTTTGATGATTAGGAGATTCTGTAATTCATCATGGATATTTGTCTTGAGTCTCTTTCTGTTAGGTCTTCATCTACTCAGAAATTAAAAGTGCCATTAAGTGTTGAAAATACATGGTGGGGAGGCTACACTTTCATATTTGTATCTGAAAGAAAATAAGTAGGAACTATCCCCAAGACATCAAGACATCATGAAAAGAACTGTCTGTAGAAAAACTTGTTTCCTAAACAGAAATATAATGTGATTTTTTTTTTTTTCAGAGAGAGTTTTAATATCTAGGACAGATTTAGTAATACTCCACCTCTTATAAGGATAAGCATTTGCAGTACACACATGGTGATGATACCACAATGATGGACTTCATACATTTGCATGATCCATTACTTTTCCTCCCTGACACTTGCCTTCTTTCCCCAACAGTCTCCCTTTCAGAGATGATTCTATGATACCTGCATATTACGGTCTCAGGTGCCATCTCTCTATCAGAAACTAAAAGTATGTTGGCTAAAAGCCATAGAAAATACCATGGACTTGTGGAGTTACTATAATCAGAGTGACTATCAGCACTGGCTCCTCCTATCTGGAACTGAATGAGATTGTCCATCTCCTGTCCTGAGTAGATTTAACACTGACTATCTTGGCAGACAGGGAAGTTATGAAAGATGTTGGTGTAATGTTGCCCTCTTGTCCCACAGGGAAGCATCGAGCAGTCATGCCTTGTTTCATCTTGTTTCCTTCCTTCCTCTTCCTTCCCTGGAAAATCAGCTACTGAATAATACTATTTTGATCTGTGCCAAATCTTTTCTAAAGAGAGTGTTATAAAAAATACTGAAAATTCTTAGAATATAGTTGAAATTTTGAATAGATTTTCAAATGTTCAAAAAGAAGGAGCAACGCAGAAGAAAAAGGGTGAACACCAGGACTAGTAAAGCCATTTCGTGTTTTGACTTGCTTATGCTTTCTAAACAAGTACTTCCAATGGAAACAGTATCATTAAACTTCAAGGTCATATTGGGAAACTGAAGAACAATTCCAACAGAGTAATTGTGTTGCATTCACAGTATGTGTGACACTTTTGGAACTTCTTTTACAGAAGCTGGTCTAATTAAGCAGCAGCTATGTTCATCATTGGGTATGGGTGCTTGGAAAGGTCTTCGCTCCTCAAGTATAAATACTCAGACTGTTTTTCTATGTTTGATGGTCATGCAAAGTCTACAGGTCTATATTAAGTACAGTTGCAAGCCAGCTTGTGTTGCTGCCCATTGTTGCTTCCCAACAAAAGGATCTAGCCCTTGTGCAACTCTGAATTCAGACTACAGGCTGTGCTTGCTGCTTTTGAAATGTGTTTGTTGTCCCAAAATTTACATCTGATGATGTCATCTACAACCAAAGATGTCTCCTGGCTCCCTGTATCAGGTTACAGTATTAGGCAGAATATATAGCACAACTATGCATAAAACACCTGACACTCAGCTTTTTGCAATCCCTTGAAGTCTGATCTGTCCAATTTCTCTTTCCTGTCTCAGTGGCCAAGATAGGGAAATTTGGCTCTGACTGATAAATCTGGGATATTGGCACTGACCATAAAAGCTAGTAAAATACCAAAGCTGGCTGATTGCTTTCCATCTATATATTTTATAAATTAGATAATTTATGATTGTGATATGTATAACAAACAGCTCTTGAAGCCTGGTTTCTCTCAATGGCATAGACATAGGCAGCTTTTAGTCTAAGTTTAAATCAGCACTGACTGCTGCTATAAACTTTTGGAAACTTACCAGCCTGGAAATGTTCAACAGCACCTTATTAATCCATCCTGAGTTCCTCCCAGGGTAGCACAACAAAGTGCTAACCCTTTTGGTATTTTCTGATATGAAGTTTTATGTACAGAGAAGAAGAGAGATGAAACGTGTTTGTGTTGATTTTTGGCTGACAGAAAGTTCTGAAGAAAATATACAAGAAAAGCCAGCGGGAGACAGACCTGATACAGTTGTATCTCTATTGTATGGAAGAGGATGATACAAGTGAGCAGCAGATTTAGAGAGCAAGATGGCAACTCCAGACTGAGCTAAGAAGACAGACCAGTATGTAGAAAGTGGTAAGTGATGCAATAGGGTTTCAGGGCACCACTGTGATAGTATATATGTCTTCAGACAGGTCATGAAATAAGAGAATCTCTAACAAGTTTTTGAAGTATGCTATTTCTGGAGAGTATTTCCAAAGTGGATTCCAATTTATAATCCATATTTCTGAAGAGAGAAGCCTCCAGAGCTTCAATTTGATGAAGACATACAACTGAGAAAACAGCAGGTTTCTCTTTGCAGGTACTTTCTACAATGTCTTGAACGAGTTGCAACCTTTTATCTAAAAAAGGGCTTCAGCTTTCAATGGCAGGAGAAAATTTAGTTTATTTACTTCCTTTTTTCTAAGGATTATTAAGTTGTTTTTAAAGTTTCACCTGAAAAAAGAAAATGTGAATACTTATTATACTTCTGCACTACTTTCCATTTATTCATTTCATCCAGCAGTTTCAATACATTTTACATATTCAAAGCATTGGACATGCATATGCAGGAGACAATCAATTCAACTGATTGACGGGAGTGTTAAAATAGACAATAGACATGTTTGCAAGAATGTTTTATGAAATAGATCCCCACTTATAGAGAAAGTTCTTACTTGGTTATATTAATTGTTTTTGTGAAGCTCTGAAATGTATGAGTTTAAATAAATCTTATTATATGCAAGTCACGTAATTTTAATGAAGCTAAATATCAAAGAAGTTATATAAAATAATAAATATATATTATTTTAGGACAACTGAAAAAGGAGAGTCTTATTTGATGCTTAAAACCCAAATCTTCATTTGAATTAAGTTTGCAGTTATGTTTCCTCTTCCTGTTCCTTCCTAAAAATATGATCTTCTATATTGTCTTGTCTTGTGAAATGCATGCAGTGGTACTGCCTATGGATGGTGGTAAGGAACCAGAAGAGGAAGACATACCCAAATCTGCTTTAGAGATTAGTAGCTTCTATGTTTGACCAAATTATCTTACAGCAAAGAAAGGGTTAATGAATTGATCACAACTGTCCTGCATCCAATGGCTTCTTCCTTCTTGCATCAGGATCTCATCTGTCTCCTTTTAGTGGGAACAGGAGGAACACTGTGTTTAGTACTATATTTAACTTTTCCTTCAGGATAGGTCACCATACTTAGCTTTGGTAAAAGATTACCCTCCTCCATGCTTGCATTTTAAGTTCCTCTGTAGTTTATTTATGCAGTAGAAATGCAGTTTCTGGATTTTTGTCATACATGGATGTGGTGATCTTCCATTGATTCTCTCCTGGTTCCAATTCTATTCTTTCCAAGTTTTCTCACAGAGAACATGTAAATGCCACAAATCTAATTTCAGAGAGTACGATGTTAATTGTGTCACTCAGCTGATACATTCTTTTTAGGCTGAATCTCTTTCCTGCAAGATAAATCTTCAAAGATTCTACCATTACCTTTAGTCAGGTACATCAGGTACACATCAACCCCCCAATTCGCAGCATAAATTCACCGAACTATGGCAATCATATCAGACATACATGTGACTGACTTGATGGACGCTTAGCATCTGTAGCTGTGAAGTGAGAGCTGTGTACCAATTTCCCTTTAAAAGGGAAAAAAAAAAAAAAAGTGGAAGATGTTTCTAAAGCAATTGCTAGCAAACTTTACATTTTTCCACAATCACTTATTTCTGTAGAAGAATACAAATGTATTTTAGTAAACAAGGATAACTCCTTTAAGTCTGTGTATCTAACAGATCCAAGAGTTGAAAAGTCTGAGGCAAGTTCAAGTTCACTGAAGGGTTTCACCAAGTACAGATTGCTAGTTGTGCAAGACTGTAACCACCCCTTACATCTCACAGCTGTGACCTCAAAAGACAGCCTTGTCAAAAACAAGTCAAAGTAGCTGCCTATATGAATAGTTTTACCACTTAAAGTCTGACACTTTTTCCTTTGTACCACATTGGTTGCATGCCTGAGATCACATTAAACTCAGCTAAGCATAGCATGCAAAGGAAAAGTGACCCTTTCCAAGGTTCCTTTCAAGCATCCCTTCCTTCCCTGCTTCATTTAAATGTGACTGCCATATGGTTCAGGGGCCATTATAAGTCCATGTGTTTGTCTACTCCTGCTGTAAATGTTTCATTTCTCCCAGGAAGATAAAAGGACTGTCCCCTGATATTAACTGCAAAATTACATTTTTTGTCCATAAATGTGAAGGGGGATGGTAGTATGGAGACAGCACTTTGACAGACTAGACACCAGTCTGCAACACAGGCATGTAGCATTGGGCAGACTCAATGAAAACACTACTATGGAAGTAAAAAGGAGAAAGCAGTGCAGCTAAAAATGGGATCATTACAAAAACTGGTAGTAAAATAGCTAAATTGAGGAAAAAATAGCAGACCTAAGAAAGTTTCATATTTCAGGATTTTAGGAAGGAATATTTAAGATATACATTAGATGATTAAAAGCCATGGTAATACCCATCTTGGAGAATGAAGGCAGCAGCAATCAAAATTATACAGATGTGTGTGTGTGTGTGTCAGTATGGGACAAAAATCACAGAATCACATCCCTGTTTCATATCAGTCTGAAGTGGCATTGATCAAATACTCGGCATCCAAAGTCATCGAGGAAAAAGAAAATGAATTTCTAAAAATATTTCTTCTGTCCATTGAGTGTGGATACATTTGCAGAGAAGTTTTACAGGAAGTAATAAAAGCACATAAGTCACTTACAAGGTAGCTGCAGAAATGTTATGCTGTATTGTAAGAATATGTGGAAAATAAAATATCTAGACAAAAAAAAAAAAAGAAAAAAGATTAAGGAATTGTGATCTTTTAACCATTTGCTTAAATTTGGATGTTCATTAACTATGTAACAGGATAGAAGAGTTTAATTACCAAGTTTATAAAAACAACATCGCTGACATTTTAACTGCAATGACAGTTCCTCTAGAAATTTTTTTGTTAACTTGCTCTGACAAATACATGATTAAATTAAGTTGTTATACCAGCAAAAAGGACAACATAAAATGTTGAAATGTAGCAGTAGTGAAGTAATCAGACTATTACCTATCTTAGAAATACATGAGAACTAGCAACATTGTCAAAAAGGGAGTTAAGAGGTGTGTCTTCACTACAAACACAGATGTTGTTAAATTTTGCATTTTTTATGGATCATAAACCTTACACTTTGCTGCTAAGTAAAAAATCATGAAACTAACATTATTACTGTGGATAAGAAACAGTTGTACTAAAGGAAACAGATACCATAAATATGGAGGCAATAGAAACAACCATTTGAAACATGTCAAGCATGAAGTCAAATGATTATAAACCAAATAAAAAGTTAGAATGAGATTCAGATACAAAAATGCAGTACAGCATTGCCTACACAGCAAATATTACAGGATTTGGACACAGTTGAAGGTGGGAATAAGAAATTTCAAAGCTCACATAACAATCTCAGTAATCTCTTTCTGAACATAGCTATATGCTGAAAGATACTGGAGAAACAATTGTTATAAGTTAAATATGAATAGCATGGAAAAATGATACTTTTATTCTGAAATGTCCTGTGTGATAATTTGAAGATTTTGTTCAATAGAAAAAGTGAATAAATATTCACTTTTCAGACAATTAATGATTTTAAGGCTTTGTTATACTCCTCCTACCTCTTTTGTTTGTTCTTCAATCATCCCATTACTCTTTTTTGCATTTATTCTGGATTTGACTTCCTAAAATATTTTCAATACCACTGCACACAATATTAAGTATAGATGTTATGAATTCATACAATACATGTCCATAGCTTCCTTTCATTTCAGTTCTGATGAATCTCAACTTTTAATCTACCTTTCTGTTTTGACTTATGCAAAAAACTGCCTACAATGATTTTAAGATTTTTTCTGAATAAATAATTTATCTTTCTGTAAGAATATATTTCATTCCGTGTTAATTATTTTGTGTGTATCAACATTGACTGTGATAAAATAATGAGTTACACTTAAAACGGAGAGGAACATTTTGGAACTGGTCAGTCAACTACAGTTTTAGTTATTCTGAATAACTTTTTAATTAGTAGCAAACCTTGTCATTTCATTGTTTATCCCTTGTTTCAGATGGTTTAAAAACTGAATAACACAGGTTGTTATAGCCTACGTTGATTTTCTTCCCATGTTAAACCCAAGCATTTGCATCTGCTATTTGTTTACATCTTTTAGGTAGGAAAATCCAAGAAGACACAATGGCACCTCAGTTTCTTGAAGAGCCTTTTAACACAGCCCTTTGCAATGGATTTGAAGGACCAATTTAGAAAATAATATTAAAAAAAATATGCTCTGTGTACTTTTGCATATCACTAGTTTTAGCGGCTTGGGTTGCCAAAATCTAATACATATTTGGAAATAACATTTTTTATCTGTTTGCAGATGTCTTCATTTGTCTGCATCTTCTTTTTCTTCATCTGTACGATGCACATGCCTGTGCTTCATTGATAGATGATGATCCTCACAAAATACTGTTGCAATCATAATCTATGTGTTTGTGTATGTGTGGGAGGTAAGGAGGAAGGGAAAAGCCTTCTCTTTCTCTATCTAAACTGTTCAGAAAAATACCCAAAATTAACAACCCCAAAAGGGAAAAAGAGAATGTCATTGTAATCTGCCTTGGGAGAAAGTGACCCTGGGTTATGCTGCAGGACCACCATGGCCTTGCTCATATTGAGAGCTGAGTAACTGCCCACAATGAGCTGTGGCTCAAAGAACGGTGAAAACAATGGGTTTGATTGGCAGCCTGTGAAAAAAATCTGCCTATAAACAATTCAGTAATAGCAACTGGGAGAAACACTGGCAGATATCTGCCACGGTGCAGAGGCAGAGTACGGGTGCATGCCAAGCTACTGCACAGACCTGGTCTGACTTGCATGTCTCCCAGGCTGGACTATGCCAAGGCACTGGAGCAGTAACTTCATGTGTGTGTGCTTTTATGTATGTGTGTGTGTGATACCCCTTGCTTGATCCACTTCATGGTGGATGAATGGTGTTGAGCAGTGCTGTGCTACTTGGTGCTACTTCCCCTGAATGACAGGCTCTAGTCCATGCTCTTGGCACTTGTCTTTGCAGCTGATCTTAGCCACTGGAATACAGGCACACATTTCCCTTTATGTGTGACCTTGCTGAGTGCCAGCTGGTATACTATCATATGCTATTTAAAAAACAAATAAACAAACAAAAACAAAGCCATGGCTTTTTCTTTCCCACCTGAGACCATTGTCTTTGAAGCTGATGATCTATTTTCTTAGCCATTGACTCTAATTGCATGCTTTCTGACATGTCATGGTCTGTTTTACAACACGGTGTATTCTAGATTGAAAACAAATCATCCTGTGTATTTAAATACATTGGTTTACATCTATATTGTTGATCACTGCTCCAGAAATGTGTCCTCTTTTTGTCTCATTTGCTTTCTTCAAAGTAACTTCAATTATTTTGGCTGATTTCTTCAGAGATGTTTTGAGGGCAATAATTCTTAAATCTCTTTTGGGGTCATTATGCTTCAGCACTTTTCTGTTTAGCAGCATTTCATTTTATTACTTGATCCAGACAAGTTATTTTTCTTTAATCTTTACTGAGCTGCATTCAGCATCTATTACCATGGGTACTTAACAAAGCAACAGTGGTAGCTCTGTGACAGTGGTCCAGCGCAGGCCTTCATGGCAAACTGCTGTAGACGTATACAGACCATTTAAAGATTCGTGCTCTTAGATAATGATAACAATTACATGTCAGCTCTTCAGCAGTCCTCCAGTTTTTAACTCTGTACATGTGTGCTTCAGCTGTGTAAGTGTCCAGACTTTATCTGAATGCAGAGCCAGGAGGATCCAATTCTCCTGGATCTACAAACTATACAAAACCAAGACCTAACTTGGATAAAACCCTTATGTCATGTTACATCACTTCTGTTCCTGAATCTCATTACTATTTTCCTCTAAATATTTAACAATCCTTTTAATGACCATCTGTGACCTGGTTATCCTCCTATTTATTAGTTTCATGGTATATTAAATAAAAGCACATTTCTCTTAGTAGCAATTGTTAGTCTGAAAAAAAAATCAAATTTCCATTATTTTCTTAAGTAGATATAGTTCACTTACTACTTAGAGTGTTTTTAAATGCACATATTTTAAGGTATTTAAAATTATTAAGTCACTTTCACAAGAATATTTCCTTTTCCTATTTATTACATGATACAACTAACTGCCTACAGGAAATATTGTAAATCTATAAGGATAGAAAGGAATAGAAGAATATATAGTATTGAAAGAATAATCAAAGTATTTGCCCAGAATAAGTTATAGCCTAAGTTATATCAAACAACAGATATGCAATATGGATTATCCATATTTATGCATAGTTCTTAGGTCCCTTATTCCCTAGTTATTATAAAAATATCTGATTCAAATTCCAATGCTTTTTATTTGTGCTGATTTTACTACTACAGTTGAACTACTCCTCTTCTATACTGTCATATGTGGAAACATGTTCAGTCATAAGAATTTGAACAGCTGAATTTCAGTCATTAAGAAACAGGAGAGAAAATATAATGAGGATGATCTATAAAGTAAAAAACAAAATAAAACAAAACAAAGAAAACCACTAAAAATTCAATTTGAAATTTGAAAAATGGAAGCACGGTGGTTATGTACCTAGTCATTAAATGTTGATCTTCTGAAACTTCTTCAACTCAAAATTAAACTAATAGTATATGATTTTGTATTGGATCTTGTTATTAGCAAAATCAGTCAGTGTGGGGCTAGCAACTGAAATAAGTGATAACTAAAGAGCACATTATACTAATAAGAAAAAATCAGAAAGGTCTGCAAATGGTTTAATACTTTTACACTGTTAATATTAATTTATTACTTCAGGCTACAAAATCTCAGAGCTAGATGGAATTATGAACAAAACTCAACATGTAGAGAAAATAAAGAAAAATAAGAATTACTTATTAGATGACTAAAGCCACGATTTCTTCATCAGGAAAAAGAACTTTTTTTTGTTTAAAACTGATCCAGATTGAGTGACAGAAGATCACCGAACAGATAGAACCAGAAAACAATTCAAGAGAATTATTAACCATAAAATATGAAGGTTTTACAGCAAACAAATAAGAGAAGGTAACATATTTTCCAATGGAAAAAAAAAAAAATAATCTGTCTGTGGCCATTCAGGGGACAGCAAAGAAGAAAAGAAAAAAAACGAAACTCGGCAATGGAGCAGACCTTTACTACAGACAAAAGCTAAAATGCTAACATTGTTAAATTTTAATATTTCAGGACAGAAACATTCAATATGTATTTTTTTCTTGCACTTTTAGTCATGTATAGATGAAGAAATGTTGTCCCGTCCTCTATTAACTGAGGCAGATTCAAACATCTACCAGTGATACAAATGCTTGAACTACCATGCCTGTGAAGCTTAGGTTAGTTATTGATACATACCAGAGTCCCTCTAAGACCAGCTGTTTTTACTGTTTGTTTCATGTAAACCTCCCAGACCATGCAAATTTATTGCCTCAAGCTGATCTCAGAAGCAACCTGAAGAAATAACCTATCAGAGGCAAAACCTCAGAATAAATGTAAGTTCCTGTTTGCAGAGTCTGAGCAGACTGAGCACTCACATTGCTGGCCAGAAACAAAACTGAGGCAGAATAATAAAAAAACATAATAGAGCAAAGTACCATAGTTAATTATAACTGACATGTGCTTTCTAAGGAATTAATGTATTTAAAAAGTTCTGATTTCATGCTGTGCTGGGATTAAATTATAAAAATAATTAGTTGTACAAGCATTTTGGACCTTGATTTAGTACAGCATTTTTCTTAGAAATTTATGATACACTAAGACTAGAACACGTAGCCAATTGAATAAATACAGGGTGTCTGAGCTGAAAAACAAGGACAGAAAGAAGTCATATCACGCAGTCCATATGATGCAGTTATCTAAATCAGACAAACTGTGTTTTAACACAGCTGAAGCATGATCATATAACTAGAAACTAAAAATCCAGCTAATCTGTTTCTCATGGCCATCCTTATTGTAGGAAGAGGTCACCTTGAACAGATTTTGTGCTTTATTTGGCAAGAGATCAATAATTCCTAGGCAATGCAGTAAATAAAAGGTGCTAATATGAACCTTGTATAAATCAGGGAGGTTCTGAGCGAGACAATGATTTAATTCTGTATACAGAATTTTGTGAAAGAGAGTCTGAAATGCCTAATTCTGACTCTCAGGCTTTAAAAGATGCTGAAAAATTTCAGATGGTGCAAGAAGAAATTAAAAAATTAATCACATTCTAGAGAAAATTACTTGTACTGAAATGCTGCAAAGTAACTGAGATACTAGTTGATCAGATAGTAAATTTACATTCAAGGGAAGAAGGTCTTGCAGCTACTTCCCTGTAGCTGAAAAACAAAGCCAAACAAATTCACACTGAAAAAAAATTAATTTGCATGTTAAGGATTAAAAATTATATAGTACACTACCAAATGTAACTGAATCTTTCTTATTTTGTCCTCTAAACACAAAATGCTTTTTAATAAGATGAATTATGCTTTAAACAAGGGCAATTTCTTTCTCAATTCTTGTTTTCTGTATTATGAATCTTTGCTAAGCTTCACACAGTGCAGAAATCCTGGCACTAGTCCTCTTCTCAGGAGTAAAATTTCTATAGAAAGGATAATATACAACACAGGACCTTCTATGTCCCTGCAAGCTGATATTAGTTCTTAGTTGCAGTGTGTAGTGGAGCTGGAGTGCTCAGGACTACAAAGAAACCTGCGGAGATCAGACACTAGTTTAATCAAGCCGAAGGAGTTAGAGAGTACTTTTACAGAATAAACAACACAGTAGCCCTACATAACCAGGAATATGTGCAAATGAAGAAAATTCTAAGAAATCAGGACTAAATTTGCTCTTAGTGAAAGACTGAAGCAAGAGATGTAGTGAAAAATTTTTAAAGCTGCATTGATTAGCTATAAAATATATAAAAATATATAAAAATATATTAACTTTGATGTGGCTGTCTAAAACTAAAAAACATGAATTCAGAAATACTGCCATATCCTTCTTGGTTCTTTCAGAAGGAAAATATAAAATAACAAAAAGGTCAGATACAGATTACAATACATTAGTAAAGTCTTATCCAGTTCTTAATATTAGTAGATTTTCCACTTTAATTAGTTTTTATTGTTGTTGTTTTTGTTGGTTGTTTCTGTTTTTTGGTGGTGGTGGTGGGTTTTTGGTGGGTTTTTGTTTGTTTGTTTGTTTGTTTGAAAGCAAATCTTTTGACATTTGCAATCTGATTGAGATGAAAGGGTTACACTAGCTTTACCTTATTCAGCTGACAGAGTTAAAGAGAATAAGGTCAAACAGGATGCAAGAAATGTTGTGGTCACATTATAACACCTAATAAAAAATTAAGAGAGGCTTGTAGATTAAACAGTTTCTCATATGTAGTGGGGGAGATTTTAAGCAGTATATTGTTAAGTAACAACAAATACTGCTAGGTTATGAGGATCATGGCTTTCCTGTCTTTGCCATATAACTCCACTGCCTACACCAGTAAAAAAAACAGAAAACTACTCTGCAGATCAGAGTTCCAATGACAAGTTTGATAAACCCTTTATTTTTTATGGACTGTCGTGAATAAGTTGGATTCAGTAATGGATTATTAAAGGCCTAAAAAGAACATAAAAACACAATAAAAATTAAGAACAAAAGAAGCATAAGTTCCTTCTTTTGGCATTTCCTTTTCATTGCTTAACTGTCAGAGATGGTAGACAGTATCTTCAGCAGGTTTCACAGCAAATTTCAAAAAGACATATTTTTTAGAATCGATAGGGCGTGGGACAAACCTGAAAAAAATTAACAAAAGGCAGATGTATTTCAGAGAAACAAATTTAGTCAAGCTTGAACTGAGTTTCTGGATTTCCTTGGTTTGAAATAAAAACCTAGGAATTTATGGCAAAATATATTCCTGATTACATTTTCATTTTGTTAATATAAAAAAATCACAATGACTTTCTGTTATTCTGTATGAAAAGATATACTTTTTTGCCACAGTAGGGACAAAGACAGGAGAGAGGAAAACAAATATTTATATGTATCCAGTAATGAGGAAGAAAGTTAAGTGAGACCCTATTCAAGGTTACATAATGGACAAAGAACTAGATCAACTTTAATACCTGAACTTCTTCAGCTATTTTTCACCTAAATTTAAAAAAAATGTACTAAAAATGAGAGTGATACTGACTCTTCCTATAATTTTTTCAGGCACAGCTTAATGGAAAGATCTATTTCACTTGTTATCTCAAAATGTAGTTCTTGGTACTGTTTTGAATAGTTGTTAGGTCTAATTTATTTTTTGGATGCAAATGCAAAGCCATATAAATGCTTTGGTCCGATGATATGAAATCACTGCATTAAGCCAAAAAGTGTTGAAAACCAAAACTTTTTTTAAATAACATTGAAACATTAAAAATTAAAATAACATAGTATATATATAGTATAAAATGAATATGCATATGCTAGTAATATTATAAAAGAGAAGAGTAATTCTACTATTTTTGTGTCTGAAAATATCATTGCCACTAATCATGTTACCACAATATCATTTAGTTTCAATCTCTCTCAGCCAGTTTTCATATTGACTACATCTGTTTTCATATTACTACATCTGTTTTCGTATTCATATCCTTACTTAATTGGAAACAACCAATCACAATCCCTCCTACAAAATTTTGATAAAATAGCTCCTTAACTGCCTTGAAAGAAATTTAACAAGTAGAATAAAATTATAGCAAAAATCTACACAATGTGCTTTTGTACCTTCTTAAAATTTACAATGAATTAGCTAGTTAAGATATTTAATCAGCTAGTTGGCAGAATCTATGATTTTTTTTTTAAATTTCACTGTTGCAATGAATTTACAATGTGTTAAATTAACTTGAAAAGGAGGCAAGCAATGATTCAAATCAAGTAAATGCAAACAATCTCTTAGAGCTTTGATAAAGCAATTAATTCTATGAAAAAGAAGAAAATAGCAACCCTCACTTCATTAGATAGCCACACGAGAGGGTCAGTTACTGACAGATAATACAAAGAAAGAATAATCAGAGGAGGATTTATTTCAATGAAGATATATTTTCCAGGTTAAGTAAGTTAATAGAGGATACAAGTCTGGACAGGTCTTTTATTTTTCTTGAAATAAAGTGGTTTAAAATCAAAGTTCATGACCTAAAAGCAAAATAGCTTTAATTTTATTACATATCAGAGAGCTCTGAATATTTTGTCTAAGGAAGGTGGCTGAGAATTGAAAAGCAGAGCATCTGGAAAACAATGAGCACTTGTCTGCACTTACAAACTACATTCATGACTAGTAAATTTTCCTGAGATTCAGAGACTATTAAAACATGATTACTTCCATCATAAATGTGTCAGAAGCCTTTTATTCTATTTCTCAATTTCTGTGAAGTACATCCACATAAGGCAGATGACTTATTTTCCCCATTCCAAGACCAAGGGTGTGGGGCAGAGTGTAAAACATCTAGACAGTGCTTATTTGAATTGACAAAGCCTTAGTTCTAATAATTAAATTAACTGGGTAAGAGCATTGCATGTGTTGCACTTGTCAGAAACTAAAAATGTTATTTCACAACAATCGCATTTTCTGACTAGATGATGCTGACACCAAGCAAGCCAGTAGCAGCAGTCAGGACATCCTCCCTGGCTGTGGGGACATGGGATTCCAGTCCTTTTGCTCGCTGACTGGAGGTTCCCACACCTTGGCACCATGCTTTAACCACCAGAATACTGACTATTAGAAAATCTCTAATACTATAAGGAAAAAAATCCTTCCTACATCTAAGAACCTTATATTTTACTTACTTGATTCAAACTCATACCTTTCCACATATTTTTTTAACATCTATGAATGAGTTGAGAGAAGCATTCCCCAAAATCTCTGTCAGACATCCTGGCTAGCGAGATAGCTATGAGGAAAAGAGGGGAAAAGAAGGAAGTCTTGTGAAAAATGAGACAACTCAGAATGTTCATGTGGTATACGTACTACTGGAGGATGAATTTGAGCCTTAAATCATTGCTCGTAAGAAAAGGTAATTACTATAGCTAGTAGATAGCATTTTTACAGGAGAAAGATACAGGTGACTTTATAGAGGTATTTATGCATGTGTGTCCTTTGAAGAGAAGGGTGCAGAGTAATAGGCTGCATAGCTTCCTTTTTGACCAGAATTTCTATTCAACAGTCTTTTCCTGAGAAAAATGTTGTGGAAGTAGTTACATTTAAATGAAAATTCTGACCTATAATGGAGGAAAACTTCAAATAGAAAACTTTTCATAAAAATATATCAACACAATATCTCACAGAAAAAATTCAGTGCATTATGTACATAAAAGCTTTGATACCATAGGGCTATTAGGATGATCAGTTTTATATACTGGTACAAGAATGTCTTGGGGGGTGCTGCAGGAGATTAATTTAAAATGTAAACTGCTGTAAACATAAATATAAAATCTATTTGTTATTTCACAGAAGAGTTTAAGCTGTTAATGCTCATACTATAGGAAAATATTATCAGAAATAAAATATACTGTTTCTTTCCATATGGGGCAATCATTGAAAGCTTCACAGGAAAGCTTTTATTAATATTCTGTCTCAGGATGTGTATTACTCATGAATTAGTTTTTAACTTCATGTCAGATGAATGCCTAAGCCAAATCATTCCATGGGAGGTGATTTTCTAAGAAATTACAATCTCTGGAAAAAATTTCACCAAAAGCCAATTACTCAAAAAAGGAAATCATCTCATAGTGAAGGCACATGTTCTATTAATGTTAATTTCACAATTTAAAATCTAGCAACAGAACTGATTAAAACATTTAAAAAGATTGTTTTACACTGGAGCTTTAGTCCAAAAAGCTAAACTTATTTTGTGTTATATTGGTGTTTAGATAGACTCTTCTTCGGCATGGCCATCAGTTGTCTTTCACTTACACAAACCCTGTTTTAGGAGGAAGACGGTGGCTGATTTCCTACTTCATGAGAATCTAACTCTGAACATTATTGTTTGACCTGCCAACTAGGTTTTACAATGCATAGTGACACAACACAGATTATCAAAGCAGCGTTTTCTCTGAAGCAAGGTTTCCACCTACTAGAAGCCCTGTAGTCTTGGAGAAAATTGATTGGACAACACTCAAATAAGAAGAAACAGTAAATTACTTGCAACTTCATTCATCAAGGACAGAAAAAAGACAATTTAGTTGCATCACCTCTGTATAGCCAGAGAAGACAAATCCTTTGCACTCGTGTCAGTCACACTTTCTTGTGAATTAAAAACAGTGAAAGAACTAACTACCTTCATTTGAAGCAGGAGAAGCCATCACTTTAGCCCTTTCATATGAAGAGTAACTGTGAGCTTGTACTCTTGTACAGTAGTAGTTCTTTCAGTTTCAAGCACTACACAATGTTTCTTCATGTGCAAAGACATTTCCTTTTGAGGATGCCTTGACTTTGATCTGTTCTTGTGAGAAAACTCCCCATGTGAATAGCGTTCGTTGAATCTAATAATTTTCATTGCCCTTCCTTGAAGTGTTAATGTTGATAGTGTGTTCATTCATTGTTAGGTGATCACATTTCTACTATGTGATGCATTCTGCAAGTCTGCAATTTTAAAGTGGCTTTATTGCAGCCACAAATAGACACTGGAGCTCATTGATAATTTCTCTCAGTTCTTCCTAGTTCAAATTACACTACATAAACCTGAAATATGTTTATGAGCATTTCAATACAAGGTGGTTAAAATTGTGTTGTGAGTAAATGGTGGAAGACCCCTTAAATGTCTGAAATATATAAAATGTACATTTTAATAATCCCAAAGGAAGATATCATGGTATGATAACATAATACTTAAACCACTTACTGGGAGGAAAAACACCTAAACTTTGAAGCTAGGAGATTTTGTAATTGGATCACAGCTGGTTTTATGAACCCTTCATGAGTTCAACTTAGAATTTCAAACTATCTTATTAATTTATTTTTAGCTGATAATAATACATGCTGTCTGCTATACCCAGTAGACAGTTTATTTTTGTACAAAGGGTATAATCATAAAAATATACAGTAAACAATAAGCCATACAACTGCATTTGCAATAGTGCTTCCTTTATTGCTCCTGTGCTGATCATTTCAAAGAACTGAGCAATTAAATTGTCCTCATAAGTTGACCTGGACCTATTCAAGTACCATAATAGGAGAAGAGGCATCTTTGAAAAGTAGTACATTATTTCTTATTTTCCATGTCACAATATTTAATGACTCCCTCAAAAAAAGTGGAAAAACACATGCAAAATTGAAAAGCTCTTAAGCCTTCAGGAAAAGGTTGCTGTTCCACATCTTACAGAACAATGCCTCTTGATTCAGAGGTAGTTTACTTAAGTCTTTCTCAAAATGCCTAGAAGTTTTAGATTTTGAAAGACAAATCTGTCATGACATCCAAGAGAAGCCATTACTTGCAGGTATAGGAGGCCAATCTTCCTCAAGACAGATGGTCACACACCAGGGCTTTCTTACATATCCTGACATTTTCACTATGTTGTCATTCCAAAAGAATGAATAAATGGTTACCTTTTTTTTTTTTTCTTTTTTTTTTTGGTAAAATATGATACAAAACTAGAAACAGAGTTTATAAAGACATATCACGTTTATAACAGACTAAACAGAAAAATTAGGTACAATATGAGCATGTCTGATGTTTTGTAATATACACATGGAAAAAAATGATCAGAATATTCTTTCATAGTTTTTCTCCTGTAATTATTCCATCTCCCATTTCCTTCCCACTAAACACAAAATACAACTGTTTCCTTCATATGAAGACATATTCCTTTGTGAACTGCTGTGACATTAGATGGACAAAGCTCAAGTGGGCTCAGTGCAGTAACACTGTTAGCTGAAGAAAACTTTAATTTATGAATTATGTTACCAAAACAATGAGAAAAAATCCCGCTTATGAAACACAGATCTTATCTGGGATGTCAACATTTGCTAAGGTTTGCTGAGTAACCTACAAAAAACAGAATGAGTCTGACTAGCAGTTTAATGTAGAGATATTTGAGCTATATTTTGTCTGAGAGTGCTTGGCATCAAACATTATTTTCTTCACATCCGTTGCTGTTCTCAGTAGAGAGACCCAATGACCCAGCAGGCTGCCTCCTTCAGATGCCTGGAAAATTAGCCATTGCTTCAGCACTTGCCCTTTACATTTGCAGTGAGCAGACTTTATCCTACCACTAAGCACACTGATTTAAAAAGGGTTGTATGATGGTACTGCAGAATATAAAGGTGGCAATACAATTCCATAGTATTTGAGATCTACCTCTCAGGTTAGTCAGGATATGAGATATGCAGTAGTCAGCTCTACCTTCTTATAGAAATTCCTGAGAGACTGGCTTAACTGTCAATGATTTGGCGTCTTTTTTTTCCCTCTTCCTGGTACCTTTGAGTTGATATTCTGTCAGCAAAATGTATCGTCCAAGCAATTTCATCCACAGCACTTCTTATTCAGCCAGGTTCATAAAGTAACAGTCCCTTGTAGCATCATTTGTCACCCTTTAAACTCCCCTTCTCCCCTTCACTCGACTGTCATTCCAAAATGGAGGACTACAACTGCCAGCTAGAAAACAGTTGTGAATGTGATGAACTGCTCCATCCAGCTTATGAAGGGAATAAAATTAACCTTTACACTAATGGCAGCAGGGAGGATTATATTCTCCATTTTGCTAGGCTAAACTAACCAGCTCTGCTTCTCAACTCCAACTGGCTCTGGCTGACTATGGATGGATTTGGTGTAACAGAGAACAAAATTTGACCTGAGAACATTTACATGCCAGACATCAGGAATGATCGAAAATCTGCAACTGAGGCTTGAGTATTAGAAAATACATATTGAATTTCTGTATGTTTGCTCCTGCTACTTAATCCCAGCAATAACCATGGTGACTGTTGCAGAATAATACTCACAGATGCCAAATGCAATAAAGCCTGTATGATAGAAAGCAATGATTAATTTAACTCTTCTAAAGCTTCTTTTTTCACTTTCCTATAATTAAAGAAACGATATAGATACGTATTTTTATAGTGTAGCATGTTATGTCTGCAGATTGTAAAAGAGTTTGAAGTAGTCTATGTAAATGAAATATTGTGGTTTATGATACAATATATCTCAGTGTCAAATATTCAGCCTGCGTTATATTTGCAGTATCATCATATAGCATGCATTACCAGCTAGAAGACCTTGATACTACTTAATCTCAAGTAAAATTATTTACCAATGTCCTCTGTCCCATTAATCCAAGCAATTCATATTAATTTCAGATTTCTATATACAAAATAGCAGCATCTGCCTGTCTAAAGAGTTTAAGCTTATGTGCAATAAAATGATATTATGTTTCACTCGGATTGAAAAGTTGTGCTATCCAGGTAATTATGAAAGTATTGCAAGTGGCACCAATCATCAAATAAACTCCAAGGGGGAAGAGAAGGATTTTTTTTTTTTCTGCATGAAATACAAAGTAAGAATGCTTCAGTTCCTTCCCTCCCCCAACTTTGTCTTTCACAAGCGCTAATCCTCTCTTGGGTTTTCTCCAAAGGTTTTATGGGCCGCTGTATGAAACATGCTGTCATACTGATCACTGCAAGATGACACTTTAAAAATATAAATCCAGAGAGAGCATGATAACCTTCATTGTCAAATGGAAGGCAAAAAGGTGGCAAATGCACTCAAGTGAGTTTTTTAAAGCTAAGTAAGAAGGTGACAGAAAGACTGAAGTGCTTGTCAGCCTGGGCTATGTCTTGTCGTTGGAAGGAGCAGAAGACTAATGCAATTATTTTCAAAATTTAAGATTGTTTTGTGTCTAAAGGAAATCTTCAGTGAAGAACTTCCTTTATTTAACAAGCAATAAACAAAGAAGAATGAATTAAACCAGTACAGGCTATTACTTGTCATCACCACCCTCAAGCTGCCATCTGGCTTAGAGCCAAAAACATCAGGCTCTTCAGAATTATTTTTTAATGTGAGAAGTAACAAAAAACTATGTTAGTATTCTTGGATAATAGAGCAGGGGGAAGCCCAGAGGGCAAACCAGACAAATGAATCATCTTCATTAGAGTACGTTGGCCTGAAGCAAAAGTCACATTGCTGCAAGACAAAAAGAATCAACCCATGATGTATGAACATCACAGCAGTGTTTATATGAACAGAAAAAAATGAATGCTAAAATAAAAGTAATGAAAAATATACACAAGTCTTTATGAAACTAATAAATTTGTTTAATTTTTGTTGAAGTTTCCTTTGTTCCCCTTCTTATTTTTCTGACTTAGACCCTTTAGGCAAGCAATACATAATATTTAATGGGATCTGTGTTAATGTTAGTTGTTTTTAGAGCAACTACGATCTTTAAACTGATTTGATTTCTATTGCCTGCTTTATTAGTTTAATATGACTTAATTCTCCATTTCCATGTTTCTCTTAAATGATATAATTCTCAAATGAATGAACTAATGTATCTTGAAGTTGAAAATCTAGCCCTGAGAGAATGAGGAAGCTAATTTTTAATCAGAAGCTTTATAGGTGATTTTTATCCCAGCTTTAGTCACAACGGTGGATGCATAAGAGAGCAGTTCTTTCTCAGTATGGCACCTCGGTGCTAAACTCCAAGGGGGGAAAAAAAAAGGTACAGGCACAAAAGTTGGTGTAAAGCAGTTCTCATTCACCTACCAGTAAACCCCCTTTTATATGAGTTAACTTTTCCAAGGCGGGACGCATCTGTCCAGACAGTGGGCAGCTGCTTCCCTATTGGGTGATTAACAGTGTCCTTAGGGAAAGGGGAAGAGCCACTCCACATCACACTCTGAAAGAAATCCATCATAGTTCTTCCTTGTATTTATTTACAGTTTCATCCTTTTGTTCAGTTTTCAAAAACTCACGTTTGGCTACCTCTTAATGTCTTTGTAAAGACAAACATCATGGCATGTGTATTTTTGTATCAGTTACATATTTTGCTCAGTTTTCTGAACAGATAACTAACTCTGGCAAGGGCCTGTCAAAGTTATAAAAACTGTGCTTTAGCAAAGAGTCTGCTTTTCTGCTTTGATTAACAGCTTTGTAAATGAATACAGAAAGCATCGGCTTTGCTCCCTTTCTCTGTTTTCCCAGAAGTTTTCCAACTTTTGTAAAGGCTGGAATAGGGAGAAAAAGGGGCATTTTAAGACACTCTTAAATGCAAAAGTAGAATTTAAATAACCACTCCCAAAATTTTTTCTTATATTTTGAAATAGAACTTATTTACAGCTACAATGGAAATGGTGCATTTAAAAACAAAACAAAACAAAACAACAAAACAAAACAAAACTGTGTAAGAGCTTTAACTAAAATCTACATGGATCAAGCTTCTGCTGATTTCTTTCACTGCCATAAACCGAATTAGTTGTATCCCACAGTAGGGTAAACATTTGAAATTAAACTTAATTCTCTGTTTCCCAGTTTCTCTGTTCTTTATGAGGCTCAAGTGGAAACAACAGAAGAGATGACATCTCATAATCTGTAAAGCTGCAGGAGTAGATAGCTTTCTTTAGCATTACTGATTTAGCATTGCATTTACAAATTAGTGCTTCTGCTCCCTAGCAATACATCTCCATCTCATTCAGTTCTGTTCATCAAGAGCATTAGACATCACACAAGTAATGTAAAAAACCACTCCTTTTTCAGGTTAGAAGCTACTTCAACATTAGCCATCAAACTAAAAATAAAATAAAAATGAAAGATCAGCAGTCTTTCCCTCCCAAAGCAGAAGATTCCAACTGCCTCACACAGATGTTGAGACTAAGGACATTTGGATGTACTAGTGAAAAAATATAAAACCATCTACTTTTCCCTAGGCCTTTAAAACAGGGCTGGGGGAAAATTACCTGTCCAGTCATCCTCTGTTAGTGCCTACACTTGCAAAGGGATTTTTTTTGTTCTATGATACTTTACTATTTCTTTTATTTTCTTAAGAGAATGGAGAGGTCCTGTGAGAACAGTGTTGCTAACATAAACCAACCACAAGAAGAACGCCTGCAAGCAGCACAGTGCCCTGCTGCAGCAGACCTGTTGTGAGGAGAGGAGTTTCTTCCCAACTTCCAGGGGAGAACGGTAAAATGTAATGGAATTTCCCCTTTGGTGAGATACAGTGTTCCCATGGAGTCCTAATGATTCCTGCTGCTATGAGAAGGATTCTATCCCTGCAGCCTGACATATGGTACAGTTGCTGAGAGGGGGTAAGGGCTGAAGTAATGCAAAACATGAAGAACACACATGAAGTGCAACAGTATACCCATGCTTTAAAAAGATTCTCAGCTGACCAGGCTTTTGCTATGCCTGAACTCAGCAAATTATAGACACCTCTTAAGACCTGAAAAGTGTTTCCTGTAATTAGAACAATATAATCTTATACACCATACTGTCATATAACCACATTATCTTTTTATTTGGATATCCTTTATTTGTGTTGCTGCATTCTGTTAAGACAGCTACATCCTTGGTTCTCATCTATGCATAAAATGAATGAAGGTAAAGCCAAAAAGCATCCAATATACTGTACTAATACATTGAAACAAAAGGGAAAATTTGAAAGCCCTATTACACAACATGGAAATTATCCTAAATGCTTGTTCATGGATGATGTGTGCAAATCAGAATAGCAGTTGATAACAGTGCTTTCAAATCTTTCAGCTCACCTAAGAAATGATCTGACATCACAACGACTGATAAACTTGCAGCAACAAACTTTTCACAGAGGAAATACACAATAGATAGGTTAAGTGACAGAAGATTTAAACAAACAAACCCTATGGTTTCAAAACGAAACCTTTAAGTAGCTTATAAATTTTAATTTTATAGCTCTAGCAGATGTTGTATTTCCACAGATTAGCTCATCACTAAAGTACTAGCATCACTAACACAATATTAGAAGCAAGTATTTTTTAAAGTAAATTCCAAAACTGAAGCAGATCTCTCTTATAATTTTTTTGTAATTTTGCTGCACTACAGGAATCACAGTAGTGGCCTTGAAACTAAGTCTGTTCTTTACTTTTCAGTGTTTATTTTATGGTTTCTCATTCTGCCTGATGACTTTTGAAACATCCTGATATTTTTATGATTTTCAGAGCAGCTTCAGATTGTGACAACGAGGTCAAGGAAGAAATATAGTGTATTCTTTATCTTATTAAAATTCAGCTAGATTTTTACAGCATGATTCAGCTAGATTTTAGTTAGCATGATTAGACAAAAATACTGCTAAAATTGCTCTGTTCGATAAAAACTGAGCATGCTTTTGAGAATTCACTTCTGTGTGGCATGTAATTGACTCTCTAGAAAATACACACGCAAGCTAACTGCATATTTAGCAACTGTCATGTAACTGTTTCCTAACTCAGTTTGGAGTAGGAAAAATACAGGAAGGCCATGTATTCAATATATTATTAATATTAAAAATGCGCCTTTTGTTACATTTTTGTGCATCAGATATTTATACATTAGCAAAAAAACCCCATATAATCTATTACTAGAAACCAAACATCGACAGGATATGCACAGGTTGCCTTCTGTTAACTGCCCTGCCTCTAAGAAAGCATCTTCGAATGTTAACGCAATTGGTAACCTGATTTATAATATATATGCATACTCAATCCTCTATTTCCATGCATTATGACTAGCAGCTGGTACACTGTGGATAACAGTTTATAGCAAACTCCAATAATTATATCTCTAAAAGAAGTATTAGAAATTTTGGGAACTTTTGTGCACTGTAGACCAGCGGTCCAAGCTTCATTTTTTATTGATAAGGGCATTGTAGTGGATACAATGAACAACAAGACTGTGTAACTGAAGACTTCGTGACTGGCAAACAAACTCAGAAAAGACAAAATTATTGTTGATGGAACAATCTTTAGCATGCTGTTCCTTTAATTTCAATAGGTTTTTGTTTCTTCTATGTATTCATAAAATATATTCATAAGCATTAACTCCCCCATCACCTTTCCCACTAATATTGGTGACTGTCTCCCCATTACGAAGTCAGGTCACATGGTGGATAAAGTAAGAGGAGACAATAACTTTTATTATGCAGATAACATGAGAGTTATTTTAGAATTCTGTATTTACAAAATGCTTTCCTACATACTTAGAGATGGTTTCTGAAATAATATATTTGCCATTACAAGCACTGCTATTTTGATAGATACTTTTAAAGAAATTGGGGACTTGACTTTACAGGTCGACATTGTACCAAATTAGGTTGTATAGGAGAAATGTGTTTGAAAATCCCTAAATGAGATACAGAACTGTCTATTTCTTTATCAGGGTGTATAAACTAATGCTGTTTCTTCATAGAATATGAACTATAGTCTCAAGTTTGTTCTCAGTCCCAAGGTTTACCAAGTATATTTCTATATATTTCTAGGTACCAGTTCCAAGTGACTAATACCTGCAGAAATATCTATAGGTAGGACTATGAGATAACTGCTGGATGAAATATTCTAAGATTTCCTTTCCTTCTTCTGTTGTAGAAAGTTTTGCATGCAATAACAAACCTTCTGACAATGCCTTCCAGTCACCATGGGATCAGCAGGAGGTCTTTGCCTTCCTCCTGCCTTCTGGAGTGCAGTACTCCTTGCTCCTCTCTCCCACTCTCATGTAGTAAGATACCTTGTTGGGAGGAATTAACTTACTTTTTTAAAGACAGAGATGTTAACATCTGCACCTTAGACATTATGACATGTTTAGCTGAACTCATAAAATCTGATGATCCTACTCTTGCAAAATTTCTGGTAAAAGCATTTCTGTTCCAAAACCTGTGTAAAACAACACTTGAATGCTGATTTCCAACCCATTCTTATTCACTGTGTGACACGACAGATTCTATTATATGCCTTAGAGACCATACTTTATTGGATAGCAAAGTTACAGAACACAAACGAGTCTCTCCTAGGAACCTGTGTATACAATAATAGCTGAGTTTTTTTTTTCTCCCCTACTAAGATATTATAGTCTCCAATAATACCAAGATTGGAGATGTATTTAAAAAAAAAAAAAAAAAAAGAAAACACACAATGAAACTAGAGTCAGTAATGTTTAAGTTTTTTAGTAAGGTAGTTATACCAGTAAGCAAAAAAGACAGTAAAGGCAGTATGAGTTAGGGAACGGTAAATCTATTAGCCTGGGGGCAAGGTATTGAAAGAGAGAATGTGTTAAATAGAACCACAGTATTGCTCTATTCATGGCTCAGAAAAGGGACCTGGCAGATTTTGCAGATAAATCTTGTAGCTGCATGTGTGGCTGAAGAAATCAGGACTAAAATTAATTCAAAATAGTTGGCTTGGGTTTTTTAATCCAAACTGCATCATTCAGTACTGCACATGTAGTGAACTAGTTAAGGGAGTGTTTAAAGCAGGCTTCAGCATTCTCAGCTCTGCTACTGAAATTCTGTATAAATTTTAGAAGATGCTCTGCATCATCTCAGTTTATCTGTTGAACAATGAGTATACTAAATATTCCCAATCTTTTATTTTCCTAGTGAAGAGGAGTAAGGTGAAGAGAAAATGCAATACATCCAAAAGATAAAGCAGCTAGCGAGTACAGTGATCTTTCCTGTCCAATATTTATTCATATTAAAAAAAAAAAAAGCAGTTTGTAAAAGTGCTGCTGTGTGAACCTTTGAAAAATGTATAGGCGATGTATTACTAACTTCATTTTTGTCTTCTGTAGAGTCTCTCTGCTTTACAGCAACAACATCAACATTTTCAGTTTCACAAGACTCCCAAAAATAATCAGTTTCTCTCAATTATGTCACTAGTGAAATGTTTACAATTATAGACATGTTGTTCAAGACGTCCTGTTACACCAACTGGATTTTATTGTTTGTTTGCCAAGAACAAGCATTACAGAGGACTAAATGCTGAGGGCCCTAACAGTCTTTGGAGTTTAGTGTAGATATAATCAAAAGATCAAATCTGCTGTTTTGCTAAAACTGAATGTCTGTGACAGTGGCTCAATTGTTTCATGATAAAGTCATTCTGAAGAGTAAGGCCCTGGAAAAATCCTGTACTCTGACAAATTTCAATTAGGTTAATTACATTCTGCTTCCCCAAACTCCCCCTGCAGTTTCAGATGGAGACAGCTTTCTTAATTTCCTTTCCTAGCATGTTGTATAGAGTTGCTGTGTTTTGGTAAATAGCTCCTACATTCCACCCACCATGTGGCTGATCTAATCCCTTCTTCTTCAGTAGTTGCACAGTGTGAATTTTGCCTTATTACACTAGGAAAATTTCTGCTTCGGCAAGAGGAAGGGACAGACGCCCTTGGTGCTTTACATTTCTGAAGTCATGTAAAAGGGTTTCAGTGAAAGAGAGAATCCAGCCCTGAACCCTTTTTCCTGGAATAACTGATCTGAAGAGAATAACTCTGTGCATGTTTGTGCACGCACATGTGTTGGTGTGTGCGTGGCAGTCTTCTGCTCGTAACGGGGAATTAATCTTGATTGTGGTTACAGAACATGCAGTCACACTTCAGCTCTCAGTCATGTAACTTGACTTATGTCCGACATCTCTCTATTTTTTTTTTTCCTCTATCTATGTGCAAAAATAACTTAATCTTAATATAGAGTATATATTTACCAACTCACTAAAAGCAGCTGCAAAAGCCTATTTCAACCCTTCTGAGTTAGCTATGCTGTGCATGTGTTGTGGCAACCCACACTCTATGTACAGTTTCTTTCCCCTCTACCAGCACTTTTTGTGGGTGGTATGATATCATTAGGATTGAAGCTAAGGATATGTTGAAATAAAGTGGGATTATACATCATTATTCACACCAAAAGTTGCTGTGCTTTGTAACAGGGCTGACTGAGGGGGCTCAAACAGCAGTTCTGGATCTTGATCCTGACTGTTAAGTGAAAAAGTCCTTTTTTCTCAAACATAATCTTAGAGCACTATATTTGGTGCACTTAAATGTCTTTAAAGCATTAAAAAACCCTGAAAACTCTGATCTACTTCCTCAATCCATTCTATACTAAATTTAGAGGTGAAACAGTACTTTATGTTCCACTGGATTATTTTAATAAGTAAATATCAATTTTAACAACAACAACAAAACAGCAGAAAAACCATGAACAAACAAAAGTACATTAAATAAACTTTAACATTTCTTTTTAAAATTAGAAATTATGGAGAGAAAACATAGTCTGAGGTATTTCATAACACGTGGCAGATAAGACAAGAAAGTTGTCTTTGTGACTAGGCTGAAATTTGCAAATTATTTTAGTAACTCATCAAAACATCAGCAAATCAGGCAATATAAAGATGGTATTCAGATTTTGGTATGAGGAGTGTAACCCAGCTTGTACCTGGCCACAGACAGTAATACTATTTGATGGCTTCTCTAATGTAATCATCATTGCATCTTACCAAACTTCCAAAAGGAACACTGAAAAGGTTTGGTTTGAATTCAGAAGGCTGGAATACAGCCGTCTCAGATTCCAGGTCAGCCAGTTTGCTTTGTTTTTAAAATACTGAGGAACAGTTCTACACTCATGTGGACAAAGATGTCTCAATCATTTTTTTCCTTTTTTCTTTTTTTTTTTTTTTCCACTTAAAATATACATTTCATACGTACATACAGTATCTGTGTTTCCTTTGAATTACAGGTCATGACCGCATCTAAAAATTTATTTAGTACCAAACCTTGCTGAATATTAATACAACTAAACTTGTTGACTAGTCAGATTTGGATTTTTGAATTTCAAGATTGCTGAGACTGAGAAAAGGGTCACAGAATCACAAAATGTTAGGGATTGGAAGGGACCTCGAAAGATCATCTAGTCCAATCCCCCTGCCAGAGCAGGAACACCTAGATGAGGCTACACAGGAACGCATCCAGGCCGGTTTTGAATGGCTCCAGAGAAGGAGATGCACACACGCTACAAATCCAAAACACAGAGTAAATGGAAACATTTCTGGGCAGGTAAGTCCATATATTCTTGTAGCACACACACTCCCCCTGCCTCTCCCTGGGCTTGAAAGCACCAGAAACTTCTAGACCAATGGACCCCTATGGGCCCATCCCATGGTCACCAGACAGGGCCATTGACCAATGAAATGTTTAAGTACAGAGAAGTTTCTAGACCACTTAGCAAATATGACCACAGACTCAACTCAGCTCAGACTCAACTACGGTATAAATAGAACCTGCTGGACACTTGGCATTGGTCTTCTCCAGAAGACAACTTCAGTTTGGTGAAGTTTACTTTTTTGTTCTGAGTCACCATGTAAGGAAATGTCCGTAAGGACTGAAAACCTTGCCTTATTGGCAAGTTACAGTTGAGAGTCCTGATGATTTTTTTTGTGTGTGTGAGTGAATGAATGTGCATTGTGAATCATCATTTTAAAGTTTTGGAGATCCCCTGAGTCTGAATTGGTCGTATAGCATTTGATCTCCCAACTGGTATCTGAATCTCTGCTTTATAACATTGTTGGAGAGTTTAATTATTTTGGATAAGCCTAATTTCTAGTTGGTTCTCTGCTAAACAGTTCTGGTTAGAATAAAGTCTGTTTTGGAGCTTATCACCTGATGAACTTAATTTTTGGGACTTTTCTGTGACAATTCCAGACGTCAAATAAGTAACCTCTGTAAGTATTTCCTTAATTTGGATCGTATCAGGAATTAGAACTTGCACTTATTAAAAAAACAAAGCAAAAAAAAAAAAAAAACCCTGATATATTATTTGAGGCGTTGTTATGTATGGTGACCATGTATTTATTGTAACCAGTCTGTCATATTTTGTTTGAAACCTGAATTTTATCCATTAGCTCAGTAATTGAGAATGGGTCAGAGATCTTGCAGAGCAACAGAGACAATTAGCTGTTCTAGTATGAGTTCTGGATGGGAATTCAACCTCTAGTACACTGGCTTCTGCTTATCCTGTTAATGCACAAACTGTTCTATTTTTTTTTTTTTTGTGTGTGTGTGTTTTTTTAATCTCATTGTACAAAATAAGCTCCATAACCAGCATTATTTGCCTTGTTAGGTATGAGGCTTGTGAAGAATACAAGAAAATTATGTGTGGGAAGAGAAAATCAGTTTTTTAAAGGAAGAAAAAGTGCTTAAAAAAGGGACTAAAATGTTTCACTCTACTTTTTATTTTTCTTCTCCGGAATAAAGCTGTTAACATCAATCATGTTTAGCAGTAGATACAAAAAATTATTTTGATCCTTTAATATAGTCAAACACTTCTGAGTTTTCTGTATGATTATTACAGTCTTACAGCAACAGGACTGAAAAGAATTGAATCCTTTTTAGAATGTTTTAGTTCCAAACTACTCCTCCATGAATAACAATGAAAGAACAAACAATTAGCAAGATGTCATAAATTTCCTTAATCTTTCTACTGTGGCAATTCACTCATATAGATTCTACATTCCAAACCCTGAGTGTTCATGCCCTGTTTCTTACACTTACACTTTCTTACAAGCTTAGAAAAGACTATACTTCCTACCCCCCCCAGCCCCCAAGCTCCTTCATCATTACCAAAATCTGTTCTTTGGCGCTTAGGAAGGATAACTTTCTTCAGGAAAATGTAAGAGTTGCTCCTCTTTGCATTAGCATAACGGATAGTTGGGGGAACAAGAAAGAAATGCTGAACAACAAAAAACTAGTAATATTTTGAAGAAAGTTACTGGACCATTCTGATTTTTCATTTTTTCTCCCATTAGTTTAAAAATAGTTTTCAGACTTAATTTTTGACAAAAAGAAATGTATCTTTTACGTGTCTGTGTTCTTTGTCACATAATTAAAAATAATCTATTACCAAAGACAAAATTGAATGCTTTGGAAAATGTTTAACTTAGTAGTAAAAATGTATAATTTAAAAATTTCTTATAATTTTAAACAAAAATACTGAGAAAAAATGAGCTATTCTACGGTACATTTGACAGTAGAATTTGCTTTTCAGGCAAAGATTATCATATATACCATCTTTCGGGTTATTAAGCAAAAAGACTTTTTTTTCACAATCCAAGAAAGCAGGAATATAACATTCTTTCAATTTTGTATGGAAATGATGAAACATTTCTTGAAAAACTCTGCAGATGTTAATTCATTATTTTTGGTTCTTGACAGAAAAAAAAAAAAAAAAAAAAGAGTTGCCCAGGAACATTCTGCCCTTCATATATCTGTATTATCTCTGCATTAACGACATTAAAAAGGAAAAAAATAGTAAAGGAAGAATTATCTAGTGCTTTTATCTCAAATCTTGACTGGTGCAACAGCAAACAGGTACTGTCTGGCACCCACATATTCTCAAGAGCAAATATATTTTAAAATAGTAGCAGCAGATAAAGAAGTCAGCAAATACAGGGGTAAATTTCACATATGCACAGCTGAAGGTCAGAAAGCTGAGAAGTGAAAGCCAACCGAGAAGACTTAAGAAAAAGGGTACATTGAGAAGAATGGGGGGAAAGTGTTTAGCTGTCAATCTCTTTAGTTCTATATTAAATATATAGTAACTTACATTTCTGACAGTTATCCCTGTGTTCAAACCAACTCTCTCTTCAACAGTGTAAAGACAACAAACAAGTTAATTAACATCCTGAAAAAAATCCCCTTGAGGATCATAAACCAATGTCCTGTGGGACTGGCAGACATGCATCTCCATATCATCTCAAAAGAAAGTCAAAGATGGATTCTGAGGAAAACGTAGGGTGGGTAATATGTGTTACTGAGGGCTAACTGGCTTGGGTTATTGCACACTGCTAAATAAAACCCTGGCATAACGGATAATCTTTTAGTCATTAGTCCAGAGAACGTGAGAGACAACCTGGATGCCATCTGAGAGGCCAGAGAAATACTGTAGCCTAAAATATTTATAAATAATTCTTCCAGTGAAATGAGTAGGCACCAACCTAAGAAGAAATAAGCAGTGCTGAAACAACATCTGCTGTATTTCCTTTCAAAAGAAAAGGAGTATTTTCTACCTTGGAAGCAAAGAAATGCTAGTTCTCTTTACTCTGTGACTGGCTGAGAATAAACCTTTCTATTTCTTTAAAATTTCTTTTCAGACTTTCTCGTAATTGCCATCAGCTTCATAAAGGAAATCATATTGTTATATTGATTAAGAGTGGCTGCATTTTCCAATTATTTCTATAATGAGTTTAGTGGCAATGATCCAGAAAATGGACAAAGACCTCACTTCAGATTAATGTTAATTTGATGTAAATTGTTATTTTTTCCCTTCTCACCAGCAAATGATGATGATAGATCCCCACTGTTAATTAATCAAAACTTCTCAAAATAGAGTTCACCAGGTGGAAATAATTAGCAGTTAATTGTCTCCTGTTTATTACTCCTCAGAGATGTAAACAACAGTCTAGATTAATTTGACAGTATTCACTAAAAAGTCCTTTAATAAATAAATTAGAGGCACAAATGTTGTTGTTGTATGAAGATTTTGTGGTTGTGCATTTGTTTTATGAAACAACTCAATGGACAAAGAATCAGCAATTTTCCCTCTGGAAAAACAGCATTTCAGCAGGTGCAAGCATTTGCCTTTTCCTTCATCTGCAAGATGTCTTTTCACTTATCATTTCTTGACTGAATAATTGAGTAGCAGAAAAAGATGAACAGAAGAGTCTTTGATTCATTTGCACTTAGCTGGCTACAAAAGTTTTATATTTCAGAGAAAAAAAATAATTCTTTACTCAAGCAAAGTAGAAATTTAAGTGTCAGATTTATTGATATCTTGATGATAATGGTGATGGCTATTTTTCGGAGTTAGTGATCAAATTTTGCTTAGGTGCCCAAATACTATTATGAATTTACACCAACAAATTAGGCACTTCACCAAATTTAAATGAAATTTTAGAATCTAGTTTGCTGTTATACTTACAATAAAACAGATTAACCATCAGATTAATAAATGAGGTTGTTTATGAGCTGTCTTTTTAAAAGAGATACAGTAATTAATTAAAAAATTACAGTCATATTAAGATAATCAGCAGTCATCAGTTTGGAACTAATTCTTAAAACAGTGTCACTCGTTAAAGCTACTGAAATTAGAACCTTTCCTCTGAAAGCTTAGTTTGATCCTCAGATGAAATATGGCTGATGGCTTCTAATCAGGCTAAAGCCCAGATTTAATTTCAAAATCTGTGTTACCTAGAGCAGTAGGTTTTGTCCAGGGACTGTTTTCATAATTTCATCTGATGGCCACAGGGAATATGAAGCAATTTCTTGCCATTTCCACTATGCTACCATTTCAGAGAATATTTCATTTTTTCCAGTCTGGGTGACGAACAATGCTTTTTAAAATATAAGTGAGAAAACTCACCAAGAATTAAACTTTGGTAGTTGTGTCAGCCAATATTGTGGATCTATCTGCTTCATTTCTACTTTTGTTAGTATAAGTATACCCATATATTTATGACAAACAAGGGGTTTAATATTTTTAAAATCCCAAAAACTGTTATGAGTTTCATAATTAGAAAAAAGTCTATATTCATATGTGTGTATATGCAACTTATAAGAGAAACTTTCAGTCCTGCAAACTCTCTCATATCCTTGCCATGTAGAGCAAGCAACGAATATGATTAGAAAAAAATGATGAAACTTTAAAAAATTCTTAATTTCTGTTTTAAAACTATCAGCTTTAGTTCCAGACAATTTGTTCTCTGCAAGACCTGATCTTGCAGTCAAATATCTATCCAGTGCTGGCACCATTTTATCTCAGATGTATACATTGTGTACATTGTGGAGTCATTAGATAAGGCTCATTGATTTTCTTTTTTTTTTTCTTTATGAATATTTAATATTTGATTTCATTTCTATCTATACAGAAAATGTGGGGTGGGGGGGGGGAGCAGAAGAGGGGGGACACAACCCCCAAACAAACAAATAAAAGAACAACAACAAAGAACAACAAAACCAACCAAACAAAATGAACAGAACCCCTTAAAAAAAAAGGCAAACAAACACCAACCCCACACTTGTGCTTGCTTTAATTAAATGTTACAGTAAAAACAAAAGGGTAAACTTCAGCTACAGCTTAAAGGATTTAACTGTCAGCTGGTTATAAGCTAGTGTCAGGGCAAGGTCAAGACTCTGTAAGAGGGAGATTTACACTGTTTGGCCCCTCTGGGTGAAGGTGGTCAACTTTCAACTACAAGACTGATCTAGCGAATTAGAAACACAGTGTCTTACCTTTAGACATGTTCTTTTGTACAATATTTCTTGTTTACTGTTCCGATTGGGGTTTTTTCACCATTTTGTATGCCAGAACAAAGTCCCACTGAACTTTATCTCTCATCAATTATTTTGAAAAGACCTTTGAAAAAAAAGTATCTTTTCTTTTTTTTTTTTTAGTAAAGAATAAATTTCTCTACTAAAAAATGAAAAAAAAATGCATAATTCTTCCATGTGACCGGGTAACATTCTTGGAATAGATCAGTCTGAATTCCCTAAAATTATTATTTTTTTTTTTCTACTGTGATATTTTGTAGGTTATTTTTATCTTTAAGAATTCCAAGAAGGCCATTTAGCACCATTTTTATTAGAATTTCTCTTGATGACTTCAGAATGTTCTGACTGTGATCATATGTTAGTACTGCTTGTAGCTACAGGACAGTTTTCTTAATGCTGTATATCAAACAGCAGGGGGTGACAGCTGATTACTATGTTTTGATATGTGTATGTGCTTCTATAAACACCTACAAACTTGCACATACATGCATGTGCACACACATACATTTATACATACACACACGTAAATGCTCAGATTAGTATAAAGGCTGTAATTTCATCTGTAGGTTTATGCTCAGAGTTTGTGACATCACTCCCCTATATTGAAATTAGAGTTTGAATCTTATGTGATGGTACATTTTATTTGTCAGTCTGAATTTAGCATAGATAATACTGAAATATATACCAAAAACTGTTTTAAGAAGCACTACTGATGTCTAAGTGATACAGGTATATTTAATTCCTCATCATAGCATTCCGTAGGATAACTTAATCATAAGAAAGATTATTCAGTTTTTATATTCTCCTTGATTTTTCTTTCTATTGTTTTATGCTTTCATCAGTCTCAGCCAGAGAGAAGAAACAAAAAGCTCAGGTGGATTTGCAAGCTTTGCTTTTTGGACTAAACAGAAACATGTACTATTGGGATAGTTTTTTTGAGCCTTGGAATTAGAGACCTTGAAATTGGAACTGATTTTACACTTTCCTATAATAATATTTTTACAAGTGAAATTGGAAGAGCAGCATTCAATGAGAAAAGAGGGAAAAATGGATCTGAGTGCTGCTACACGGATATTTATGGGGAGTTTGATGTTTTACTTGGAGAATAAAAGAAAGCTTTTACTGCAAATACCTACATAAGGGTCTTTTTGTTCTGCAGAGCACATTCTTCTGACCCTTCTTCTTCCCTGAGTTTCCCCATTCCCTTCTACTAAACAGGAAAAAAGAGACTTAATTTTTTTAGGGGTACAGTTGACCAGTTTTAAATGCTGGCATTATCTTCCCCCAAGCAAATAGACACCTTTTATTTTTATGTCATTTTTTAATGTTTTATTTTTATTTTATGTATTGACAGAAGAGTCCAATTTTAAAGGTTTGAGATTTTTACAGGCATGTTGAGACCCTCCTAGACAAACAAAGAGCAGTGCACACATACAGGATACTGAGGTGACACTGGGGGAGCTAAATGAAAGTGCCAAATGTGGTTGATAGATGACAGAAGTGATATAAGATAAAAGCTAAAAGGCCGAAAGGAAAAGGATGTCCTTAGCTCCATGGGAATTATTTGTCCTATGCACTGGCATGACTAGGGCTTACAAATGCACAAGAAGATGACAGGAGCATCTGCAGCTTACTTGCACAACAATAAAGGAAAGAAGAACACATCTCCTCATATGGCGCTCTTGAGCAGTCAGGATACTTGGTCCTCAATCATTTTTTCTGGAAGTCCATTCATGTTTACATCTACACCACTGAGAGAAATGGTTAGGCTAATTTTCCTCTCCTCTGGAATTACTGTTCCAAATGTTCTTCTTGAACAATCCTAGGAGTCAAATATTCTACTGCCTTATATAATATTGATTTACAATTGCTGAAATTTGTACTGTTTTATAGCAATTGGTGGATGCTAATTCGTGTCTCATCTCTGACATAAATATTTTATAGACATTGTTCATTTAAAAAAAGTCACATAAGTCACCACAGAATGAAAACAAGTTGGTTAATCTGAGGCATGAGGTGCTGAAAATAAGTGATTACTTCTGAATGCTTTGTGCAATAAAAAAACTTATTAAAATCCAGCTCATATTTATGTTGACTTCTGAAATAAAGTTCTGGAGAGGTACCAAAGGTTGTTTCTAAAAGAGCTGCGTTTGGGGTCTCACCAAGACAGTTATTTGAAATTAAGAGAAGTCTTTATATTCCTACTGATAGCTTTTGAAGCGAACTATGTGTAGAGAAAGTAAAAATTCATAAATGAGAGCATTCACATTAGAAACGTGAACTGATGCAAACTCTGTGACTAATATTCAATAAAAATAACCAGCCTGCCTCAGTAATTGAGCATCAGCTACATTATATTTACTTGAATACTAAGTGCTTTGGTCTCAGACCCTCCACAGTACATATATACAAATGAATGGATGGATGGATGAATGAAAGAATGAATAAATACCCTTGCCACATTTGGCAGGCCAAAGAAGATTCACTAAACTGAAGCTGAGAATAATTTTGATTGTGCAAATGTAATAAAAAGATAAGCCTTTGCTAAACTGTAAATAAATTCAGCAGATGACTTGGATGTTTAAAGTACGCTGGATGCACACAAAAGTAAGAAGGTGAGAAAAAGGAAGTATTTTCCCTTTGAAGAGCAGCTTTGGTAGCTATGTGCCTGTATGCTCCCCCATGGCTTTAGCTTGTCTCCCTCAAGCACCATGAACCTACAGCAGATAACAAGAGGCCATGATGTGAATTGACATGAGAGTTCATAGATACAACACATCAACAGGAAATGAAGTGTATTTCATGCAAGTTCTCTAAATAGAACAAGAGAGGTGGGTTTTTTTTTAAACCATTTCTAGCCTTCTGTAAACATCAGGAGGAAATAGTGAATGTACTGTGACTTTAAAAGCTGAATGATGTTGAGGTAGGAGGGCGGGAAAACTAAGACACTTCATCAACAATGTGGTGGCAAAGCTAGGAAAAGGAAACCTTATGTGATGAGTAAAACAGGAATTGTTTTTATTAGATGAAGTAAGAAAATAATAGTGAGAAGACATCTGGTTCCACAACATGTAGCTTTCTCATATCACTGAGGGAATCCTTCAAAGTGCTAACTAGACCTTAGCCCATATCTAACGTCTCAGACTGCAGTACCACACATGCTGATTATTTCCTCATTTTGACCTGACAGTTTTGTGTACCTGGTAAAGAGTGAATTTGGCTGGGTTTTCTGATATCTTGCATTCCTGCAGAAACACTACCAGCAGCTCCAATGAAAACAACAGATGTCTGAAAGTCATGGGGAAATGACCACTCTCTGTGGGCATCTTGGACATGCTGACCTCACCACATGTGTGCTGTAGAGTCCAGAGCCACCTACTCAGCAAGTGCAGCATATCCAGAATACCATTGCCATCTGTGCAGATCCACATGATATTCTTGTCCAGAATTGCGAGGAAAAAAAGAGAGAAAATTTATGAAAGAACACTAAGCAGGACATGTGTTCCATAAAAGTTGGAGTAAAATGTTGGGGTGACGGAGTAGAGAGCTGACTAGGATAAAAAGTCTTATCACTGTTAATTAATAAATTCTGGCCTGGGGTTGTTAATGATTAAATGTAATTTCCATCAGCATGACTGTGTTGTGGACTGTGTTGAGACTGGCTTATCTCACAGATGTGATGTTGTATCTCCATCACACTGGAGATAAGCAGCCTGTCAGATAGGCCAGGTTTGGTTGTCTCAGGAGAGGGACAGCAGTAACTCTAAGAGAATCTCAAGCAGGTCACATGTGAGCTGTTCAGGTAGGAGGACTGCTGGAGAGGCTTGTATTATGACTTCTGTGATGTATGTACTCTCACATTTTCTTCCCCAAAGACTTGGATTTATGCTGAATCAGAAATCTACTATAAAACAGAAAAGAGAGAGAGAAAGAGAGAGAGAGAGAGAAAGAAAAGGAAGGAAGGAAGGAAGGAAGGAAGGAAGGAAGGAAGGAAGGAAGGAAGGAAGGAAGGAAGGAAGGAAGGAGAGAATAACTACTTAATAAGAGTAAGAAATTCAGTAGAGTGAAAAGCTCAAAGCCCAGTTAAAGGTAGTTAAAACTAATTAAAGTGTAGCTGTGTTGTGTTCAGAGTCAGAAATTTTGATTTGAAGAGGTGGGGAGTAAAAACCATGAAGACACAACTTTCACCAATAAATTTAATGGAGAAAGCAAATTTGAAAGAAGATTAAGGAAAGCAACAAGAAATGTGGAGGCTTCAGGCCTTCTTACACAGAAAGAAGTTGGGAGTGGTTCTTTAAGTCACCTTAAACTTCAGATGTGGGGCCTCGAATAACATGTTTAAACTGAAAAATCTAGGAGTACCCCTTTTATGATTTATTTGCCTTGAGAGAGAGCTAGCTCCTTCATCACGCTGCCTGGGTTGGGTGGTTCAAGAGGAAAGGAGCCAAAGTCAACAGGACAAGGAGTCAACAGCTCCTGTGTACAAAATAGAGTTATCCGTTACCAACACAATTTTTAAAAATAACTTAAAATGTCCAGTGTGTATCATAGACTAGTTTGAAGTAATTTTAATCTGCACACTGACAGGGTATGTGGATTTTCACATGCTAATTTACCAGTTCAGTAAAAAAAATTACTGAATAGCCCAATGTGTTTGCTTGTCTAGTTTCCAAGCAACTTAAACACTGACAAGTTCTGTGGGTTTTACCATGCTTATTTACCACTTAATATCAAAATGTATCTACCATAGTAGCCCATGTATCGAATTACATGCAGAATGTGTTTCTTATAACACTCAATAAATGATCTCATACGTGTACCATAAACCTTTGCCCTGTTTGCCAAAACTGAAGAAAAAGAGAAGCATTGCAGAAACTGATCTGTAGCATTAATATTAAACAAAAGACATAGACAGAGAATGGCAAAACCAATTCTGTCCAGCTCAGAAGAGCAATGTGCACCGGAATGATCTCATAACAAAAACAGTTTGAGGCTTCTCAATTAGTAACATCAGAGATTTCTTCAAAGAAGGGTGTGCAAATATAATGTCATTAATGTAAAATGCTTGAATCAAGGAAAAGGTCTAAAAGCAGGTTATTTGAAGGTAGGCTCTGATTTGCATTTCTGTGTTTTTACAAGTTGAAAATGTACATCAAGCTAACTCATCAATTAATTATCTAAAAAAAAAAAAAAAAAAAAGAACAAACAAAACAATAGCAATTTTTTAAAAAAATCATGTCCTAAAAGACTTTTCTTAATAAAGGATCCCAGAATTACTTTTTAGGCTGGAATTCAGCCAGTAAGCATTTTTTTAGAACTACTAGTAAAGCCAGAACCCATAGTGATAGTGAAATTATTACATCCATTCATTGGTACGAATGGCAGGAACTGCATCTCCTTTGAGATAAGGGATCTACTTTAAGGAAAACTAAGCAATTACCTTCATTCTCCTCCTCCTCCTCCCAAAAGAAGAAAATGAAAAAAAGGAAAATAAAACTCAACTGTTAATATTTGGCATAATACAAAGTGCCATGTGTTTTGACCATACACATTTCTCAGCAACTTTTGGACAGTGAAAGGTAGCAGTAATGCCCTGATTCACAACAACAGTATGACGAAAGGCTGACATAGTTGAACATTCATCTATTCTGATTTCATTAGTCTTGGAAATACCAGAGATCTATTTGACTGATTAAATACTGAGATTCCCTTTTCCTCTTGAGCATGGACACTTTACTCACCTTTCCATGGGATATTGACTACTTTGTAGATAAATATCTTAAGGAAGATTTTATCATTTCCATCCAGATTATAGTTTCTTTACTCAAGTGACTAATACATTTTAAGGTGGAAAATTTATTTTATTCCCATCAAGACTACTTGATATGCCTGTGGTTGTAATATGTGCAAAAATAAAGCTCACTCTACAAGCACTCTGTGTTGTTCTGGGAGACTTTGAAATTAGGACATATTATGCAATTAAAAGGGAAAGTAAGCATAATTTGACAATAAGTAGAAAGTCATTTTCCTGTTGGCATTAGTCCTTATCAACAAATAATTAGAAAGAAAACTAACAAGTCCAAGTTTACTTGCTAAACCAGCCAGATTGTGAAAAAGATGAACATCACAGCTACAAAAAGTAAATGCAAGATTTCAGTGTCTTTTCCAAAAGCTCTCCCTGAGCTGCAGCAAAAGTGGCATCCTCGTGATTTTACAATAAGCTTGGCTCTCCTTTTCCTGCTGTTGTCTAAAATAACGGAAAAAGCAATTTAACTTTTTCTTCATTACTGTAAAATTTTGGAAGAGGAGCCTGCAGGCAGATGTTCATTCTGTAAACAGCTGTGCTAATTGAAGATATTAACATCCTTCAGGTTGTTATCTGTTCCTCTGTGAGAAGTTCTCTTTCTCCCACACTATTGCTAATGGAGAGTTGAGCGTGAACAGCCAAATCTGGAAAGTTTACTTAGTTCAGTAACAAGGCTTTCATTAACCCATCTGATTCTACTTACCCAAACCATACCTCTTTCAAAGATGCTGACTGCTCCCAGGAAGAGGACTCTTAACTGAACTAGAACTGTGACAGTGGCTGCTACATTTACCTGTTCCTTCCCAGTATTCTAATGCTCTTTTTATCATGTTTTTTTATTTCAGGTTTGGAGACAATATATCTAAGTCAAACTGACACTCAATTAATTCTGAGGGCATCAGTAAATATGTGTGATATTCAGTAGCTACAATGATGTATTTAAAGAATGTTTGTAGTCTCTAACCCTTTCCTGTTAAATATAATTCAGAGGATCTGACTCAATGTGTCCTAATTCTTTATTATGCTACTGTAAGGAAAAAAAGCTTGTACTAAAACCAATAATATAATGTTACTGACTCATTCTGTCGTACACCATTTAATGTCACTCCAAAGTGACATTGGAATACCACTAATGGAATGGTGAACCTATTTAGCAATTATACTAACAGCTACTGGTTGGAACAATTTGTGAGAGAATTTGGAAGGCATTACTGCAGTTATTAAGCACTGCCACATTCTTTCCAAGCAGCAATGATGGTATTAATTTAGTCCTATTCCCCTCACAATAATAACTTCCAGATAAGCCATTTTCAAACCCAGTTGTTCAAGGCTCAGCGTTTCTGGAAGTAACACTGAAGGGCAGGACTGGATGATGGAACTGGTCTTGAAACACTTGCATAGTGAACTAGCTTCATAAATAGTTCTTTGAAAAATAGTGTGCCCACATGCTAAACTGATTATCATCAGGAAATGTGCATGGGAAGAATGCATTCCGGCTGTCATCTTGACTCCACTTTGGAATAATGTTTTTTCCTTCTGGACTAATTTCTCCTAGATACTTCTCCTAGAAGTATCTGTGGTGCAATTCACATACATATCCCATAGCTGAAAGGTGAGTGAAAACACAAGAAATAAGCAGAGTTCAGTGCTCTCTGTATGGGGGACCAGGACTAAGTTCCAGTCCTGTCATTGCAGTTCCTTTATGGCCATGTCAAATCAATTTTCTTGTGTATTAGCTGGCAGTTTTTTACCTGCAAGATGGATTAACGAAACTGATATCTTTGGCAAAGAACGTCAATATTTTAAATAAAATTAACTATTGACAAGCTGAATATCATTATTAATACATATAAGGAAATACCCTATAGTCACTGGTGCCTTATTAAAAGATGGATTAGCTTGTCCAAGGAGTTTTTTTGTCAAGGGCTGACATTCACTGTGCATTAAAACTGTCATGTTTTTTAAAGCATTCTACTGACAAAACAAGAATATTAAAACTAGGTCTTGCGATTAAAATTTATTGCATTTCTCAGAAAACCCCAAATCTATTAATAGATGACTCTCATGTGGCATTTTTAGTGTCAATTTGTAGTTTTACCTTTGCAGTGTTTCCTGGGATGCTATTATCTGTAATCTGATTATACTGCTCTGGCAAGAGCTAATTTTGTGATGAATTACATATTCAAGATGAGCATGAAGTAGGAATATAGTGTGAGATGTTACTGAGGTTAATGAGTATTATAAGAGCATGCAACAAAGAATTTCAGAATGAGTGAACTGGATATCTTACTACAGTTAAGTTGATGGGCAAACTGCTGCACTCTGTTGGCAGGATTCAGACCTGGTCAGCCAAGTGCTATAGTCCTCGTATCCACAACTGAATTTATTACCTCGCTTAGTGGATCAATACTCCTTAGCATTACTGCTGCAAAAGTAAACAAACAAACAAAATGAACAAAAACCCAAACAACACCAAAGCCCTAGAATAAATAAGAACATTTTTCCCCAAAGATCCCCTTAAAGTTACTTCATATATGAGATCCAGGTTCAAAAAGAAGCTGCCTTTTTATGTTTTTAAATAGAGAGCTCCATGTGAAATCAGGTCAATGGTCTACAATGCCACCAGACTGTAAACCTGGTAAACATTTTCACAAATACTTAGGAATCATTCACACATTCTTTACTCTTCAGTAGCTGGATTTCACAGTGGATCATATTCATTAGAGTATGGATGCATTGCTGAAAAATAATCAGGTGTCACTGTAGCATTCACATTGTCTTATATGTACATAATATATATATATTTTTTTACCGTAGTGATAATCTTCATGTGTGGATTCTTCCTGAAAAAGACAAATTCAACTTTTCTGGTTTTCCTTTGTTATGCAGCTTAAAGACAAAGGTATTACTCTTATTGAAACTGGAAGGAAACACAGAAATCTTACTCTAGTATTTAAATTGGACAATATTGGAATAGAGGTTGACTTCTTACTACAGGATTTAGGTACTTACAGAAGTCCAAACATTTGAGTTTCACCCACTCCTGTCAGAGTCCATATTGTTCATTCATTTAAGTCCATGTGGTAATCTATGGCTGTGTAGCAACACTCTCTGTGAAAAGGGTCAGTGTAACCAACTGGACTGTTTGAAGTGGAAGACATTCCTTTGAATGTATTAAAGTAGGAAAATCCAGTCCTTACTTAAGTTCTTGTTTACATGTGGTTTTAGCATGCTTTACTGCCAAGCCAATCAAACAGATAAAAGCATTGGCAGAACAGGTTTAACAAGCCATTTAATAAAATGAATTACTTCCTCTGTCCCTGAAGAAATTAGCATTTATTCCCTTATAAAATCTGCCTTCATAGTGATTATGTCATCTGTCATGTACATGGCATAATGCGTTCCATGAAAATGACTTCACATTCCTTCATGCTTATTTGAGAATGACCAGTGATTATGGACTACTAAATACATAGGTAATTAATAACCAGCATTCATTTAAAGTGTTGATATCTTCTGATAGTCACAGCCAAATAAATCATGCATGCTCAGCTTTTTGTATACCCAGGAAATCCAAGGCACTGAGCTCTCTTCATGTGCTACATGAAGCTGTTCTCTTCATAGACAAGTCAACTGTGTAGGCTCTAATTATCTTTTCATGTACAGTTGCCATTTTTCCTAGTGTTTGATGAGCATTTTTAAAGCAGGTAGTGGAGATGAATGTAGAGGCATGGGTGTATCCCATCAGCCTTCCACATAGAACATGGCACCAACCACACAGGTTAATTCTGCCCTTGCAAATAGCTTAACATACCTCTTTGCTCACTGATCTGTTATTTTGCAGGCTGCATATCTAACAGCTCATGGCTAGGATTGTCTCTCCGCAATAATGCCTTACCATGATCCAGAGGGTGATGAAGATTTATCTGAGAGTCTGCATAGATAAGGTCATATCAAATTTGATTTCCCCTACTGCAGGAGTGTCAAACTCATTTTCACCGGGGGACACATCAGCCTCACGGTTGCCTTCAAAGGGTCAAATGCAATTTTAGGACTGTATAAATGTAGGAGTAGGCAACTGTGAGGCTGATGTGACCTCTGGTGAAAATGAGTTTGACATCCCTGCACTACCGTACAGAGACCTTCAAAAGAACTCTAGGAAGCCATGAAACCTAAAAAGAACCTGTGAGCCTACGACCATATTCAAGGTCACACAGTAAGCATATTGTAACATTACATCCTCTCTCCCTTGAGAAGACACTTCAAAAGTGTGAAAATAGCTACAGAAAAAGACAACTCATGTTACCTGAGATACTTGGCAACCCTACTTGGCACAGAGCTTTTCAAAGACACTTAAAAAGTGAAGAACCTTTCTGACAGACAGAACCAGATTTCTGTAGTTAGCTTTGCAAATTATTAATTATGCAGTTTCATATTTATTAACATTTGTGGATGTGTAGCCCAAAGGAAGTCCTAATAAAGTTTTTTCTTGACCCTAATGTAATTTAAGTTTTTTCATTGTCCCCCTCCTTTATATGCAAGGAACTCAAGACATTTGTTTTAATCATTTTGTTTGCTCTACTTCTACAGATACCATGTGCAATTAAATAAAAATATTTTTTCTCTAACAGTGATTTTACTTGTCCAGGACCCAGTATGAGAAATGAATATTCCATAAACTCAGCTTTTTGGTATGTCCTGGTTTGGACTTCAATAATTACAAACAGTTAAAAATGATATAATAGAAAATTAATACTTATTTTAATAATAAAGTCTAAAAGGGAAAAGGGAAGGACTTTTGTCTGGCTGAGAGATATAGGAACTAAAATGTGATTATGAGTTAATCTGGGTTTGGTCAAATAAAAAAGATAATGTAGAAAAGTGTCAACTGTGTGTGCATGGTGTTACACTGTGGTATCAGCAACTCTGAACTGAGAACAGACTGTCATCACAAGTTATGATCGTTCTCTGGGGAACTGACTGTAAGTAAATGAGTCATTAAAATTCACATCTATTTCAATGGCAGAAACCTGTTTGTCAGGAAAACATGCTCTAGAAATATGTTACTTGATATTGCACATTTGGAACTTCATAACCTATCAGTTTTAGTCCTGAAATACATAGAATCTGACTGAAAATTCTTTATAAATTGATGCCGTCCTGCAATTTTATAATTTTCATTTATGGACCTACTTGATACAGTTTGAAAATTACAAGGTATCCATAAAATAGGTAAAATTTTCATCAACTCAAATGTAACACTATCAACTAAAAAAAAAAAAAAAGCAAGTTATAGTTGAAAAAAGAGCTGATAAATTAATAATAAAAACATAAGAATAACAAACTGACTAGCATGATTGTAGCAATTTCTGGAATACAACAACTAATACTTCCTTAACTACTGACATTTTAATGTTTTTTTACAGCCAGATATAAACACCTTTTGACTTAGATTTTATGAAAGAGATGGCTGGAGTCTGCTTAGTCAAAGAGTAACATACTAATGAAATCCTACTTTATTGTTTTGAAGGATTTAATGCTGTGTAATAGCAAAGCAGCACAAGAATGACACACCACAGTTACTATATTAAGTCATAAAAACATGCATTTTTCTGATGCTTTTGTTAAAATATAGAAAGAGAGAGGAAAGAGAGGAAAGAGAGGAGAGAGAGGAGAGAGAGGAGAGAGAGGAGAGAGAGGAGAGAGAGGAGAGAGAGGAAGGAAGGAAGGAAGGAAGGAAGGAAGGAAGGAAGGAAGGAAGGAAGGAAGGAAGGAAGGAAGGAAGGAAGGAAGGAAGGAAGGAAGGAAGGAAGGAAGGAAGGAAGGAAGGAAGGAAGGAAGGAAGGAAGGAAGGAAGGAAGGAAGGAAGGAAGGAAGGAAAATTGCTTTTACTGAAGACTAGCTAGCTATATTTAAGGTTTTCAGGCATTTACAAAAGAGATATATGGATCCAAAATCAGCACCTGTTTCCCCCTCCCATTCTGTATAGAATAATGACTATTACTTTCTATTGGTTACAAAATAATCTTAGCAAGTAACAAATATTTGCCATGTTCCTTCATAGGTGCCAAGAACTGATTAATCCTCTGGTTTAGTCTGATTTTCTGTATGTAGAAAATACAGAATTTCTTACAGAAAATATACAACATGACTCTTCAGTATCTACAAATGCCACAGGTTCCTCACATAACAAGTCTATCCCATCTGCCATAATGTTCTTCCAAAATTATTCCGAGACTTGCAACTAGTCTTAAGTGCAAAGTTGTACAGACGTTGCATATCCATATATACACACATAGCGATGTATGCTCTAAGGCTGTATTTTTTTTTCTAGGTATTTTCATGACCTTTTATTGATTTCTAGTATTTTCATGTTCTTATAGAACTGGACTAATTCTTCCCAAAGGCTACATGCAGAAGATAACTGAGTTTCCTGTTGCTACTTGACATATTCCTTTCTCATATTTTCTGTGGTCTTCTTCTGTGATCTTAATTTTATCTGTTTTCTTAAAAGGTTATTATTAAAAGTTTACTCCCAGCCCCCATGTCACTGGATTTTCCAGTTCTATACTGAAAGATTAACTTCTAGTCAGATTAACCTGTCATGTAAGTGGAGAATGAAAGAATGCAAATATAGGTATGGCTGAAATATGCAGGACTAAATGTGCCTGAGTCTATCTGGTGGATTATTTTTGCAGAGAGCACTGGTAAAGCCTATCTTCAAACAGCACAGAATCAGCAGAGGTGTAAATCAGGCATTAGGGGTAGGAAACTGTGTTTAAAAGTGCCCTTGAACCTCTTCTCTCAGCCCATGATTCCTAATACAGACTGTATGAAACAAGCTCCAAGATGAACTGATTTGACTATGGCTATAATAGGAAGATGCTCTTCCAGCTCTGATATTTTCATTTTCCACCATTTAATTTCTGTTCTCTTTGTGTACTCTACTTATGTATGCCCGGAGCAGTCTTTCGTGCAAGCCCTGATAAAGATCTGATACTCACATGTATATGAATAATAAATTATTAAACAGTATTGCCCAGCAGAAGGTTTTTTTTATTTTCAGTCCCAAATGACAACTAAGGACTAACTAAAAATATGTTTGTAGATAATTTTAATCCTCTTCAAAATGTGCCTGTAGTCTCAGTAAAGGTTGTATTGTCACAGTACAACCATACCTCAAAACCTTTTTTTTTAATTTTTTTTTTTCAATATTGGACTATAATCCTGCCCAAGAAATATGACAAGCGTTATTTTAGGAAGAATATTTTCATTGAATTTATTGCAAAGTGGTTTTTTTAAATACCTATAAATTGAATATTCTTTTTTGTTGTTTTACTCAGGGATTCACTCAAAAAGCTGAAATTCAGGCCATACCTACATAGCTGCTATTGTTTAAATACATTATAAAAAATACAAAACAGGATTTGCATCTGCAGAGGACAGAGTTTTAGAATTTTTCAAATTGGTCCTTCATTTTTTCATTAACTGTGTGTGACATTTTACACTAAGATGAGACATTCCAGCCTTATATTGGTATTGTTTGTAAATCATGTAAATCTTGGAGTATTACGAGGCAGTATGGATGATGAATTTCTGGTAGAAATTGTGACAGACATTAGAGTCATTAGTACTTACAGAATAGTAGCACAAAAGGTGGAGAATGTTGGGAGATAATTGGGAGTCCAAAGACAGGCTTGTGAGCTATTAGTTAAAGTAGAGAAAACATAATGAGAAGTGGGATATTATTGCACTTAATTCAAAGACAAAAATAACTTGCTTTCAAAATTTTTTTACAAAATTATTTTCTCCTCAATGAAACCCTGTGGATAAAATTTAGTACTTAAAGAGGGGAGAATTCAAACCCAGTTGATGTTGCATTTTATACATTATACTTCAGAATTTTTTTTCTACTCCTTAATTATTTAATCACTTGGAACTGCATTCTGAACAACTTATTTAAGTTGTCCTTTTCCTTTGACTTACTGTCAATGGGTCTTCATGCAGACTCATGTAAACACTGTAAAAAGGGAGCATAAGTAGAAAACTATGTATTCTGACCTTAATAAGGAACATTACTAGTGACATGATTAGAAAACAAACAAACAAACAAAAAAAAAAAAACCAAAACAACAACTACAACAAAAACCCCAGAAGTACAAGGTTAAACTAAAAGTTAAAAATGGAAACTCAGTGCCTTCTCATCATAGCAGTTAGCCTTATGTCATTTTTGAAACACAGAGTGAATAGCCAACAATTTTAAAATCTCAAGGATCATCACGATCATCTACAATGTTGGCAACAAAGTTTCAGCAGCCTAAGTGAGTCATCAGTGCTGCTGTGGCTGTGAAGCTGAAGATCCAATCTGTGAGGCACACAGCCACGGCCGTGGTCAGTCCTGTGGCTGAGCTCTGGATCAAGGTGAGCAGGGGGGTTCCCAGAGCCAGGGATGCGAAGGAAGAGCAGAGAGACCCACCAGGAGCTGGCAGCTCTTGCGAGAGGGGATAATGCATCTTGGGCATTGCCAGGAGCCATTCCAGGAGACCTAAACAGCCCCAAGGAGGGATTTGCCAAGAAAAGTTGGACCAGATGATCCTTGAGGTCCCTTCCAACCTGGTATTCTATGAGTCTGTGATCTTCTTCAGCTGTATTTTTGAGATGTAGCAGTTCCGTATTTTTAACTCCTTGTTCAAAAGTAATTAATTTCTAAGCCAAGTTTTGAGATCCTTTCTAGCTTGCTGCTAATGAGTTTGAGAATGGACTGTGATTTTAATATTAATTCAAAGCATATCTAACTTTACTGCAATTCAAAAGTGAAAAACAAGCAAAAATGAAGCCCAAGAAACACCACCTGACACAGTGCTCACCTCAGTAGCTCCATTGTGACAGACAGTTCCTTTTTGGTTTTGCTCCTTAGATTCTCATTACTAAGTGGGGTTTTATTCACACTCTGTCTACGTTCCTGATGTTTCTTTAATGTTTTTATTAATATGTAAGAACAAAGAATCAGCTACCTGTACAGAAATTTATGGAGCTCTAGGAAGCAGGTGGCAAAAAGTGCTATAAAACATCCCTGTATGGATGTGGCTTTTTTTTTTTTTTTTTTTTTTTTTTTGCTTTACATTTGTACTCAGCTGTTATCCATTCTGAATCTATATTGTGGATATGTAACTTTTTTTAAAAGTTGCAATTTGATGACTTTTACCTTCATTGTCAGTTAGAATGAAAAGGCACTTTTTCCTACTTGTCGTAAAAAGAGCAGGATACTGTGTCGAAGCCTATAGATAACAAGTGGAATATAAGAGCTCATTATTACTGTTATTAGGAACAGTATTCTTCTGGCTAGACACATACTAAATCATTTACTAGTTCATTTAATGTCCATCTTTATTTTTCAGCTGTATTCATCTTATCAAATATTCTGCATTTTAATTTAGTGACTAAGCATAAAACCAACCCCTGCATTTACTTAGGTTTTGTTATTTCTAATAGTAAGACATTTTTGAAACAGCTTTGATATGTTTGCTTAAAATAGAGTACATGCAAATTCAAAGAGAAAAGTCAAAACAACAGATACTTGGGATACTCAAAATCTAGCATTGGTTCAAAGTTTTTCTGTTCAGCCTTTATAATTAACAAAAGATTTTTATTTTTTTTTTCAAAATCCTGCTTCTCTAAACATTTTAAAACCAGTGTCTGAGTTTGTCTTGGAAAATTTACACATAGTACGAAACTGTGGATGTTCAAGGATGACATTGTCCACTTGTCACAAGTCTGAAAATGAGTGCAAATACATCACTTGACCCCACTGATAAAGCCCTTCATCATAAAAACTAGTCTTTGGTATTCTGCCTGCCAGGCATGTCAGCTCTGAATTAGGAAAGGAGACATTATCTTTAAAGTTTGCTGATACTGAAGTGTGTTTAGACACTGTTGTCTCATAAAAGCAAGCGAATATACCAAAAGAGTAATACTGCAGCCCAAATCTCGTTCCAAAGTGTTGAACTTGTTTTGTTAACACTTGTAAATAGGTTTATTCTAATGGAGTCAGCCAGTGAAAATATACAGGATGGAGGTTATGCAGGAGTTACTTTCTCGCCATAGAAACAAATAGAAAACCAAGCTCATAGACAAAGCAGAATGGGAGGTAAGCTGATAAAACACACATGTCAAGATTTTCAAGGAAGCCAGCTCTAAAACTGAAGCAGTATCTCTGAAGAGGTACTTTATATAATTGCATTTAATCCTGGGATAGATCCTTCAAAAGGCACAATTATTTTCTGCTATTGAATCAAGACATTGTCTCTCAAGGAGTCCAAATCAGGTTCTTTTAATCTCTTCATCTACTGATTGGTGTCTTATTCCAGTTGTCTCCATTTATTACTTCATCTTCCATAAACATTCTTCTAAAAATACATGTACAAACTACCTAAACAAGATTATATAAGCATCATTCATTACACAGCAGTAAATCTGCCCAGATGAAAGATTAAAATGAAATGCTCCTTTAATTTAGGTAGACTTCTTAAAGATGTTCGTATCTCTTCTGTCCATTGCTACATCTTAAACACACCTTCCATCATTTTCCCTTCATTGTTTATGTCTACAAATTATGTTCTGCAATTCAGAAAACAGAGAACACAAAGACTTATTTATAACATGCAGTTCATAAGGCCTTTAAGAAAGGTGGCATGGAGAGAGTTCCATGCTATTCTGAGTTCAAAAATGAATGACTTAGGGTTGCAGGAAAACATCTGCATTGTTGCAGAACTCTGAGCCTGAACATCTACCTGCCGATGAACATCCAGGCTGATTAGTATTTTTGCCCTCAGATTGTGTTTGAGCTCATTATTAAAAATAAAGTGTGGACAGTTTTCATGGTTCCTCTTTTCATAACTGCAAAAAAAACATCTGACCTCTTGATGATTACTGTGGGCAATTTCATAATCCTTTTTACAGGATTGTTAAATTGCCCAGAGGCTGCCTTGAATGTTATATGAAAAAATGGAAAGTGGGACTGGAACATGAGTCAGTTCACACCCAATTCTTCACATTATCTACAAAATACTTTCTTTGTCAGATTTATTTTTTGTATTGAATTAAGACAGAAGCACTATTAATGTATTCTACTTCGTATTAATACTGCTATGAGAAATCTAAAAATGCACAGGAAGTTTACGAGATAAGTTCCAAGGAAAAAAAAAAATTATGCTAATGTCAACTAAAAAACAGTTTAAGGCAAATGTTTAAAATATTTTTGTTTTGTTCAAAGCATTTTTATTTCTCTAATTATTTTAGCTGGGGGTTCAAGAAATGGGCGCAAATAAACTGCACGAACTGTAATATTTCCTCTTCCCAGCCCCCATCCGCCTATTTTTTTTTTTTTAATAACACTGGAAATTAGAGAAAATAAGAACACAATTGCTATGCATAAAGGATTTATTTTTATTGCAAAGCCATTATAACAAAATATTTCCTATGGATTTTCTGCTGTGGGTAAGTAATTATTTAGAACTAATTCTCTATCAAGGTAAGGAGTCACTCTTGAGGCCAAAAGAAAACTAAAAGCCTTGAGTCAACAACAGTCTTACCAGTAATATACTCACACAAGTAATCCATTTGAATCAATGAAACGATTTGTTTACGTACTATTCATTGTGTTAGAGCACTGCAGAAATTTATCCAAAAATAATTTCTAAAGCTACCATCTATTTGGTTTGTCAGGCAGCTTCTAATTAAGGATGCAGAAAATGCATACATTCCTCTCACCAGTTGAATGATATTTTCATAATAGTTTCTTGGGGTTATAGGCAAGTACAGAAAACTCAGCAACGGAATACAGCAAGATTGGTTACTGGAATTCCAGTGGCATGCTGCATTCTGCTGACTTTCTAACCTCCTTTTGCCATCTGTGGACTTAAAAACCTGTGACGTGTCCCTTTATACAAACAGTATTAAGAGGTTAAAGACAGAAGACTGTTAGTCATTCTCACATTTCCTTTCAGAAGTTCATAAATCGTAACCATAATGTGGAAGATGACTACTGTATGAATGAATTCTGCAATAGCTACATTCTTAAATTAGTAGAATGTGGTGGGTTGATCATGGCTGGACACCAGGTGCCCACCAAAACTATTCTATCTCTCCCTTCCTCAACTTGACAGGGGAGAAAAAATATAATGAAAGGTTTGTGGGTCAAGATTAGGACAGGGAAAGATCACTCATCAATTACAGTCAGCGGCAAAACAGACTTGACTTGTGGAAATGAATTTATTACCAATCAAATCAGAATAGAGTCATGAGAAATAAAAACTAAATCTCAAAACACCTTCCCCCCATCTCTCCCTTCTACCAGGGCTCAACTTCATTCCCAATTTTCTCTACCTCTTCCCTCCGACAAGCACAGGGAATACAGGTTGTGCTCAGTTCATCACATGTTGTTTCTGCAGCTCTTTCCTCCTCATGGGGAGGACTTCTCACACTCTGCACCAACATAGAGTCCCTCCATGGGAGACAGTCCTCCACAAAATTCTACAGCGTGAGTCCTTCCCACAGCCTGCAGATCTTCCTGGACTAGTCCAGCATGGCTCCCCCACAGGGTCAGAAGTCCTGCAAGAAAACCTGCTCCAGTGTGAGCTCCTCTCTTCATGGGTCCACAGGTCCTGCCAGGAGCCTGCTCCAGTGCAGGCTTCCAATGGAATTACAGCCTCCTTTGGGCATCCACCTGCTCTAGCATGGAGTCCTCTGTGGGCTGCAGGCGGATCTGTGCTCCACTGTAGATGTGGATGGGCTGCAGAGGGACAGCCAGCTTCACAGTGGTCTTCACGACAGTCTGCAGGGGAATCTCTGCTCCAGGGCCTGGAGCACCTTCTCCCCTTCCTTCTTTACTGACCTTGGTGTCTGCAGAGTTGTTTCACATATTATCACTCCTCTCCCAGGCTGCAGCTGCTATGCACAGTTTTGGTTTTCCTCCCCCCACTTCTTAAATATGTTATCACAGAGGTGCTAACACTGTCACTGATGGGCTCAGCCTTACCCAGTGCTGGGTCCATCTTGGAACTGGTTGGCTTTGACTATATCGGACATAAGGGAAGTTTCTAGCAGCTTCTCACAGAAGCCACCTCTGTCGCCCCCCCACTACCAAAACCTTGTGACACAAATTCAATACATTGAGGTAAGTTGTATTTATCTAGCCTGGAAATGAACTTTCAGATGTGGATATAATTTCCAAGGCAATTTAGGTAGAACAGGACAATAGCATGCATTATTTCAATCTTTGGTATCAATACAGGCTGGGGGATGAAGGGGTTGAAAGGAGCCCTGTGGAGAAGGACTTGGGGGTTACTGGTGGATGAAAAGCTGGATGTGAGCTGGCAATGTGTGCTCGCAGCTAAAAAGACAACTGTATCCTGGGCTGCATCAAAAGCATAGCCAGCAGGTTGAGGGAGGTCATTCTTCCCTGCTACTCCACTCTAGTGACACCCCACTTGGAGTACTTCATCCAGCTCTGGAGTCCTCAGCACTGGAAAGACATGGACCTGTTAAAGCAGGTCTGGAAAGAGCCACAAAAATCATCAAAGAGATGGAACACCTCTCCAATGAGGACAGGCTGAGAAAGTTGGGGTTGTTCAGCCTGAGGAAGAGAAGGCTCCCAGGAGACCTTGTTGTGTGATTTCAGTATTTAAAAGGGGCTTATAAGAAATATGGGTCAGACTTTCTTAATAAGGCCTGTAGCAAGTGGACAATGGGTAATGTTTTTAAACTAAAGGAGGGGAGATTCAGACTACGTATAAGGAAGAAATTTCTTTTTTGCAATGAGGGTGGTGAAACATTGGAACAATTGCCCAGAGAGGTGGTAGATGTCCCATCCCTGGAAACATTAAAGGTGAGGTTGGATGGAGCTCTGAGCAACCTTATCTAGTTGGAGATACCCCTGCTCATAGCAGAGGGGTTGGAGAAGGTGACCTTTAGAGGTCCTTTCCAATGCAAGCCATTCCATGATTCTATGATTTCCAGCACTCCCTGTTGTAAATTTAACTCAACAACTGAGATTCACAGGGAATATGACTTCTATATTTTTATCTCCTGAGAACAATAAAGCTAACAATATCTAAATACTTCCAGCATTTGTTCTGGTACACAGGGCACTATATGGCACATTCATTAGCATCTATGGTTTGCATTATTTCCTCCCAGAAATCTGTCCGTCTTTATTTGCATACCAAATCATTCTGCTAAGCTGGAAGTCCTGTGAAGGGGAAAAGAAAAAAAAGTTCTAGAATGTTGTATTTTAAAGAAAAATAAGAGCAGTTGTAGTACAGAAGGTCTGTATTAATTCAGTGAAAAACTCTGGGTTTTGATCATCTGGATATTCAGGTCAAATTGCAGAACATTTTCACAAGGAAGTTTTCGAGTGCTCGATTCACAAAAGAGGAGAAGGAATTCCTTTCTAGAAAAATATTATACAGAACTGATCCAAATACAGAGTACTGTGGAACACCACTTGTGACTGGCAGCCAGCTGGGTTTAACTCCATTCCCCAAAACTCTTTGGGCCCAGGCATCCAGCCAGTTCTTTACCCTGTGAAGAGTATGCCCATCCAAGCCATGAGCAGCCAGTTACTGCAGGAGAATGCTGTGGGAAACAGTGTCAAAGGCTTTACTGAAGTCTAAGTACGCAACATTTACAGCCTTTCCCTTGTCCACTAAGCAGGTCACCTTGTCATTAGAGGGAGATCAGGTTAGTCATGCAACACTTGCCTTTCATAAACCCATGCTGGCTGACTGGGCCTGATCACCTGGTTTTCTTGCATGTGCCACGTGATGGCACTCGGGATGATCTACTCCATAACCTTCCCTGGTACTTAGGGAACGCCTGTTGTTGTGTCAGTCCTCTTTGCAGCCCTTCCTGTACATGGACATCACATTTGCCAACTTCCAGTCAGCTCGGACCTCTCCAGATAGCCAGGACTACTGATAAACTATTGAAAATGGCTTGGGGAGCACCTCTTCCAGCTCCCTCCATATCCTCTTGTAGACCCCATCTGGCATCATGGATTTGTGTGTGTCTAAGTGGTGGAGCATGTTGCCAGCCATTTCTTCTTGGATTATGGGGGCTTCATTCTGCTCCCTGTCTTCTGGCTCTGGGGACTGGTTACTCCAAGAACTTACTATTAAAGACCGGAGCAATGAAGGCATTAAGTACTTCAGCCTTTTCCTCATGCTTATCACTATGTTTGTCCCTGAATCAAATAAAGGATAGAGATCCTTCTTAGCCCTCCTTTTGTTTCTCATGTATTTATAGAGACATTTTTATTGCCTTTTACTGCAGTAGCCAGTTTAAATTCTGTTTGAGCTTTGGCCCTTCTAATTTTCTCCCTGTATAACCTCACAACATCCTTGTAGTTGCCCTGAGTTGCCTGCCCCATTTTCTGAAGGTCTTTTTCTTTTCCTGAGTTCCAGACAAAGCTCTCTGTTCAGCCAGGTCAATCTTCTTCCCCACCGGCTTGTCTTTCAGCATACGGGGACAGCCTGCCCCTGTGCCTCTAAGACTGCTCCTTCTTGAACTCCCTTGCACTTCAGGACCCAAGGGACTCTGTCAACCAGATTCCTAGACAGGCCAAAGTCTGCCCTCCAGACTATTACTATCTTGCAATAGTACTGACTACCTTATCTGCTCTTGTAGTGGCCCCTTCCATTCTTATGATAAACATTTATCAGTTTTTATAAGACAAGTTTTGCAAATCAACAGTGAGGGCACTGACAACTCCTGGAAGAACAAGCAAAGTATAGAAGCATCTTGTAAATGAAAGTATCAAAATCTGTTTAGATTACCTTCAGTAAATCGATGAGAGAAATCTTTATAAAAGTCAAATATGAAAGATTACTTATTTCTTCTCATTTCCAAACCCTGTACAGAACAACACAGTAGCAGTGATCCTCAGCCAAAAGGTACTTAGTTGTATTATGGATAGCGGGAAGAAATAAAAAACAAAACCCTATTAATAAATCCTTCCCAAATAATTCATTCTCCAGATGACATTCAGGCCCGTAGTTAAAGCATAAAGGAGCTGACACAAACTTTCAATAAATTGCCTTTTATGAGGGAAGGTAACAGCTTCTGTGTCATTCAGGTGTATCTGTCCCTTAAACCAGTGTTTCTCCCTCACATTAATTACATTAATCCCTGGCCCAAGTGTAGATAGTCTCTTCACCAGCAGTTATATCTGTTTCCAAATCTTTTTTCATCATCCTTGGAAAACTGGTAGCTGAATTGCCATGGGTGGTCAGGTAGGGAAAAATACTCAGTATCAATTGCAGTCATCCCTTCTACTTTTAAAAGCTTTTAAAAGTCAGTTTCATGTGTGTAGGACATATCAGATCAACAACTCTGCAGATCAAAATAATTTTCTGAATTGCTGCCACCAGAGCAGCCTCCTACTTATGATGAAATGCCTCAGTCCAAAACTTGAAAGCTCACTTCTTCAGATAAAAGCATTAGATTAAAACATGTAATCTATTGCTGAGACAACAAGTTATTCAGTTCTCCAAGTTTGTCATGTGATGTCTATTTGCAAATGATTGGACAATAATCTTGAAGACTTAATCGGATGGACTTACTCTTTATGTGTTGTGGAGAATGATGAAGGATTATTCATTAAGTGCTTATGACTTGTCAAATGTCACAAGACAAACATGAGATGAAAGAAACAGTGCTGTTTATACTGTAAAATTTAAAGACAATATTTTTAAATGTAAAATGCCCTAATATCTAAAGCACCTTTACCTCATTGTTTATTTAGTTTTATGCATTTATTTGGGAGGGATGGAGGGTGTATGTTTTTTTAATTGAGCAGCTTCAGGTATTTATGGAGGCTGCTTTTCTTCAACAGCTAATATTATTTTCCCTTCAGCAAGAGACCAGGAGTTTGATGAGACCGGGGCAAAACTGTACATTCATCTTCTGAGATCTGAGGATACGAACATCTTTTTCTGATATGACAAGGAGAAGAATCACCAGAAATGGTCACAGAGACATTTCTTTGTAGTCAGAAGGAAGATGCTGGACAAGAGCCATCAGCACAGAATGAGATTCCTGTGATTGCCTTTTTTTATGAACAGCTTGGTAGACATTTTCAATGATTGACGAAGTGGAAGCATGGGATGCCTGTTTAGTTTAAAATCCATTCTGCTCTATTAATCCAGATAGAAGTCTAAAGGTACCTAGTGTTTAATTAATTTAGCTTGCTTTCTAGAGAGTAAGTAATTACAAATAATTAGTGAGGCACACCAAAATAGAAACAAAACGGAGGGAGGGAGTAAAACTGATTAAATATTGCTCTTCTTCAGTTGGTTCTCAGGACACACATAATATCAAAATGACAGTTTTTGTTATCTTCCAGTTCTTTCTTCCAGAGCATACAGAAGCAAGAAATGGGCATGGGACACACACCTGGAAGTGTGATTCTCAAGTTTTAACATATTCAGAATAATATCTTTAATTATGACACACATATATTAGGTAAAAAATAAAACAATCCATGAGAATATGGTTTAACACTAAGCAGCAGATTACTTGCTTCATGTCTTCACAGTTTTTCCTTATTAAATAGATGATGATGTAAGAACAGACTGGTGATCATAAAACATGCTATATCAGCCTTTAAATGCAGTCACACAATGATATTTTTTCTATCTATAAGCAAACATGGAAGGGAATGGGGGTGGCAAAAATTTCTTGAGAGGCATGTCTGAGAGGAATCTATCTTCACTGCCATTAGAATCTGCAGTCTGAGCAGAGCCTGCAGTGATCATGCAATGTGGAGAATCTGTGTTTATGTAAAGGGGGGACGGGGCAGAGTGTTTACCTAAACATTCACGTTTAGGATTTGCTATGAAAACACTGCAACTTATACATCACTAATTCAGTGACAGCTGACAAGAGCAGAAGCACATTAACAAGACTATATAAGCTGAGTGGATAATGGGAATGCTGTCTAGAATCCCATGGGAGATAGTATAGCTGTATCACTGAGATAAATTAGGGATTCATGAGAGGAATTCCTTCCCTGCTTTGAAAAAATGTTGCTTCCCTCGTATGCTGGGCATGCTGCTCTGCTCTTCAGTTACAGAAATATATGTTCATAGCCTTGCCACTATGAATTCTGACTTTTTAAACGTGCTAGCAGAGCAGAAAGATCCAGTTTTGTTGGAGGAGTCAACAACACAGCAAAAAGGTAAATGGTTCATTTTTCTAAAAGATAGCAAAGATATCCTGGCTCATATTTGGTGACACTTGTGAACTAAACAGCATACATACAATTCATCTAGTTAGAATTTTATGCACACCAACAAAAATAGTTCTATACCTTTTTAAATGTGTGAAGCCTGCAAGAGCTTGTTTGGTACATTTGATGGGTTAGGAAGTAAAAGACAAACTCCTTTGGGACTGTAAGTAGATTTGCCTCAGACATACATGGTGGATTCATTTTAATGATTTGGATAACGTGAGTCCAATGACAAAGCCCAAGCTAAGCTTAAACTTCAGTTAAGAACTGGAATTGCTTACTTTCTTCGTTAGTAGATTATGGGTTTAGTTTTCATTTTTAAATATCTCCAGTGATGTTATGAGAAGAGATTGTAGCTAAGGGATATGATCATGGCCAAACACTCCTTATAACCAACATCTGCCTTTCCTATGCATTATCATAGCAAATTTGCTACAGTTAAGAGGAGAGGAAGAAAAAGGACAGAAGAATGCATACATGCCTTCTGAGAGATCAAAAACTAGTTGACAGAAGTCAGCTTAGGCACTTCAGAAAAATACCTACTATATTCTGCGTTAAATATCTGACACCTAAACCTTTGTTTCAAATTCCACTTTCTAGATGCCTGCTGCTGAGACCAAAATGGGAAACAACATAGTTTTTAAATATTGCATATATAAATACTTTACATCAATATATTTCATGCACAGAATGTATCTGCCTTTTTCTTCTCTCTGAAGGAAGAAGCCCATCTCCTTTCCAGAACACCTGGCAGTACATAGTCAAGGAAGAAGAAAAAAGTTTTAAGTTTATTTACTTCTCACCTTGACAGAAGTGGAATGTCAATTAAAAAAATTAAATCCAGGAAATCTTATTATTTCCCTTTTTACAATACAAGCTCCTGTGCTGACACTAATAACAGCTGCCAAATTACAGATGTAAAAGACACTTCTGTCTTAAAGACATCATATGGGCAATCCCTACACAAGAATTAGGAAAAAAAACACTAGAAAGCAATTTTGTGAAAGCAAATTGTTTTAAGAATTGACACCAATCAGAAATCAAGATAAAGTGAAAAATCAACACCTGCTTACATCTTCTTTTCTTCGAAATCTTCTTCAGGCAAGACATCACATTAACAAAATAACAAGGTCTTCCCAACACAGAAATCTTGTTTACACCCACATACAAATATTCTTTTTATTCCTCCACCATCTCCAAGGTGTTCTAGAAAAGGCTTGGTCTATACCCATTTTATCCTCAAGCACATTACCTGACTCAAGATATTAGTTTAATCTCCCACATATCCTAAAAAAAATAGTTCCATCTGGCAAAACAGCCCTTTTTCCTCTAGGAAGAGCTGGATCTGATTTTCATTGTTCTTAGATATGTCTTATGCCACATTCCTCTGCCAGTAATGAGGATTAATTGAAGCCACCTGCCTGTATTTCCTTAGGTGCATATGCTCACTCTGTCCCAGGCATCAAGTAACCTTGTTAGACTTGCAGATTAAAAAAAAAAAAATCCAAACTATTAGTTTTGTTGTGCTTCAGTATCTAGAAGATACCCAAAGAGCAAAAATCACATAAAGACAAAATATTCCCTGTCCTTATAAAATAAAAGCAATAGAAAATAAGTGTTTAAAGAATTATGACATTGTATTACTTTTAGAAATATTTCTGTGAGTTTTTACCAAAGACTTTTCCTCTTTTGAACTGTTTTCTTGGAAGAGACTGAAGATATACACATTATATAGTTTAATTTCTAGCCGTGAAATCACTTCTTCAAAAGTTTTCTTATACTGGAGAGATCCTTCCAAAATTGTAAATTCCTGGCAAAGTTAAGACTACCAGGTTATTCTTGTATAAGAAGAGATATTTATTAGTTTTCACAATACTCTTTTGTAGCTTATCTTACATATACAGTGTATAATTAGTACTCTTACAAATTACAGTAAAGGCCTACTATAAGATATTAGATAAAAGGCAAAATTCAGTATAACTGATATTTATATGCATATATATGTAGAATGCTAAAGCAAAAGAGACATTTGGAAGCTATTTTTCAAGTTGAATTTATACACACTTTGAATGAATAATTATCTTTTTATACTATCTTGTGTGATACTTTTGGTACCTGAAAGAAACCAGGAACAGGTATTTTCCAGAAACATTGAGCAGTGACTTCAGGAATTAGAATAAACAATTAACCTACCAAAAAAACCAACCCAACCCAAACCAAATTAACAAACAAACAAAAAAACCAAAACACACACCCCCAAAAAAAAAACCATCCCTCACCAACAAAATGAACTGTAGTTATGTGAATATATTACCTAAACATAATGAAATTTTAAATAATTATGAATATTTCATGAGATTCAGGAAAAATCAAAATTACAGTTGCACTAACAGAACTGATAAGTAATGATATTTCTATAAATAATGCTTTTTGCTCAATTTTGTTTTAGAATGATTTGTTCTGATGCCATTTGGGGATTGTCCTGGTCTTGAAGCACATTGTCATATCTATCAGTTCACAAGAAAATCATGAGCTAAAATTTATTTGGGGTAACAAATAGTTGGATTTTAACAAATGTGAGGCAACAGAGTGTAACAGGCTGTCTAAAACTTCCACAGCTGAATAAAGAATAAAATGAGACTGCATAGAAAAAAAGTATTATTAAAAATTCAAAATTAATTTGTATGTTTCTATCCGCAATGCCTAATAAACTTCCACAAACTGTAAGTGACTAATGGAGACCATATTATTTTAAAGAGAGAAAACAATCAATAACCTCCTTCTCAAAACTCCAGTAATTCAGTTTTAATGCTAAAATAATATAAAACTAATTATTTTTACCATGTATCTTCAACATTCTTTTTTAAATTGTGGATATTAATGACAAATGATGCAATTTTGACAAAAAAAAATTAAGTATGTTTTTGTCAGTCAACATGCAGTTCATATTAAAACTGTGAAAACAATATTAAGATTTTTTCATATGAAATTGTATAAAGTTGAAAACCTTTTCCATTTTCACCACCTTAATTTTTAATTAAGAAAAAATAATCAATATAAAAATGTTTAATTCTGTTTTTTTCATTCTGCAAAATAGAAGTCTGATCTCTGTAAACTCCCCTCAAAAATAGGTGATTCCTGTTGCTGGTCACTGTTATTAAAAAAGCAGCATATTCGAAGCATGGCATTCAGACCAGCTCTTCTTAAGACATGCTTTGATAGATATGCTGACAGCTGACATTCAGCTGGTTCCAAGACAGGTTCAGTACACCAGCAGCCTGAAGGATGGATGTTTTTTAGGAAGCAACGGGAACAGGGAGGAGTTACACTGGGAATTGTACCCACAGTAGCTTTCTCGTTCTAACCTTATAAAGATAATGTGGACAAAACCATTATTAATCATTTGAATATATGAACAGAGCAGGGAATGGTAAACTCCTGCCATGATATAAGAGGTAGTTTTAGTAGAGAAATTTAAGCAAAGGAGGTCTGAAACAGCTTCATTTAAATTTCAGAGGGCAGGGCAATTTCTATTAAAATCAGTCCAGAGTTCCTGATACACTGAAATCTTAGGAAAAAGCCAAAAGATGTACTTCTTGATGTTTCAGCAAATTGTTTCTCTGAAATGAATGGAAAGCAGCAGGTGCAGAAGTGAAGGAAATTATTATTATTATTATTATTATTATTATTATTATTATTATTATTATTTTAAATCAGAATGGATGGAAATTATTTTGAATGTCAGCAAAGTTTCAATTTAGGGATCTCACTAAAGGACCTGCATAGGTTTCATAATGAACTCTCTTTAAAAGCAAAGTAAACGAGCATATTATTTTCTGTCTGCAATATGCATCTTGTTTACTGAACATGAAATCTGTTTGCCATTTCCTCTTCATGACCTGTATGGAGAATAAAATATGTAATACTTTCATAAGAGGTTTTCCAAACAATAAATTATCCTATTTCACCACTAAATTGCAATGCAGACTCTTCCCCCACCCCCCACCCCCCCCCCCCAATTATTCTCTTTGTATGCTCCTTTGAGGAATGAAATTACCAAATGGAATAAACATCAGCTTTCAAAACAGACACTTAGCAGTACTTCAGGAGCAATTAATTTTGGAATCCCTTTATGAAAAGTCCTCATTTTCATTTGCATCGATCTACAGTTGCTGTCCTGCCTGTGTGCTGTGACTGGTTTGACTGTGATATTCCAGCAAGAAGAGTATTCATGGAAATTTATTACAATTCACCCAAAGGCAACTTACACCTCTGGAATGCTGCTAATTTTACTCTAAGTTTGTAAAAATTATTCTAGTGATGCTGAGCTTTAGGTTAAGGAAAAACTAATAAAATAAATTATCTGTCTCCTATTTTACACGTCTGGTAGCCAGTCTTTCTGAGTTTATCAACAATACTAGTCAAATTTAAGATACCTTTGTGGAACCTAATACCCTTCAAATCTGACAGCACTTTTTTTTTTTTTGTTTCCTTAACATACAGATACAGCAAAATTCATCATTACTTATATATGCAATAAATATCTACACAGCAGTATGCATTGTATACAAGTATTTTCGTTTGCATATGTCAACCTGCACTTTATCATCTAATACCAGTGAAAAACAACTCCAAAATCATTAGAATGATTCCTTTGCTTAATATAGGAACAAGACTTCCAAGAAAGGGGATTTGAGCTCAGCATTTCCGAAGACATGGAGGACATTGTCTGGTCACTTTATAACTATATCCCCATGTGTGGATCTGTATCTTTCTTAGTCATCTACAGTCAATTCCATTTGGAGGCTTTTTGCTCTAGATCCTAACTACTTTGCCAGTATACAGAAGATTACTAGAATTTTCATAGTTTAAGCACAAATGCTAGTACTAACCACAGGAAATCCTAAACTTGATCAAATAGTTAAATTCATAAGAAATTTTTAATTTAAAATTTAATGAAAGTGCATGAGTTTCACTAAAACTTTTCTAATTACCTTTTTCAGTCTCTGGAGTATCTTCTGTGGAAAACCAGCATGAGTGAGATTGAAGAAGCAGAAATAAAACAAAAAAACACATAGGTGATTGCTGAGGAATGATGATGTCCACCAGTGATGTCAGAAATTCAGATTCAAATTCTGCTCTGACTCAGTGAAATCCTTGTTCTCTTAATGAATGGAATTAAGTCAAATACAATTATTTGATAAGACAGTAATGTTTCATTGAGCAGTTGAGAGTTTTTTTTTTCTTGATGTATTTATTGTCAATAGTCAGGCATGTCTGCTTTCCTCTTAACTCTGAATCTTTAAATAGGAACCAAAATAAAAGTGAGCTAAATTGAAAAAGCAGTAAGACTCTTGTAAAACCAAACTACTGGGTGATTAACAGCAGGGGGCAACCAGAGACTGATTAGTCATAATATTTCCAGACATAATTTGAAGTTAAATTTTAGAAAGAAAAAAAATATCAAATCATGCTACTGGCTTTGACAGACAATATTAAGCTGAAAGTCTACTTTTAAAAGTACTTTTACAGGATTTCTGTCATTGTGGTGTTGGTTAGTAATTTAATACCTGTCAAAGTATTTATCACCTTCAAACTATGGATAATTTAACCAAAAGGAATAAGATTGAAGGTAAAATAAAAGTATAACTAAAAAAAATATTTCCAAAGCCAAAAATACTTTTCAGCTCTTTTTTTTTTTTTTTTTTTTTACTCAAATTAGATCTGATTTAGTCTTGCCACAACAAAATCAGAAAAAAAAAAGTATGAAATTATGTTAGTTCTGTCAGTCCTGAACAAGTTCCTAAACCTCTGAGTTTAGCAATAGATAGAATGGGTAAAAGAATGGGTAAATCTTTTTCAACATTTTCCTTCATATGGCATATGATTCTTCACACCTTTGTTTTCATTTTAATTTTATCACATACTCTCTTGACAGCTTATATAGCTCATAATTTAAGTACTAGAAGGAGCTAGGATTTTTCCCATTGATTAAGAAAATTGTTTATTTGATATGTGCCACTGGATTAAAAGAATGTTTACTATTCAAGTGGAATAATTGTTCAAGTACCATGATTGAAACAAAGACTCTTCCTGAAGTTTCTCAAGTAGTCATCTCTTCAGAACTAATTCAGAAAAGCTGCTTTGAACCTTTGTCTTGTTTTCCTCTATCTGGAATGCAACAGGCTTTCAGACAAGTCTTGAAGGAGGTAGTTGACTGAATACAAGATACCTGGTAAAGAATATCAGCAACAGAAATAGGAGGGCATTAATCTAGCTGAAATCAGAATATCTAGAAGGGGAAACCTGCCTGAAGGAACTACATCCTGAATAGCAATTTGGAAAGAATGTTTATATATAAGTGTCATGAATAGTAAGAAATGTCACTTTGCATTTAGCATTTCTACTGCCTTCTGGATTATGAGAGCAGCTCTGAGAATTTGAGATTGTAGTTTCAACTATAACCTCATTACCACCATTATCAAATTCTGCTCTTAGATCCAGTTTTGCATCTAGAAAACTAGATATTTTGCAAACTAAAACATGTTTGACTCTAAAGAAGAAAAAGCTTTTGGAAGTTGTCTTGATATGCCATTTGGGAAATTACATAATTACCAGATGAAGCCATGTGTCTATATCTCATTGAATTTATATCCAGTGGAAGATTTTGGAACATAATTTCTGTCTGAGATAGGTATTCATATTAACAAAACATAGGATGACCAGAAATATGTACTTACTTACATCTCATATGCTTCAAAAACTCTTTGAAGATGAAGTGAGAATCTTACAAATCAGTCTTTATTTTTCCCCAGTATGATTTATGTTATTCTCAGAGTTGAAGCAAACCAACATGAACAACCTAAGCCCTAACACGTAATGGTGGATCTACAGCTACGACTGATTTGAGTTGTATATTAAAGTTTAGACCAGAAAGATGGTTAGCAGTGTCTTCAATTTCTAAGTTTCTTTATCTTTTTACAGTATAATGCAAGTCAAAGTGTTTTGAATCTTAAATGAGGCTGCTAGTTTTGATTATTCTCTATGAATGTAAAAATTAAATGGAGAATTTTAGATAGGAAAAAAAATCATAATGCTTACCAAATCCATATCGTATTCAAATGTCTATTGTATTCAAATGTACTGTTCACATGAGTATTCAGAAGATCTCAATTTAAAATACAGACTGCAGCTTGAGATTAATCTAGTTAGAAATATTTCATTTTCAGAAGAACCTCTGGGATCCACATTTTTTTATTCATTTTAATTTACTATGAATCAAGAGGAAGGTTCATCACAAATTTTCTGATCTGTGAATCACTTTCTGATCTGTGAATCATGAGGAATAAAAATGCAATCTTCTATGGAAATCAAGAAACAATCAAAGTTAAAATGCTAAAATCTGTCTTAAAAGTTATTTGTCAACAGCTAAGTATTGAGAATGAGGCAGTGCTTATGCATGTAGAAACAAAGTAGAAATAATGAAACTCTTGCACACTTAAGTAGTCTTACAGACGTAAAGTCAAATGTGACAACTTTCAAGTCTTCATCCACTGTCTGACATTTCTTATTAAGATACAGGATTTCATATAAAATGCTAACACTAGTACAAGTCTCCCACTTAAAGACTGTGCCAAACGCAGGGGTGGCACATTGTCAGTTTCTATTGACATTTTCAAGTCCGTTTGGTGCTAACAAACATTCTCAGTGTCATGACTAAAGAATTTATAATTCTCTGGGTAAGGTGGGTACAGCCCTTGGGCCTTGTTGTTTCCTCTTCCATTAAAAAATAAACTTGATGCTAGAAATATATACATGTAAGAGTGAGCCAGAGAGAGAATGCATAGGTATCTATGTGCATGCAAAAGACAGGGGAAGAGAAAAAGTGGAATATAGAAAGACAAGGAAAACAGAGTTGTGACATGCAAGAGAGTGGGGGCACAGTGGATTAATTATACCATTAAATACATAAGTATATATTAATAGAAACATATAGAAATAGAATCAGAATATCTTCTATATTAATTGTGATAAAGACTTGTTTACTAAATTATTTTTATTTTTTTAATTTGACAGAAAACAAGGTTGTATGTCTGAAATAGATTCTTGATTGGAGCAAATTTTCTTCTGTGGCAATATGCTGTTTTACAGTAAATGAGAATAACACAGAATCATGGAATCATAGAATCACAGAGTCACAGAATGTTAGGGATTGGAAAGGACCTCAAAAGATCATCTAGTCCAGTCCCCCTGCTGGAGCAGGAACACTTAGATGAGGCTACACAGGAATGTGTCCAGGTCGATTTTGAATGTCTCCAGAGAAGGAGACTCCGCAACCTCCCTGGGCAGACTGTACGAATGTTCTCTTACCCTCACTGAGAAGAAGTTTCTTCTTAAATTTAAGTGGAACCTCTTGTGTTCCAATTTGAATCCATTACTCTTGTTTTACCATTGGTTGTCACCAAGAAGAGCCTGGTTCCATCTTCGTGACACTCACCCTTTATATATTTATAAACATTAATAAGGTCACCCCTCGGTCTCCTCCAGACTAAAGAGACCCAGCTCCCTCAGCCTTTCCTCATAAGGGAGATGCTCCACTCCCTTCATCCTGTTCGTTGCCCTGCACTGGACTCTCTCCAGCAGTTCCCTGTCCTTCTTGAACTGGGGGGCCCAGAACTGGACACAATATTCCATGTGTGGTCTCACCAGGGCAGAGTAGAGGGGAAGGAGAACCTCTCTGGACCTACTAACTACCCCTGTTCTAATACACCCCAGGATGCCATTGGCCTTCCTGGCCACAAGGGCACAGTGCTGGCTCATGGTCATCCTCCTGTCCACCAGGACCCCCAAGTCCCTTTTCCCTACACTGCTCTCTGATAGGTCATTCCCCAACTTATACTGGAACCTGGGGTTGTTTCTACCCAGATGCAAGACTCTATATTTGCCCTTGTTATATTTCATTAAGTTTTTCCCGGCCCAAATCTCCAGCCTGTCCAGGTCTTGCTGGATGGCAGCACAGCCTTCTGGCATGTCATTCTCATATTTTCATTCAAATTAGTGTACTCATTTTCAAGCCTTTTACTATAACAATTTCCATGGATGTGATTCATGTTTGTCTTTCTTATGAGATCAAAACTTAGCATTTCAGAATTCAAGGATTAACTAAGACTGTCTTAGAATGTCTGATTTTGATACAAAATTGATGGTACTCTTCCAGCAGGGAAATCAGTTTTAATCTTGGACTGTACAGCTTTAGTGGAGCAAACACTACCCTTCCCAACCTCCCCACTCCCCTCCCCCTCCGCACTAAAAAAAAAAAAAAAAGAAAAAAAAAAAAGCAATATGAAATGATCTGTCTTCCAGATACTGGAATAAATAAGAGGTTATCCCTGACTTAATAAAATTGATTTATCATTTTTATTCTCTGTTCCTGAAGTGACTAGGGCTACACAATCTAATGGTAAAGCTTATGACAAAACCTAAATACAAAAAGCCTCTCAAATGTCTTAATAAGTAAAATCTAACTTATTAACTAATATCTATCTGAACATTCCCATCACATGCTGACCAGGTCATTTTTAGTCTACCCTTTGTAGACATGAAGAAGAACTCCTCATGTAACAAGCAGTTCCGAGAAATGTTTGTTCATTAAAGCTCCTGGAGATGTTTGTTTGTATGCTTACTTGCTTTGTCCTGCTTGATGTATTTACCTGACAAGGAGATGTTTGTTTGAGTTCTTACTTGCTTTGTCCTGCTTGATGTATTTGCCTCATAAGTAACCAAAGTAAGGCGATCGAAACTGGCTACACAACAGTCAACGCCCACATGATACGAGCCTTCAACATGAGTGACAAGTTACATCCGGAAGCTATGGACCAGAGATGGACTTTAAAAACCCAGAGAACTGAATTAGCGGTGTGCGCATGCCGTGAGAGAGACTGAGGTCTCTAGGCCGCACCCAGCGCTGTCTTTGCTTATTGCCGGATTCTAAATAAATTCTTGTTATTTACAAGATCGAGTCAAAATTTATTACACTCACACACCCTTTTTAGAGAGAACTTACATACTTGAAGATTTAACTACTCTTTATTAGATTTTTTTCTAGAACAATTCAACTCTTTCCAGCAGTTCTTCATAAGTTTAACTTGTAAGCCAGTCATCACTCTTGTTTTTCTTCTCTGTGCTTTTTCCAATTTATCTGCTTGTTGTTATAAAATGACATCCCAGTTCTAGAATAAGTTCTTCTGATTTGCTGTCTCATTCAGTACTTAATATTCTCTTCTTCCTCTTTTTAGAAATCTTTTTTATGGAAGCCTATCTTCCTGGATGAAGTTTACATTTTTTATCTATTGCTATTTTTCTGCTCCACTTTTACATAAGTTTGAAGAGAATTATTAATGTGGTACTTTTTGACAATTTCACCCACATACCTACTTAAAAATGTTTCCTTCCATTTGCTCAGAGGCATCTTTCACATAGCACAGCCTAAGTTCTCTTAGTGTTTATTAAAAAAAAAAAAACAAACCACAAACAAACTTTCAGCGTTGTCCTCAATACTTTATTGGCAGTGCCTGTTTATAATGCTCATTCAGCAGGCATTTTCATTTTACCAGAAGGCCATGTCCTCCAAGTATTACACATCTAAAATAAGGTGCATCAGTCTTATTCTCTCTTATTATTATATTACTTTGTTCTATTCCCCTTTTTATCTTTATTTGAAGGCTTTTTGCAGGTCTGTTTCTCACTTTGTTCTGAGCTTCAGTGAAAACATAAACATTTTCATCATACAGTAAAAAGCTTTCTTATCTCCCTACCTGTCTTTCTGTATCTCTGATTTGGGGCATCAATTCTCTGAGAGGCCAATTAAGCTTTGTTTGTGCACTAAGACATCTAGTTGTTATTGTTTGCTCTCAATACATTTTGTGCTATTGTATAGATATCCAATATATCTGGCAAAGTTCCACCATTATTCTTTTTCATATGACCTATCTAATAATGTAAAAAAAAAATATATTGAAATATGAAAGTATTTGTAGTTGCTTAACCAGCAACCACCAGTCTGATGCAGCTAAATTTCCTTACATATGGCTCTGTCTTTTGGCCTTTGCATCATTGTATTGAGACTTTTCATCATAAATCAGTTTGTTTGGTTTATCTTACAGCAATCCCTTACATACAAGTTTCCTTGAAACAGGTCAAACTCAAAAATACTGTTTTGTTAAGGTAGCAAAATGTACATGTCATATAACTATGTGTGCATTCCTCTGTGTATAACTTACAGAGATATTACTGAAAAACTTACAGAAATATTACTTGTCATAGGGATATTTCTTAATTCCCTTTCACTTACCCTGGTTTCTGTAAGAAGCACTTGTCTATTAAAGTAGCATTATAAGTCTCTAGTCAATCCTAAAGATATGTACGACATTCATAAATTTGCTTTGATCTATTTGAATATCACAAGTATCACAACTGTGTGTCATACCTTAACATAAGGTGTTTTGAACATTCTGTGTTTGAAAGTGTCACCGTTGTCTGAACTTTTGTTCACTTTTTACCTTAAATCTTACAATATGTATCTTGTCTTTATCATCTTTCATCTCCATGTTCTGTTCAATACTTTTGTGTAGACTCTGCGCAATTCTGCTTCTGCAGTAAATTTATCCAGGGAAAAAATGGTTTTGTTTTTATTAGGACAGGCTGAATACAAAAAAAAAAAAACATTTTCTACAGGTACTTACTCAATTTTACATAGAAGTTTTAGTGGGCTGTACTTCTGCTTGTTCCCCTCAAGTATTCCTGGGAACAAACAAACAAACAAACAAACAGAAACAAATCTTGCCAGCCATAAAATAATCAATCATAAAAAACAGACATTAACTGAGTATTGGATTCAAAGATTTTATAAAGCAGTAAGAATGCAGGAATATAGTGATAAGACATTGCAGACAACAGAGAACAATTGGCATTTCCTGTGCCAGGGCCCTGAAGGCACTGATGGTCCTGGCTGTCCTTGCCAGACACCTCAGGGTCTCCCCCACCCTGCACACAGCCCAGGACCTCATGTCAACCCCCAAGGCTGTCAGTCCTTGCCCCAGCAATACCACAGCAGGGCTGGTCCCCAGCTCCCTGCAACCCTACCCTGTCCAGCCTTGGGCCTTGCTGAGCCAGGCCCTCAGCCCGTCCTGACCTTCTCCTGTCCCTGTCCCCAGGGAGGTCCCCAATGCCGGGGCCTGGGACTGCCCTTGGTACCCCAGTTGTCCTGCTTCTGGCTGGGGTGGTGGGACAGGCCTGGGCTGCCTCATGGAGAACCCTATGGAGACCCACAGGGAACCCTGGCGTCCTCTCTCAGGTGCTAAGGCATCTGTGCAGAGCGGCTGTTTTGTGGCTTCCCATCACAGGGGAACAGCGGCAAGGTGACAAGGATACTTTGAATTTCAGGAAATTATCCCTTGTTTGAGTTACTCCAGTCACTGTGCTGACACTTTGTACATACATTCTATTCATTAGTGTGATGAGCAGAGCAAATGCTTTTCCTAAGGCTAGAGGAAAAAATATGTCTATGGGAAGGAAATTATTTAGGTTCTCAGGCTCCAAACATGTTGATTTTGAAGAAAATATGGGGTTTTTAATGGACTTTCTAAACCATAATAAGGAGATCATGCTAAGGATCTGCCATCTGGATGAGAGGTTGATGCAGACAGATTTCTGGACAGGCACAAAAGTACTTGAAGACCACTTCAGTTCTTCAGTGCAGCCCTGAAGAGCAGTATGCGCTCTGGCATTTAATGTGCCTGTTCCTGTAATTCCAAACACAAGCTGTGAACAGCATCTCTAATGTTAGCTTCTACAAAGTTAATAAAGCAGATAATGAAGAGGTTTTGAGCAGTGCAGCTAACTTCTTTAGCTGGTCCCTCGTCTCACTGGCTTTAGCACTGTTACAGGTGGTCCTGTTTGTGCATGAACAGATTGATCTAAAGCAATTTCTCTGTTTTGTTAGCCTTTTGAAAGCTTGCTTTCATGCCAGATATGAGAGTGAATTATGTTTTTCACCTTTCAAAAAAAATAATGAAGACCGTGCAAACAAAACCTGGAAGGGATGAAAGGAGTGAAGGCTCCTGTTTGAGTTTTCTTTCATTTCTCATGATAAGTTCACAGCACATGGCTTTTCTGTCTTGTCTCTGGCTCACCTATTAAGGAAAAGTAGAGAGAAAAATTCTAAAGAGGAACCACACTCACTGCTTTCATCTACCACAGAGCAGTTTGGAGGCGAGAGTCAGGAGCACATGCAGACATCGCTAACACATTCCTTTGTCTTTTCAAGATCTCAGGAGGGAGTGTAGCTGGAGAGCTGTGCAGGTCCCAATACAAAGGACAATTTTCATGGCCCAAGGCGGATCTAGACAGAAGGCAAAAGACATTCAATCCCCCTTGTCAAATAAATAATTTGTTTGTAGTTGTCAGAAGAAAAACACCGTTGTCCAAAAGGGCTAAATTTGTTCTGGCAAATGATCACATCAGCCCGTGTTAGACAAACAAAGTTGTGTGGTTTGGTGTTTTTCTTGTTTGTTTGTTTTTTCCTGTCATAATTTAATAGTAACCAGGGTTTTCCATCTCTCTTTACATATGCTATTAACCATTCTGTTCCACTTAACAGTCACAACGGCCCAAAGCCTGTATGTTCCCTATTCTTTCCCTGTACACAGTAGCCAACTGCTAACCAAACAGTTCCAGCCTGTGGTTCTTACTCTCACATGTGCATCCTGTTCCACTTGCACATTCCTGCAATTTCTGTTTAATCATATTTCTTTTGCAAAACCACAGCCTTTGCTTGGAATTTAACCCTTTACCCTCTAATATTTCACTGTCCTCTGTCACACTCATTCTCCTTGTTTACAATAAGCTTTCACTGTGATAGAATAAATGTTTCTTTAATAAAGCAGTTGCAATATTGGCACGTATTATACTTGGAAATTCTGTATACTCTGTGGAGCATACGCTGTTCAGAATTTTGCATGAAATTACTTGTTTCCCAGGAGTCAGTTAGGCTCATACTTCCGTTGTGGTTGTTTCCAAGCTTTCCTGCCTCAGAGTGCATTCCCCTTCTAGGAGTTCAGCTGGACAAGTTATGGAGTTCAGCAGGCTGAGTCCAAGGTCAGGTTCTTTGGTGATAAGAGCCATTGTGAAGAAAGCTAGAAGCAAGGCTCTGTCCCTTCTTTCCCTTGGAGCTGCTTCTGAACTGAGAATTTAGCACTGCTCCAACCTGTGCTACATTGCAGTTATGGAGCAGCTACATCTATATATGGTCTTGTAACTCCGTGAACCTGACCTGGACTCTCTGGTTTGGCTTCTTGGCTTGGCCTTGGACCTGCCTCACCACTGCAGACTTGCTGATCAGTCTCTGGACTCGATCCTGACCCAGAATTGCTGTTATATGTCCTGCCTCTTTCACAGTGAGGTCACAGCTCCCACATGCACCATTGTCATACTCAGCTCATGGCTCACCTTGCAGAGCAGAACTATACTTCTTATCTTCCAAAGAACAACTAGGATGAGGATTTTTTCCTGTGACTTCTACACACATTTAAATGTATTTTTGAATTTTGTATTTTTGTCCACTACCTTCAATTCTTGTCTGTAAAGTAGAAGTTTAATTAAGAAGAAATAGATCTATTAAAATCAGTGAAAACAAACCTTCCATTGTAGGTACCTTTAGTTTCACGAATGAAGACATTATTCTTATAAGAATCTCAGTTTGGTGATGTCCACATCAGTAATTAATGGCTGCTTAATAGTTTAAAAAGGAACAGGGGTAAGTCAGTGGAAAAAAACAAAACAAAATGAAACAGAACAAACCAAACCAAACCAAACCATAATCTTTCATATCAGACAGATAGGCAGTATGTTTAAAGAAAAAGATTGTATTTTTAAGGCCAAGGAGTTTTTTACTAAGTTTTTTGTGTCAAGTTCCTCTATACCTAAAGGTCTTTAACCTACAATAGGAAGGAATAATATCAAATGCCTTCTTGAAATAAAAAATGATTAGATCTACCTCATTTCACTTGTCTAGAGTATCACTTATGTCATCAAGTTATCTTATCTGAGAAAACATCTTATCAGATATTAATTCTCCAGGGCACAGTTCTGCTTGTTCATGAGTTATTAAAAAGACAGCAATGTTCTTAGTCATGTTTAAGAAACCCTAACCACTTTAATAAGTTCTGGCAGACACTGAGAAAAAGTAAAGGTTCAGAGATGGAATGAAAAGAGCCTATGTAGAGGCTTGAAAACTAGAAGACTTAACAATATTTGAAAAGGTAATGCTGTTATTCTGTTGTAGAGTTATACCATTAAATAACTTACTCTAATCCAGATGTACTTCATATTTAGATATCATGAAAGGAAATTTTACTGTTGATTTTGGATTTATTACTACTTGTGAGTGACTTACATGTTTGGAAAGTATTTATTTCTTATACCTTAAAAATCAGTGATGCTTGAGAAGTACAAACGGTTTCTTTAACTTTTTCCACATGTACTTCAAGAATCTTGCAATGCTAAATAAGTTTTCTGAAAATCACAATGTTGGGATTGTCCCAGTTGCTCTAAGGGACCACATGGGAGAAAACACTTCTCTCACCATTGCTCATTCTGGTCTGAATTGCCCACAACCAAAGCATTAAACCTATCTGCCCCACCATTAGAGTTTCCGAATGTCATTTGATCTGTGGTGCTTCTGGAAAAAACGGTTCATAATCCTTGTTCCAGAAAAAGAAAGTTTCAGTTAAAACAGAAAAATAAATTAGGTATCTTGGAAGAATATATCTAAACAGAGGCAGACAATCAGGTATGTATCTGAATGGTGTCCTGAGACAAGAAAGTTCCAGTTATGGCTCTGGGTTCAGCAGCAGATTTCATATCTGATCTTGAACAAATTGAGTTTCTCATCTGCAAGTAGAAAGCAACAATATTTCTCCAGCTTATTTTTATAGTGCATGCTTTACCCAGAGTTATTTATGTGAGGCGACTGAGGGCAGAGGACAATAGCATACATACGGATTTGCAAAATAATAAATTAGTCATGGTTGAAACCACCTATGAATAAATGAAATTATCGACAAGCGGTGATTCCATAAAAATGTGAAAACATGTTTAAGTAGACAGTAGGGACACACCCCAGAAAGAATAAGGAGTGCATAAATCTCTGACTCTACTCCGTGATGCTTCAGGTAAATGTGACATAGTATGCTTTACAATACTGTACATGTCACCGGAAATGGATTAAAAGCAGCACTAGCTCATTGTTTTGTTTTGTTTTGTTTTGTTCTGTTTTGTCTTGTCTTGTTTTTTTAAAGTAGATATCCTATTAACTACTAAATAAGCTATCCTCATATCCTGTTGAAAATACTTTGGAGTAAATGAGTGTTTTACATCAGACTTTCTGCTGTGGAGTCTTTATCACTGAATAGTTCTGTAGAATTTAAACATGAATAGTACTAAATAAAGAATTTCTAACAATTCTAAAAAATTAAGGTGAAAGCGATAGCCCTACTGCATAATTGTAAAGAATTTTTTGAAAATTCAATTTAAATGTTTGTGTTTTTTTCTTTAAATGCAACCTGAATTATTTTCTGTAGGGCTTTTCCCTACATGACTTATTAAAGCACACTACATAGCCCAAAATATAACTATTGCCCTGTTGTCTTTATTGGTAACACAAATTACAATTGCCAGTCATTATATAAAGACCAACTTTTTTCTGGACGTTCCTTATCTCCACAATATTAATAGCAGAATTTGTTTCCATCTCCTCTATACATAGCAAACATTCACAAAGTTCTCTCATCCATAGTTTTAGCATACAGAATCTGAAATTTACGTATTTTCAAGGCTGTTGCTAATGTTCTAGTGAGTTACTTTCAGAGACCATGGAAGCCAACTGAAAATTTTCCATTTACTTCAGTGAAGCAGTGGTGAAAGTCCCTACCATGTACTAGAATAAATTTATATAGAAAGGAAGGGACTTTTCATATTTATAAAGTTCTTCATCTGATTAAGTCTGGAACAAGGGACTTAAACTACAGGAAATCCATGGGAATTTTAGAGAAGTGGAGAGAATGCCATTATAATTTTAATTCTGCCTTCTTTTAGAGCATGGCCACCTTCTTGAATTTAGAAATCTGACTTCATTGGACTAACCTCACTTTAAGATGAATTAAAAAAAAAATTATAAAGGGAATGTGCTATGCACTGGGATTTAATTTTCTGCTTTTATGTTTTTAATTTGATTTTATGATTTTACATTTTATATCTTGTGCTTTTATAGTTTAGTCTGATATTCTTGTAAGTAAAAAACAATAGACAGATATAGACAAATACTGAAAAAATAAAATTAATATTAACTTAACCTGATGTTTTATAGCTATTTAAAAACAATGCTCCATTAAAATAAATATTAAACATTCATCAGTAGACATACCATCACTAGGAAAATTATATTACTGACTTTACTTGCCAGTGTCTTTGCCAGATTTTAAAACCATATGCCTTTAATATCAGTAATTTGAGACTGAATTTAACTGAAACCATATCAGTTACCTTAAAACCATTTAGATAATAAAGCGTTATGTGATTTGGGGAGGTTGTATTTATACTTCTGACCTGTGTGGGTCTTTTTTTTTCATTCCTTCATGAGTAACTGGACATCTCTCTTGTATTCATGGATAATGTATTGAAAGTTTCTTGAATTTTAGCTTGATTTAGCTTGGTGTGAAAATCTCATTATGTAGCCTTGGTTAGTCTTCTGCTTATAAATTTGTAGTCATCTAGTCAGGGTGCAGAAACAACACCATTAGGCTTAGGTGATCTGTTGCATGCTGTGAATAGCAAACACTGAATAGTGAATACACAAAGCAAACGGTCTACAAATAAGCTCCAGTGAAAATTATTTTTTCATATCTCTCAGTGAGTACCTCTGAATGTCAAAGATAATAGAAAAAAAACCCTCCAAATCAGCTCATGCATGATTCACTAATAATGAAGTAATATAAATTAATAATGGACAATACTGATAATAAATAAATGCTTCAAACATTCCTAGTTACCTTTTGCAGACCTACACATCAAAGCAGCTTTCTGTCTGTCACCTCCATGCTATCCAACTGTGATCCTCTACTTCCTCCACTGTGAAGTAACACTGAGTCATTCTCTTGTATTCAGCTGGTCCCAGTGATACAGTGTTATACACGAGAATTTAGTAAATCCCATGTGGTTCATAGTCTTACAGAACTTTTTTTCCAGGAGCTATGATCTGGTAAGCCTTACACTTCTTTACAAAAGAGGGATGGGAGCAAAGAGAATAATGTTATGGGAAAAATAACCCAAACCCTTCTTTAGTAGCTGAAAGGAATGGATGAACCTAAGAATGTAGGGAAGGAGGAACAGGGGCATTGGTAGCTCTTGCTTGGTTATGTGTTTGAGTTGAAAACAGAGAACAGAACAGATGCCCATAGGAAGAACTTGAGCAGAAAACAAGGTGTCTGATGTGAGTTGGGACTACAGCATCAACTAAGAGTGCTAGTGAATGTGGTAAACTGAATTTCATTAACATGATATTGTTCGATCTCAGTGTTAGCAAAATCACTTCTAACTTAGTGTAAAATTTACATGAATATGTACAAAGCCCTGACTTCTTCAAGGACCACACAGATTACTGTTCAGTTTGTTCCTTAAGAGTCTGCTTATCTATCTTTTATCCTTCGGTTGCTGTTCTCTTGAGATTTTCTAGTTTGTGTTTCTTGTCTATAACAGATCTGCAATATATAAACCAGATTACTAAATGTGGAGTAGTTACAGGTAGATTTCATGCTTTGTAGTGCCTGCACTGCCTCTTTAAGTTTGGAAATAAACTCTATTGTCCATGCTCTGAAAGGATTCTCTGCTTGAATTAACTATCTTGTAATCTGTAGGAAAAACACAACTATAATAATCAGTCAAACAAATAGACCATATAATATTAATAAACTATTACAAGCATCTCCCACATTCTTCACACTTGGCTGTCTAAACAAATCAATACAAAGGGAGAAATCTAGCTAAGGCTGGGATGAAAATCTACTGCTTTATCTTCAGAGCAAGTCAAAACATAACAATTCAACTTTATTATGTATAGTGTGGTTCATACAAATTGCATCCCAAAGGCTTTATGGAGGCAGATACTACTCTTTCAGAGTAAGATAATAACAATAATAATAATAATGGAAAGAGAGAAATTATGTCCACAGTCACACCCCTCTTTCGGTGGTGCAAATTGAAACTACTGAAATCAATATGTTTTACACTGATACAGAATTACACAGAGATTAGAATCAGGCCCTGGTTAGGTAGCAGAGAAACTATATATTTTCAATTGAGAATTGCAATGGAGTGATAATTCAATGAGGCAGAGAGACACAGGCACCTTTCAGATAGTATGAAGCTTAAGTAAAGACAGGAAGCATAAAGAAGCATCAAAGCAATATGAAAGAAGTCTGTCAGTGTTTTTAAGTTCAAGAGGAACAAATTGAAATTCTACATAAAACAACTGTTGAAAGGATATATATGATCTCACCATCACACTGTGGAACTCAATTGGAATTTTTTTGTCAACTTCAGCATTTCACTCTCTGTATCACAAACTAGGAACCTGTTACTGGGGTACAGAGACTGCTCAAAGCAGCAGAAAAACAAACAGGCAAGCAAGAAAGGTTAAAGGAAGATTTTAGATGAGATATATTGGATTACTTGTAGACATGACAAAATTAGGAAGGCATAAGGTACAATATTTCTTGAGTACACAAGAGCAACAGTAAAATTCCCAGTTCTGTGGGTTTTCTTTATTAAAAAAAAAAAAAAAAGAGAGAGAGAAAAAAGGCAAAAAGTAGTATTTTTAGTCAGCTTTGAAATAGCAGAGTGATTTTAAAAGACTGGAGGTTAAAGCAGCTTTACCTTCTGCTTCCAGCTGGCAGACTTCTTGCCAACATCCACATATTCTGTTATGTAGCCCTTTGTTCTAATGTGGCAACCAGGCCTGATGCCTGATTCTGCTTTTCCATGTTGTATTTAGAAATTAAAACACAAAACACAACAAATATATTCTGTATTTACCTACAGAATAGTATGACCATTTGTGTGTCCTGTTGTGGAAGTATGACACAAGTAAAATACAGATGTCTGACAAGTCTGAGAAACAGCCCCTTGAACAGGAATGAGAAATTTCCAAAGTTTTGTATATGTAAAGATTTTTTTTGGGGGGGTTTTTCAATGTTAATTTCTCCTGTGTTAGGGCAGTAGCTAGTTGTTAAATTCAGATCAGCTGATTATCCTGTAGCTATTGACTAAGGAAAAAAAAAACATTATCAAATGACAATGAAATATTTCATAATTTATTTCCACAAGTTCATTTTGCCTTTGCCAACCTTTTTTTCTTGAGAGCTTATAAGAACTCTTTTCCTTGTTCGAGGTGCGAAGGACACTCTAAAAGAGTCTTAAAAGTTAACAACTAGCCATGGTGCATTTTGTACAGTATCTGCCATTCTCGCAGTGTGATGAGCCTGTCTCTGATAAGCTGATGAATCTGAAAAGTCTCAGCAGCTGTTGAAGAAAGAATGCATTTGGGAGCTAAATACTTTTGCCTATTGGCCTTGTTGAATAAAAATAAGTGCGTGTACAAAATCAGCTCAGCAGATGTGCTGTGAAGACTACCAGGCCACTACACAGAGAGAGGAATGCCTAATTGGTCTGGCTATCTGTATAGCTCTGAGGTGTGCCATTAAACACTGCACTTTGCTTTGCTCTCATAGGGGTTGTGATACCTCAGGCTGTGCAGTGGAAATCTCTGTTGTGTTTTAGCCAATTTAGGTTGTTCATGAGAAGCCAGGGGTACTTTAGCTATTAGGTCTTTTACTTCTTGTCCACAATGGGGCATTAATCAAGTGAAGATGACAGCTGTGCCCTGCTCATAGAATTCTTCTGGCAGCCCCCAGACACCCTGCAGAGAAAGCATTAATGCATGACAAACCTTTGCCAGCATTTGGCACCTCAATGTTGTTGCCTGACCTGTTTACTTATGTAGATGGTATTGTCAGCTTTCCTGATGGAGCTGGAGATGCTATTTAATTTCACTGCATAAAGGAGAGAGAAATCCATTAGTGTTCATAGCCTGTCAGTGAAGATTGTGTCACTAGATAGTATAAGCTGCAAATGTGCTAGATTGCTCAGCAGAAACTGAAGTGGCAGGAGAGTGCAGGTAGTAGGGTTGCATGAAATTTAAGCTCTTTATTCCTCACAGAAAGCTGTCTCCCTTCAGGAGAAATCACAAAATGCACACACTTCTCCATAGCAATCATTAAAAGCATAAGGAAAGGTTATACTGAAATACAGCAAACGCATAATGCTTGGGCTAGAATCTCAAAAGGAACTTAAGCATCAAATTACCTTTTTAAAAGCCAAAATGCCCAATACATCAAAACCTCAAAAGGGGCTACTTTCCTAAACACCTGTATTTCTGCTGCTGCGTGTCCAGAACTGTGTAACATCTCAGAGCTGCATTACATCAAGGCCTAGCAGAATCTGCAAAGCAGGTGTTTCCCTGCTGGAGCCAAGCTAGTAGACATACTGAGAGAGCACCTGATGATGGGTGAAGAACAGGGCTTTTTGCCCAGTTTGTTTTGTGCATATGAGATCAAAATTCCAACTTCTCCATATACGATATGTAGGAAAGAGTTCAACTAGGATGTTCCATTTTTTCATGAAAGTTATTGAATAATTGAGCAGATCCTGGGACAGGTTTCTTTCTCTGTTTCTTCCCCATTAGAAACAATTCTGCTTTGTGCAATTTTTTTAAGTATTCAAGAGGCAGTGGTAGAAAAGACCAGCTGCATAGCTTGTCAGTAAAGCCATTCATGTGGGAGAGTCAGGCTCAAATCCTTTGTCTGGTGATCAGTCAGATAAAGAAAGGAAAACAGATTCAGTGGCACCAACTGACAGAGACCTGCTTGAGAATATTTTAATAGTCTTGCTGTTAAAATGTTTTCCTGGGTGATGAAGAAGCACAAATCCATACTGTAGATCAGCAAAGAGGAAACTGAGATCAATTTCTGCTGTTCCAGATGACTGTGCTAGCCACTGAAATGCTTGGTAAAAGATTGCCAGGACCCTTTGATATTTTTGAGAAAGAAATGACCTCACATAGGTCTGTCTGTTGTCAGTCAATACCTAACTATGTTTGTGCATGTACAGAAAGCACAGACCATGCAGTCAGACCAATGACTTTGTGCAATTTATCTCTTTCCATTGTGTCCAACACCAGTTTAGTACCTCTAGATTGCAGCTATTCTGAGCTGCTCTTGAGTTTGAATGCGATACAAGGCTTTGTAAATACCAATTGCCTAACATAGGTTTGGGAATTCCACCATCCATTAGGAAATCTAAAAATCTGTCATTGTAGTACTGAAAGTTCATTCCTGCAATTCTTCCTGCAAACTGAAGTCTTAATATCCCATAAGGAAATTCTTGCCATTGCAAGATGTACTCTACTGGGTTCCTTCATAAATTATACTTCTTATTCCATGAGAGAAATGTTTAGATTCCAGAAAATATTATTAACATTGGGGTTTTGATTTTGTTGCTATCTCACACTGAGCATTTCAGTAAGATTGCTCAGTGTGGAAAGCTGAATCTAACACTTTTAGTGTAAGATACAGTATTTTATTACTGCAGCTTTTACAATTCTCTACCATTTCAGATTTTCAAATGGTGATTGGACAAAATTTGTGGTAGTGAATTCAAGTCAACCCACTAATGAAAATGTGAATATATTAATTCATTTAGTACCTTTTACATATGTAAAGTGACACTAGGTTGATAAGATGTTACAAGGCATTTTGTCTGAGTAAGGACTTAGAAAGTATTGGTAGCAGCAACCTATAGGTGATAAATCAGAATGCCTTTATGATGTATTAAACTTGCTGCATTTTGCTTTGCTACAAAGCTTTTTTTTTTTTTCTGATGTTAATACATTATCTTCAGTGTTTTAGCTAACACTTGTCAAATCATAGTCCTGCCAAGCCTAATGCTAATCATAGCTTAGCTTACCTACCTGTTCATATGCACCTATATATTTCACAGTTTTTCTCTCTGTTCCAGACATACATAAAAATAAATACACACACACACATAAGCTTTACACATGGAATTTTACTACCAGTGGATAGAAGTATAATTCCATACTAATGGCAAGCAGCCAATGCAAGTCACTGTCTACATGATGCATCTTACTAACAGCTCTGGCATGTTGTATATCCCTCCTGATAGATCAGTGCTGAGTTCTCCTGCCTGAGACATCCTTGGGGCCAGCCTCTCCTCAGAAACATTCCACAGAGTTCCTTTGTTCTACTTCAGAAGGCCCAATGTGATGGTCTAAAACTGCCTAACAGTAGGTGTTTCAACTTACACTATCAATACACAGCTTAATGCACAAAAGACTCTGTTTCTATGGTTTGTTTCATTCACATTTCTTTTTTGGCTACTCGTTGTCATACTATTTAGTTGAGTTCTCTACCATCTCCTAAATTTGAGTCCTACTTTTATTGAGGTTAATCTCTTCAGTCTTCTCTGAGAGATCAGAAATGTTCTTTTCAGTCACAACATTGTTTCCCTTTTCCAATAAAAACAAAACTAGCATCTTTCCTCTCTTTCTGGATACAATTTTTTAATTTTCTCCTTTAATTCTCCCCTTAGCAGTTCTTTTTTGTTGTGGGCTGACCAATGATTAGTACATTGGAAAGTGAAAGAGATTCAAATTCTGTTAAATACGATAGCCTTCTCAAGCTAAATCTAATGAAGTATGTGGATACCAAAATACAGCCTCAGTACTGATTTAAATACCACTTAAGTATTATGACTTAAATATTTAAGTCCAAACTTAAGATTTCCAAAAAGTTTTCATTCTGTTGCAAACTCTGGAGACACCAAAGTTTTTCCTCTAGATGAACCAGATGCTTATTTGAGGAATGCTCACTTGAATTTTCAAAGTGCTTCACAGCATGGTAACTATTTAAAATTATTTCCCTTGGTAGCAGCAAATTAAGGGTGTTTCTGTTGCCTCAGGGGTAGCTCAGTGTTGTAAGCATTCTCACACCAGTTCATCTGAGCCCTGCACAAAGGATCTGTATAATCCTTCCAGTCTAGTTAATATGTTTACCAATTTAGTGGTTAAAGCAGCCACCCTGCGATTCATCTTAAAACAAAGGAAGGAACTGTACTTCCTCTGTCTTACACTCACCAAATGGAAGAGAGGGGAAGAAACTGTTCTGATCATTAGGATATTACATAAACCAGCAAGGTAAACATTACTGCTCTGAAGTGGGCTGCAGCAGTGATTACACATTTATTGGAAGCCTTAATCTAGATATATGAGTTATGTGTTCTCACTATTTTGTCTTTTCGGTGTCAAGCTCTATACTGTCTCTGCTAGGAAAGTTTTTCTCTACCAGACTTGCAGTTTCATCTGCTAAACTAACAGTAGCCTGCATCTTCCCACTTATTCCCCCACTATTCTGGCAGCCTGTTGCTTTTCTATCTGGAGTTGACTACCAATTTCCATGTCATTGATTGTCTCATTTTTTAAAACATCATAATAAATAATCACCTAAACTAAGACTTAGACATTTGAAGCTAGTTTAAAGCCAAGATAACGACTCCATCCATCTGTACTGTCTACCTCTACAGGTGTCTCCATTCAACTGGTTCCCCTTTGTTTAATTTGGGATCTTCAGGTGGTCATGCCTGTACAAAAATGCCTACACTGGAGTGAGAAGTAGAAGTCTTCTCCACTGTTATCTTGTCCAGCTGAATAGTCACCCAAATTCTCCTTATATCACATGAAAAAAATAATACAATATAAAAGGCTGGGCCTACATGAAACTTCATCTGATGATGTCGTGATGATGACAACATACATTTTTTGCATGAAATTTAGTAGTTAGAAACTTCAATAAGTTAACAGCACAGATTCTAGACATAGCTCTATCTGAGAGACACCTTCAGAACTTGTGTATTAACCATTTTCAGATCAGGATAATTTGATGAGCCCTTTTTAAAAAAATGCAGCCACTGTACAGTCAGAAATTCAGGAGTTGTGAAACCACACAGAGGAAAGGAAAACTTGGTTCTATTCCAGGAATTAGGATATTATTCAGGTATGGGGCGTGTATGTGGAATTTGTATCTGTACTTCCTAAATGATTCATGAAACTTTTTTCTGTTAAACTATCACTGGATAAAAGAAAAATAGTCTTGAAAGGGGCTATTTCATATCCTCCAGAAAAACCAACATAAGGAAAGCAAAAGATCTAACAAACATGTTGTATAAAAGGATTAGGAGAGCAGCTAGATACAGCTCACTGTTTCATAGTTGGAATCCCTGTGTTAAGGAAGAAAGGAATAAAACTCTTTTAATATATTTCATTCTGCTTACACAGGATAGTGGGATAAATTAAAAAAGAATGAACAGAAATAAGTATCCTGGCATATTGTGTGTATTAGGAACAAGCTCTAACATGATATTATCTGTCATCCAGGTTACAATACAGCTCTACTATTGTTTGTTAGGGAGAGGACGTCTGGAATGCAAGTGTTAAGGGGAGCGGGTAATAATGCAGGAGACTCTTAACCTTGAAACTTTTCTGAATAATTTGCTTTTCACTCTTGGCTGCTCAACATCAGTGCAGTACAATTATGAAGATGTAAACATCACAAGGGCACATGGCACACAGGCTGTCACAACGAGTTAAACTTGAGAACCCAATTCCCTGAGCAACCATGGAGAGAGAATGAGCCGCCTCATCAGGAATTCAATTGTGTCAGTTTAAGGGGAGGTGAAGATGGGAGGGGTTGATCCATCACGCTCAGACACGGCCCTACCCAAACTTCTGTTCAGTACTTTCATTCAGGCAGTAGAAGCAGATCATAAATGGACCTGTCAAGTCCACAAGCAGATGACTTCTGCTAAGAAAGAAACTGGAAGATACGTCAACCTGTACCTATTGTTTTTCTTTTTTTTTTCCCCAGTGCAAATGCTGGAATTTACTTGTTTTAAATGGGTATCAATCACACAAAGAAGCAAACTGGCTGGAGAATGGAACATTTAATTACGTCATTTTCACACAATTAGCAATTTCATGTTGAGTTATATCTTAAGTTTGCTGGACCACTAAGCTCTGTGTGTTCAGGGTCCTTCCCTATCATGCTAACCTTGCTTCTCCTTTTTCTCTGTCAGAAGACTTGAAGATTTTTAACTGAGAGAATAGGTGCTACAGATGAGTAAGTTAAATCTGGACTTCTACTGATATTTCCATATTATTCTTATTTAAGAATTCATGCAATGAACAGTTTATTGAAATACTTTGAACCAGTACTAGAGATTTTGGGCAATTCTTTCAGTCTAGTTCTTAATTAATCAGCAACTATATTATGTTTTCAAATACCTATGAGAAATAAGGTCTTTCTTACCATATTTTTGAAAAAACTAATCCTCATTTAACGGTGGTATCATGTCAAGGTAACTTCATTCACCTTATTAAGATCTCATTAAATAGACTGTTAACAGACAACACATTAGCAAATATAGAAAACCTGCTGGGGGGATGATATTATTTTTTTCATTACTGTTTTTCCAGTGTTTTTTCTCATCCAGACTGTTTCAGCCTAGTACACATGCCCTCCTTTTTTATCTCTCTGTTTATCTCCTTCTCTCTATACATGCCGGTATATTTGCTGTCAGCATATACTTATCCTGACTAACTATGGCTTAAAATTACCATATGGTCTGATCTATCCAACCCACAAAATAACAATAAATCTTTTATAAATATGCTATTCAAATATGCAGTCATATGGTAAGCATCTTTACAAAGAAAGCTGAAATTTTATGTTGCATTTACTGTTACAGTTGCTCTGATATTTATTTTGACTTATAATGTAAAGCAACATTTTAAACTATAATGATCAAAAATGCAGGCATAATTTCTGAATAAAAGGGTACTTACTTGGTTTAATAATTTTCAAGATAATCAAACTGATTTTTTGTGATATTTAAAAGGTGGCAAAATGTCACATTGAAGCTTCTCAAAATAGCAAGTAATCATACTTGAGGAGGGCTGTGTTTCTTCACCAATTAATGGGAGTTAGGTTTATTGCATTTTGTACGGCTCTTTGCAACTGAACTCTGCATCTGTTCCAGAAATAAAAGTGGTGCTAGTGAAGGTGAATATGTAATGCAATAATGGTAGGAAAAAGAAAAGGTGAGAGGAGAGGAGAGGAGAGGAGAGGAGAGGAGAGGAGAGGAGAGGAGAGGAGAGGAGAGGAGAGGAGACAGAAGACAGGAGAGGATTCCTCAGTGTTTACTTACGTTATTGTAAGAAAATAACAAACAGCCAGAAAAACAGAAATTAACCAGCTGCATAATTCTACTTGTTTTTTGCTCAACTGACCTACTCATAGACACCTTCTGAAAAAAAAAAAAAAGTTGTTACAGTAGGTTGTGAAAATTATCTTTTACCTTGGCATCATTCCTACATTTAGAATATATGGTGTTTTTTAAATGAAATGCTATGCATTCAGACATTTTGGGTCTGTCAAGATTATGTTCACTGCCAGATAGTTTTCTAAAGGGACACCTGGTAGTCCAGGCTGAGTAGTTTGATCTCTGTTCCAGGACATAGTCTTTCTAGGGTCACCAGATCTGGAATGGAGCCAACAGGTGGAGGGAGAAGGAAGCCAAGAGTCCTCCTGTCACAGGGGAGTGATTTTAGGGTTCTGCTTGCTGCAGAACAATGTTTAGATTTCTTAAAGAGAAGCGTGACCTTAAAGAGTTCGGTGGCGGGTTTGCTCTATTATTTACTGCATGGGGGAGACATATCAAACCAAATATTGCTTACCTTCTTTCCAGGCGCGTGTATTCGTTCATGAAGTAAACATTCAGGTGTCTTCTCTCCCTGAGGACTGTTCGTTCCAGGGGCTGTGTTTTGAAGCTCCAGAGGCAAACTCTCAGGTGATGCGTATATCCGTCACGATGCAAACTCTCAGGGTTCTTCTTCCCCTGATAACCATTCACTCCAGAGCCTGTACTTAGAGCTCCAAAGGCCAGCTTTCAGGGGAAACCTGTAATCGCATGCCAAGTAGACTTTCAGGAAGCAACATTTTCAGGAAAAGTATTTAATGGGCTGGCTCAAGCCAGGTATCTACACAGAGGTCCACCAAGCATAGAAAACTACAAACTTTTATATCTTTACAGACCATTCACAACAAGATCCAGTCCAATAGCAAAATTTCACCACCAGGTCTCTTACTCCCTATTGGACCCTTTTTCCCTGACTCCACGTAGGCCTTTGTTTTGTTCAGCTGTAGACATCGGTTTTGGTCCATATCCTTGAAAGTGTCATTTTGTCTGGATAAATCCTTTCTTCTCAGCAAAGTGCAAACAGGCCCTGCTCTGCAGATGTCTGCGATGTCTTTACGTTGTCTCTGCGTTAGCCTTGGATAGTTGTTTTCCCAGTCAGTTCCATTTTCCCCAGTAAAATGCAAGCTAGACTTCCTCTTGCAAATGTTTAGTGTAGTCTGCAATTTCCCTTGGTAAAATTTTAGCAAATCTAGTCTACCAAGTAGCATGAAATGAGTATATTAAAAATCATACAACCTCATATTTCTAAATAATCCATTACATTTGGTGTGCATCTGCTTAAGCTAAATGATTAATATTGAAACTGAATTGGGCTCATCCACTGACCTCCCAGTAGTAAAACCATTGCCATACAGCTCACTTATTTAGCAGGGAGAGTTCAAAGTGGGCTCATCCAGGCTGTCGTACTTATAGAATGAAGTGGTTGACTCATAGTCAAATTGCATACAGCAGGAAAAATATGCACGGAACTCCCTGCGCCCACAAGCCACCGACATTCAGTGTGCCATTCTGCTTCCCTGTGGGTGTCCTGGAAGGAATTCTTGGCCTGGCTGCAACTCAGGCCCTTCCCTCCTCTGGAGCCTGGACCAAACTGCTGCTGGTTTGGCGGGGGGAGGTCGAGTGCATCCGCCACATCTCCACACAGCAGATACACAGAACAAGTTGCCAAGTGTGTCTGCAGTAAATCCAGGTGTCATGGAAGGGTCAAAAATCCGAGTTTTTCATGTGGCTGCCTTGTCATTTCATGCGTGGCGATTGGAGGCAAGAGCAGGGAAGAAGGGAATGCTGATGCACAGTGAAACTGGCCTGTCACTTTCAAAGTACATCAACCATGAGACTGAAGAGAAAATCAACTTCACCAAAAGCTGTAGAGCCTGGGGAACCCACAACCTCCTGGAAACTTCCAGTTCTGGTGGGTTTATGTAAGTCTTTAATAGTTTTTCTAGTCATGACAAACTATAAATTTGGAGTTTTCATCCTGTGGGGACTAACATGAGTTATTGAAAAACAAGAAACAAAAATGTCTCCTTTATCTTTCATGAACTGGAAGTTTCACTTTTCAGCCAGCTATAGTTAGGTTTTTTTTGAGCTAATTGCTACTGTTCTATGACACATAACCTGCTTCAATGCCATGGTCACAAAAATGCATGCGAATTTTATCATTGCAGATTAGTTATTTTTTTTTAACCATGACACTTTGCATAGATGAATTTATTGTAGCACATTGAATCATATATATATATAGGTGAAAGAAAACTAAACTTTAGTTTCTGTGTTCTGTGATAATTTTCTGAACATCCTCTCTTCCAGATCTGGTGTACTAACAGCTAACACTGCCTTTCTTTGTGCATTGCTGCTATGCAGCTATTTTTTTAAACACTTGCTTTAGTACTGCAACCTCCAGCACTGGCCTACCTTGGTGATGAACAGATGAGCACAGTAAAAATATGGCAAGCACAGACATTGCTAATGTACTATTTTACAGAGCTTGTGGAGCCTGATTTGTGATTTACAAAATCTTAGTGAAACCAAAACTAATTGCATTTTTAGGAAGAGTTTTTCTTATCTTAAACTTCAACTGTTTCCGGCTTTAATGGAAAGGATCTCCTTCCTTGATTCTCTAATGTGGAAGTGACTGATTTTTTTTTTTTTAATTCTTCATCAATGGGGATAGTAAGGACACTCACCTTTTTCTGTCTTAAAGTAAAAGATGTGCAATCACTTGCATTAAATATTTACTTACATTTAATGAACTTTTATTCACAGCCCATAACATGTCATGGGGTGCTGGGCACTGTCAGAATATGCTTTTAAACTTATTTTAGACTTGTCATAATTTTCTGGAATTATGTGCTTTGATGTTTCCAAGCCAAAGCATCCTCCATGCATGTTGCATTAAAATTCTTAAAAAATCAATCCATAAAATACACAAATAGATTTCATAATAACAGTTACAGAATTTTATAAAAGTGTTGGTGAAAGACTTATAAGTAAACCACACTCTGTCTACTAGTCTCAAAATAAAGTCATCTAAATCTTCACATTTTTCTAGCTGCCTCATCACTGCTCAGCTAAACACTTTGGCCAGGAATTTGATATACTACACATCTCATGTTCACAGGAAAAGAAAAAGATGGAGTGCAAATCAGCTTTTATATCGCATCACATGCTTATCAACACTCCGCTTCCTTGGGGTTTAATATATTTAAAAATTCTCACTTTCCTACCAGCATTATCAGCCTTCAACCTATTTGTAGTTCCTTTGGCTTACCTTGTTCTTTGGTTTTGTGTCTTCACTTTCATCAGTTGTATGCACAACTACATCCGTCTTTGTGTCTTTTGTGGTCACACCATTCACATGCTCATGTAAAATGCTTACAAACTGCCTAACTACACCATAGAGAAAGGGGCAACCTCTCCAATAACTCGTTTTGGAAAATGAAGGTTTTGAAATAGTGATAATTGTAAAAGAGGGCACCTCAGTGCAACATGGACTGTAATGTATAACTAGAACAGAAGGGAGTTAAATCTTTGCTTTGATTGCCATTTCTAGGGAAATAAATTGCACTGCCTTTAATAACAGTGACCAGCTTATTCATGGTACTATATGTAGTTAACATGAAATCAGCAATAATCAAACAATCTATAAAGAGATTATGTGAGAAAGTAAGTTATATTGTTCACAGTGAGTGTTTGATATAGGAATTGATAGATATTTCAAAGTAATTTGCCATTAGTCACTCAAATAACTTATTCTAATAATTTATTCAATAACAGGCGTGGAACTTTTGTGAAAAATAAGATATTCAGTTTTCACATTCACATTTCACAAATAAATTAATGGTTAGTCTTCCAGAGTGATTGTTCAAATGGTTCCAGTGAGAGTGAGAGGATGTCTTCTGCTTTAAAAAGTATATTCATTTTTACTCAGAAATCTGCTTGAGGAATAAACCAAAGTATTCAGACTGCTTTAAGTAAAACCTTGTTACTTTGAATTTTACCATAATAAACTTGGTTCATTCTGAGAGCATTCCACTTCCCCTTTTTTAAAAAAACAAGCCAAAACAAAACCCACAGTATTTTTTGTGTTCAATGTGAGAAAAGAGGACACAGAGCATAAAAAAAAATACCGTTTACAATGTATTAAATTCAAATGATAAGCTGATTTAAGGGGCTGAGAGTTGCACCACTATAGAAGACCAGAAGCAAGCAATGTTTTTTTAATAACTTGTTATTTTTGATGCTATACTCTATATTTCAAATTTTAAGCTTTATTTTTATGTTTCTTGTCTCCCTCCCCCATGCCAAATGGAGCAAATATTGCCCTTAAGGTATATGAGAAACCAAAAAAACATTCAGTCTTGGAGTAATCTAGAAAAAATCGACATGCGGTTCCAACAGAGCAGTTCCCAAGCTAAAACTTACTAGGATATATTTATCTTACCTAGTGAAATATTCTGTGGTCATATTATTTTACTGAAATCACTGTGAACTGCTCAATTCCACTTTGGCAAATCCATTCCACTTCTTGTATAAAAGATGGTGGTACGAAGTCTTCTAATGTCCATTTATTCTTAATTTACTAATTTTAACACCTCTCTTCTAGTTCTAGCCTACAACAGACCATCCAGTGTAATTTTAAAATAAACTCTAACTAGCTTAAATGATCCAGTCATGTCATCTTTTAATCACCAGGAGCTCATTCCTGGCAAGATGGTTTGGTTAAATGTCAAAATTCTGACACCAGTTAGAGTAAAAATTTTTACTGAGAGCAAAAGTATAATTTTGAGGTTCAGACTACTTTGAGATGATCGCATGCTTACGATACCTTGCTTGGAACCTCCATGAGAAAAATCAAAGGGAAAAACCTTTGTATTTTATAGGACAGATAGCATGTGGACTGGATACTGTCACAGTAGAACGACAGCTCTTGCTTTTCAGCTGTCAGAATCTAATTATACTGCCTGGGCCCAGAACAAGAAATTGCATGGTTGTGAGGAATTAGAGAGCCTCAAAATGTACCCCATGTAGACCTGAAGACTCATGTAAATATCAAGGAGTGATCACTAAAATTTTCTAATGGTATTGGAGCAGGAATAAGGTAAGGAGAATGTCTGTGGTTGCAGTTGTTATTATTATCACTGGCTGCAAAAGTGGCAAATCATAATGTGCCTAAACTTTCATGATACCAGCTGACCAGATCCAGGTTAGACCAATGGTCAAAAAGTTTGCAGTGCTCTCCAGTCATGTTCCTAAAGGGAAGTATTTTGTATAGTGACATTGTAATGGAAATTAGATGAAGAGTGGGCAATGGCAAGAAAAGTTGAGAGCCAGAGACTATATGCTTTTCAGAGGAATCACTGAGCTGTAGGATATAGTCAGGTTCCTTATTGTTTATTTTCTCACTTTTCCTCCCACACTGCACAGGTTGAAATGGAGAATTAATAAGACCCTTCATATTTTTGCTTTTAATCAGGAAAGGAGAGCACACTTTTTTTTTTTAAACGAAATCATGAATCTAAGTTCCAGAGGTTAAGGACGTTTTTCTCATTTGTTGGATCAATAAAAGTATGCAAAGCAGCAGGAGGCAAAAGATTCACTCCTTTCACAAGGACTCATCAGCTTAGACATCACTGTGTATTAATGTTGCTATATGGCTTTGATATTGAAACGGTTGCCATGTCTAATCAACTTGAAATGGAGGCAGGGGAGTTTGCATCAACCCACTTGCATAGCATAACATGAAACAGAGGAGTCTGAATTCAGACAGCCATCTCTTGTGTAAGGAGGGGGGAAAAAAAAGAAGGCTATTCTTTGCTTTTCTTTGAAGCAAACTTATGCAAGTAAAAGGTGATAGGTCTTTTCTGTGTATAATTTCTTACACTTAGATAAGAATTTTAGCCAGTAGTCCAGATGGACTTACAAGTAAAGCCTATAATTTTTTAGTTTAAACCTTATTAATTTGGGATTTTATCATAATATTTAAACAACTGACTTCAAGCTGAATTAGGTATTTCAGTTTTCTTTACAGTTAACTGTTACAGATTTCTCACTAAGAAAGCATTGCTATGTATATTATTTTAATAGCCCACATTACTTGACAAAATGCTTTATTTGAAAGGGTTGTGTGATTTTATACATGGGGAAATCTAGGGACAAATATACAGTTTCTGGATTGAATACAAATATTTTGTTATCTGAAAGGTCTTTCACCTTATTGCCAGGAAGCTTTTGCTTTCTGCTTCTCTTTGTTGGAGGCTTAAAAACAAAACCCATAGAAGCGAATATTTTCCAAAAATAGATTCCTGCTCTTAGGTTTTAAAAGCTATGTATTGGAGTTCCCAGGAAGAAAGCATGAAAAAACTATAAATTTGTTATTGCAAAAGCATTGTAAATGCTGCTGACTATTGCCCAGTCTCTCTCTAGTCTGTTTTTTTTTAATGCAATGAAGGTTGTCTTCTTTAAATATAGTCAGATGCAAACAAAATTCAAACTAGCTATGGTTTATGTCAGTACTTTGAATTTACTTCTGTCACTGCTCACTAACAATGTAACAGTAGCTGAGACCAGATGCTCAAATAAACAAGTGGCAAAGAACAGCTCATATGTTATTTCAGACTTGATTAGTTTACATTTATCTTCTTGCAAAAACTCTTCCAGCTTCATCTGCTTATATCTAATTAAAGAAAAAGGAGTTGACTGAGACAATGAGACTTTGGGAGGTGATTTGGTTTAAAATTATAATTACTGACAATACCAGCTTCATATTACTTAGCTAAGATTAATTCACTTTTCCTGGAGCCATTCACATTACAGGCTTAATTCTGATGCTAAGGTTCTCTCAAAACTTGTCTCTAGTTTGCAAAAACGAGCCAGTATGTTATTCTAATTCAGCATGCCTCTTCATGTTTATGGTTATCTCACTATTACATTTCATCTAGCTAAAGATGCCAGTTTCAAACCACAAATCACTCACAAATCAGTTTACAAGAATGCTTGGTTAGTACTGAAATCACGGTGATCAACTTATTTCCAGATAAAAGTTTCTGAATTGTAATGCAGTTCATCACAGCTTAATTTACAAAATAAGCCATTACTTACCCTGAGACCTAAGTAACTAAATTTTCAGGTTCTAAGCAATCAAAATGCATATTTAATTATAATAGTACAGAGTCAAAACGTGAAATATGATGCTTTATACAGTAAAAAGATTCTGACTAAAATGCCACACTACATGAAAAACCTCTTGAAATTACATAGCCATTTTACCTGAAGAGCTCTCAGTTTAACATGTTGCTATTCAGATGAGTGAGTTGCAATTTTTATGATGATTTTCTATATTTTGCTTAGGATTAAGGAGCCAGGTCCAAAGTTAGCCACTGGCATACAGTTGGGCCACTTCACCGATTGATGCCAGGAATTAACCTAAATATAGGAGGTTCATCAGTGCTTAAATCAAATTTTGTTCTTCATATTCAGAAATTTGTAAGTCTTTAAAAGGTAGCTTATTGTCTTTCATTGTTATCACTGCTTTCAGTGCTGTAATGACTGAAGGTTAAGAGCATTTCCAGTGTATTTTTTAAGTACAGTGTTTTAAATTTGCAAATTCTTTTTCCATTTTAAAAGAGGGGCTATTGCTGTTTTTGGGATTATTTTAATTTGTTTCTAGTAAGACTTTATTTTACCTTTAATCACATATATATTTTTCTTGAACTCAGGAATTCCATATATACATTTTCCTTTTGCTGCATTCCCAGTTTGCATGGTTTGATAAAATGTAAAGAATCTGTTAGCAAGCAGTTATTCCTGATGTATATTTTCCTTTGTTATGAGAAAGATAAATTTTTGTATTAATTTAATTTTCCATCTATCATCATCTAAACTTCCATCTATCTATTTTCATCTATCAGCACCTTCTTTTATTTTGGTGATAAGTCCAACTTCTTTTATCTGTTAATATTTCTCTATTAAAAATTCTTTCTACCTTTATAAAGGTTTTCATGGCCATATTAACAAAGTTTTCTTTGGTCTATAGAAATAAGTATATGCTACCAGTTTAGTGGCTGTTAAGCATAACCAAAAAGATCATTTATTTTCTTGTTATTTTTGAGATTCGTTAGAAAAATTATGAAAAATAAGCAATTTCATACTGCATTTTCTGTATGTTTACTGAGGCAGCAATATGAATTCTTGTTGTAATAACACTTTTGTAAGAGATGCATTTCCTTTTTGAGTATGTTGAGTTCAAAAAGGAAGCTTCTGAGAAGGAAATTCTATACAGTAAATTACATTTTCTGCATATAGAAATTCCTTTATAAACACTGCTCAGTAATAGTAATAGGTGAAGGACTATGCCCTTGTTCCCTTCTCCTGTGAATTACAACAAAAATAACTTCTATTTTATAATAACTGGGTTTAATTAGGAACTTTTCAACATTGTATATCCCATTAATGTACTGGGTTTGTCAATTTAGCATTTCCAGCCATGCTAAACTGTGCTAATAGTATATTTGAGAAAAAATCTAAATGATACATTGATTTTTATTTACCTTAGTGTTCCACATTATCTACAATAACATTTTTCTCTAGTCAAGTCGTCATAGATTGAGCATAATTGAAATTGTTTTAATTTATACAGAATAGTTCTAGATCAGGAATAATGTAGGTCTCTCTTAAATTAACCAGGATTAGAACAGATGGCTTGACTGTAAGACAAAAGAAATAAAATTTAAACAATAAGCTATAAAATGAGAAGGGCTCTGAATAGCAGAAAGATGGAAAAGTATAGGGCATAGGCACTCAGGGCTAAAGAATAATGGCTGCTATGTGTAAAGAAAGGAGTTTTAGCAAAGAGACACCATACTTCCACAAGCATCAAATTTCACTATCTCACCAAAGCACAGAAGACAAAAGAATTCTTAGTAAATGGTTGTAAATTTTCTTATAATCTTTCTGGCCAGATGCTTCCCTAAAATCAAAGACCTCGATGTCCTATGTCTGATTGTTTCCACATTCCTTCTGCTTTTCAAAGAGGTAGAGTTTAAACAAACAAACAACTCCTCCTTCTTTCTCTGTAACCTTCCAGCAATTTATCCTAATGTATTCAGCAAAGTTTCCATGACAAACAACATGTATCATTTCGACCCTGAAGGTTTGGGAAAGGTATTTTCTTTTTTTTTTTTTTTTTTTTTTGTTAGTTAGTATGCTTTGTTTGAAACAAAAACACTCTCTTCATTATGGACCTTTTCCTCCTCTTTTTTCCCTTTTGAAAATGTCTCAATGGGGATCATCAGGGATGGCAGAGTAATTTCAAATCCTAACCATGCAGAAATTTACCTATATCATTTAATAAAATAAATCCTTTAATCCCTTCAATTGTTTTCTTATCATAAATGAAAAGGCTCGTGTTCAAGGAAGTTCATCTGGCTCACATCTCTGCACCAGGGAAAGCCTGTTTGAAATGTAATATCAGGTTTATGGGGCCACTTGAGTTGCCTTCCGACAAAAAGTTTCTGCAATCCAAGCAAGTCTTTAAAAAGGTAGTGTTATAGATCTGGTAAATGAATTACTTCAAATTTGACAACAGTATGTGAGACCATTATTTGGAGTGTTCTGAGATGTGACAGAGTGTCCTTTGTTTTCCTCCTATAACACATTTATTTACAGAATTAACATTTCTAAAGTCATAGTTTTAAAGCATCTTGTCAAGTAGCATGAGCAAGGACATGAATCCTACAGAAAAGAATTATTCTCTTTTATGAATGCATTATGAATTCTCTTTTATGAATGCATTACAGACAATGCATTACAGTTATTTCACCTGCATTTACACCATCTATCCACCATGTATCAATTATTTAATTATTTTTGTTGATGTTCTTTTCCTACTTTAGTATTTAAATTCCTGGCTCTAACTGTTATAGTTTGAGTAGTACCAGTAGAGCCAAAGCTAAATCAAAATGAAACCAATTTAAAAACCCTGCAAGATTCAGTTAGTTTTCTCCCAGATGCTGCAGTTTCTCTCACACACTGTTTAAGATGTGCTCAGCTCATTGTGTATACCTGGCACTGTCTTGTCGAAGATGAAGGTAAGATGCAGTTATGCAGAAACTGTGTGCTCTGCCACATAGGATTGCATGGGTCATTTCTTATCCATAGGTATTCTTTCAGCACCTGGGGAAAATGCATAGGCTACAGCCTATGATGACAGAGTGTTAGAAATAGAGGTTGTTTTTAAAAGAAAGAGGAAGAAAAAAAATGAAGATCTAGTTTCGGTCTGTGGGAACCAGGAGTTACAAGCACCTCCCTTAAATAAAAGAGACTGAAGCAATTGTCATTTCATTGATTGGAAATACAGCTAAGCCACATTGCTGACTTGTATTGATTTCTTCAGGAAATACCACTAAACGTTGTCTATAGGTGGCATGATATGCTCTTTTCCACTGTCTATGGAACGACTGGAGAGATCTGCAAAGTTACAGGGCTTTCTCCAGAAGACTGCAAAATGAATGATTTGGTTTTATGTGAAATTCCAGGACTTTAATTTGTGTGTGTTTGTGCACACACATACCTGTATGCTTCATGAGATATCCACAAGACACTGGGCAGTTAACTCTTACAATTAAGAAAGCCAAGGGTCTAAGGACCATTGGAAATTCCCAGTTGAAGTGTTCAGGAGTATTAGAGAATCTAAAAAAAATTAAATGCCCAGATTATGACTTCATGAGTAAAAAGTTTATTTGCAAACCAATATCACATTGAATTTATATATTTGAATAAAAGCAAGCATTGACAGTCTGGCAACTCATGATCACATGGGAGACAAGAAGGCTTCCAAATTACTTCAGAGCTAGGATGCATATGGGTGTTGAGAAGCTTGTTGAAGAGAATATATCCTCCTGAACATATCTCTGTAATATCACTTTGATGGTATCAAGTATGACTGTTTTGGATTGCTTAAATTAAGTCTCTGCCAACATCCTGTTTACAAATATCTCAAATCTAAGGAAGGTTTGAAGATGTTTGGGCACAAGTTTGTTCTGTAGCCTGAAATCAGAGCCAGAATTCAAATGCCATGAGTTAGAGGGCTTTTGTACCAAACTCCAATTAATCATAACCAGCAGCTTGTGTCCTGCTGAAATCCATATTTATGCCACCCTTAAAGAGGACCTGTAAGCTACATCCCACTTACCTTCCATCTGCAGAACCATAATGCAGATACTGAATGCTGTCTCCTGTGAGGTCTGTTGACATCATTTGCAGCCACAGCATGTTAAAAATTCAGTAATAACTTTGGCAAAGTATGATGCTGTTTTCAGCATTAGTGCTCCTGAATTAGTTGAGGGAAAAGAGTCTTAAGTCTATAAACCATGATGACACTAGCTAAAACTCTTCAAGTAGAATGAGTTTGGGTGTTGGGGAGATCACAAGACCAGAAACAGATATTTTCCAGCAGACCACTAAGATGTAAGAATTCAAAGTCTGAACAGAACCTATGTGGCAGATGAAGAGAGGCTGCTATTTGCTTCTCACTGCCTTGCCTAGGAAGAGAGGAATTGCTAACAGAAACTGAGAGCCATAATGGCTTTTACTTTTTTTTATAATACTCAGAACATAACTGGCAAAAAAAAGTCCTTCTTTATTGAATTTCCTAGAACAATAAAAGATGATTCTAACTGTATTGGACTACGGGACACTGTGCTTGCAAAATCTCAATGTTTGGCAATTTCATGAGTAAGAAGGTAATTTTAACGTAATATAAATTCTGAAAGGTTTCTGTAAAGAATGACCAGAGAGGTACTGATGAAGCTTTCTTTTTGACCCACAGTTCATGCTGGAAACAGTTTTCTTAATAATTTTATATTGTCTATGTAATATAATCTGTTAATATATCTCAGTTGTGCTATTTCTCATCTAATTCTCTATTTAAAGTAAATGTCAGCACATGTTCTTGTCTTTAGAGCTAGCAAGCACTAACATGATTTTTTTCCCTTGCTCTGAAAACAGGTTTTTCTTACAAACAATTATGTTTGTTTGCTTGAAGGAAGTCCTACACATCTGTCATAGAATGAATGGAATGCATATCACTCAAAACAGAAAAGCAACAATATGTTTTATTGAGGTAAAAGAAGAGTTTGACAGAGTTCAATTAATTAAATGGAATTTGACAAAGTTAATGGTGATTTGACAAAGTTCAACAAGTTCGGTGGCAAGGTTCACCTTATTAATTACCACATTGAGGAGATAGATATACAGAGGAAAATCATGTTAGACTCGAGTTAGAATGATTTGCACAGAAAGCAGAGATACATAGAGCAGAGATACAAAGAGTAAGAAAAACCCTCCCGTTGAGTAATATTTCATTCCTATCAATGCAGTATGTAAAGTTACCAAGACAAGATCAAAATTACTATAGTAGAAGGTTATATGTGATCTCAGTAGCATACCAGAGATCTGACACTGGTAAAAGGTTTCTTTGTCTCAAGAAGCAACCTTGAGAAGTGTCCCAGCTCAAGGGGAGATCACCACCATGCAGCTGTGCAGCCTAGCAGGAGGAGCTCAAAGACACTCACCTAGGCCATCATATTTACGGAATAAATTGTTTGGCTTGTAATGAAATCATATGTGGTGTAAATGGTATGCATGAGGCTCCTTGTACCCACAATTTTCTTTGTTCCTTGATAAATGAGTCTTGGAAAAGCCACCCACTATTCTCACATGATCAGTCTTTCAGGCTCATATGCCTTGGTGCTCACGTTGCCACTTGTCTCCCTTTGAGCTGGTAGAGTCCATGGCCAGGCCATGGTAAAGGCCTTTGCCTCCTTGGCAGCCTGCATCAAACTACTGCCAGTCTGGTCAAGGGCATAGAGCGCAGCCATCACAACTTCCCAGACATGTGTAAAGCTGATATATTCATGATAAGGCAGGAAGTAGTTTTAAAGATTTTTAGTGATTCATTTTCAACCCTAGCAATTCAATTTCCTGCTTTCAGCAAGTTTTCATTTATTGAATGCTAATAGCTGAAACATTGTAAACGAAGTAGGTTTGATTCAGGATTTTGTTTTCAACTAGCTGCAGCAGAAACTGTGCTTTTTTAAAATTGTAGGTTTGAACAAACTCATTAACCCCTTGCCCAACTTCTGCCACCAAATTCCTGCCTGAATCTATTCAATTTTATAATAAGACCATACCCAATGTAAAGTTTTTTCTTTTTTTTTCTTTTTTTTCTTTTTTTTTTTTTTTTTTTTTTTAATATTAGTGCTTAGGCATACTAGTAATAGAATAAAACCTCATTATGTTTGTGTCTAGACAAACAGAAAAAAGATGGGTTTTTCTCTGTCCTAGGAAGATTATGCCTCTACATGTGTGCCCTTATATTTAACACTTGATGAATTTCTGGTCCTCCCTACTTTAAAAAAAGACCTGTTCAGCCTGGAAAAGCATAGTTAATCAGGGCATAGATGTCTGTATAATAATGAATATTATAACAAGTACAGATTAACACTTTACTGCCTCTTTGAATAAAAGAAATAGGGAGAAAATAACCTAAAACTTGACAGGGTGAAAGTGGGAAAATGAGTTATGATGTGTGTAGTTAGTCTCTGAGTGATGCAAGAATTTGTGTATGATAATTTAAAAAACATCTAGACATATTTCTGAGAAAAAAAATCATCTAAGTTTATTAAACACAATGATGATTTACTGTGAAGCCTGTGACACCCTACCTATCTTGTGAAATTCCCAGCTCACAAACTACTGTGGGGGCATTGAAGAAAATACTGCTATAGCTTATCTACTCTTCTCCAAGCATCTATTATCATCCGTTCTCCTGTTGGACGCAGGAGAGCTGGCTAGACAGACCTTCGTGTTATTTTATCGTATTTTCCATTTATATTATGCTATATCATCGATACTTACAGTGAAAAAAACAACTCAGTACTTGTTAGCATCCTGCATAGATGATCTGTTTCTAGAAATATCTGAGTAGATGTGCCATAGTCTATTGTTGATGTAGATATATGGACACACCAAGAAATCTGTAGTTTCCAACTGTTCAGGATATCAGGAGAAAAAGGAATATCTGCTCTCCTGTGCAGGTCTCACATCTATGTTGCAACTTTATCCAGACAGTCCAGCATCTCACTTCAACTACAATACTGAAGGATTTATTTTGCTTCTTGATATTAGAATAATCTCACTGAAATTCAGTCATATCAATATAAGAATCAAACCAGCCCTTAAGAAGAGCAATATCTCTCTGACAGTCCTACAGTTATCCTAGGTTTCTCTTACAGATATAGAGGAGAAATAACTTAGGAGGAAGGCATGACTACAGTGACAATTGTCCTTTAAGTGTATATAGTCTGTTGCAGCTGACTGGGAAATATTTATGCGTGGGTTAGTGATAAACAGCTTTGGTTTTCACCATGTGTATTAGCTGAAGACCTCTGAAGTTTGTAAAGTGTTGTTAGCATAAGGATAATTACAATATTTTCTTTTACAGGCTTGCTTTAAGCAATATTAATTCACAATACATTCCACAGCGAAAATAACAGATAAGTCTCAATCAATTGGATAAAAAAAAGCCTTATTCTAAAGCAACTATTTTCAAGTTTATCTCCACAAAGACTGCATGTAACTTTCTGTGCAGAGGACCTTAGCACTCAGATGTTTTGCACAGTCAATGCAATATGTAACTATAAACGTATTATATCACAACAAATCTTTAGAATAATGAACTACTCTAGGTATTTGATTTATGAAATTGGTATAGTTTGCTCTGGTACTAAGAGACTGTATTTTATTGAAATCAAGCCATGTGTTTCAAATAATGTAATTAAGGTAACTAGGCTGTTTATTGTGGCACCTATCTAGCCATGGATATCTGTAATTGTCATGTCTTTTCCCGCAGCTGGTCTGAAATAATTTAAATCAGCGATCTTTATTCCTTCTGTAATCTAAAATGCTTTATTATGGAGGAAGAGAAAGATCAGAGAGTAATGATTCTAATAGCCTGACAAAATACTATATTTCCACGTGCAATTAATATGTATTTTCTAAAAAAAAAAAAAATAAATTGACACAGGACTTAGAGGCAAACCTTTTAAATTCATGCACAGCAATGTGAGTTTCTTGTGGCTTATTGGTTTGCAGAAATGTGAAGATTTTCCAGATATGACTGCATTTATTCCATCTACTTGCAGTAATATTGCCTCATAGCATAACAAAGATAATTAATCACATGGGAAAAGTAAGGCAAAAAGGAAAAATGTGTGTGTTTTCCTGCATGTTATCCTCTGAGGACGAGTTCAGTTGCATGTACACCAATATATCCATCCACTTACAACACAATAGTCATAAATACACATTCAAGAACAATAATGTTCCAAGGAGGAAGGAAACCTGAAATTCCAGCAGAAAGACTTTTTTCCCTTAAACCTGTATCCATTTTTGGTACTGATTAAATTTATTTATGGCCCTTTGAGCCATGCTACTCCTGCATTATGATCTTATGAAAGCTTTGCCATTTGTGTTGTGTTATCTTAGCATTTGATGTGGCTAATATGAAATAAAAAACCCTGTAATGATTTACTGCTTTGGAAGATTCTTTCCAGCCAAAATATGAAGCAAACATAGCCAGACAGAGAAGGGATTAATATAAACTCTCTCTTTGTCCCTTCAACACTGTCCTATTTCAAAAGTTATTTTAACTTTTGCCATATTTGAATAAAGTCTTTATGAAATTATTGTTACGGTCCAAATAATGAGAAATCCCTGATGAAACTACATAAGTTTTGGCAGAATCTTCTACTTTTATGTTATAGAAACCAGCTCAGGGGTTGAGGTTTTTTTTCTGGATGGGATTTTTTGTTTGTTTTGCTGTTGTTTGTTTTTTTGTTTGTTTGGGTTTTTTTGTTAGTTTGTTTGTTTCAACTACTACGGAGTTTTGAGAAGAAGCTAAGTGATTTAAGAGCAAAGAATAGAAATTTGAACTCTAAAAAACCCTAGAAAAATACCAGTATAGGTCTCATTTTATCTCTTAGCCATGCTCTACAATTACATTCAAGTCAAAGTAAGGAACGCATAGGGGTACAAGAAAAAGTGTGAACTATATTGCTGATTCTCTAAACAAGTGAAGCAAAGTGTTGTTTGACTCTGGCTAGGAAATAAGTATCAGCTTATATTTGAATTTGGAAACTACATTTACCAGTCCAGTCTAGGCTTCTCATACCATTCTGATGATATTCGGCACACAAAACTCTTCCAGAATTACTCTGGTGATACAGATATTTTATTCTGGCATAAATTTTGGCAGAACTAGCTATGGTGCAATACCAGGCAATATCTCCCTTGATCATACTGAAGGAAAAATGACATAAATGCAATATAAACTCAGAACTGATTCACTGAAAGTTAAATGCATGTGTCAGCTAGTGACATCTCTTAACTTGAAAAATTTTGCATCTGGCAGTACAAGTGTTAGTGACACTCTTGAATGACTATGTGTATGAATTATAAAATCCAGAATGCTTGTTCTTATACCATGAATATTAGCCAGATATGCTACTTATTCTGAAGAATAGCTTGCAGCTGGAGCTGGAAATTCATATATGTGTATAAATGTATGTATGCATGCATACATTTGCAGAAGTACAAAAAATAATATTTAGCATGGGAAAAGGAAATGAAACTATATAATGAATTACCTAAATGTGTAATAAAATGTACTGGAATATATATTCCATGGGAGAGAATTACAGCTAACAGTTTGGTTTAAATTAAAGTTACTGCGTAACTAGATGTCACTATACTGATGTCTTAACAACTGTGTACTTAGCACTTTCCTGTTTGCTGTATTATCTGAATAAATGAAATGGACATTATGATTTTCATGTGAAGTACAGATACTGGCTTTAGTGTCTAGGTTGCCTGTATTTAAAAGTAGTCTTTTACAGAATATCTGATGAAAGGTACAGGAATATTCAGTAAGGGGACAGAAAATAGTAGAGGATTATTATGACGATCCCTCCCACATATACATTATTCTTTACTGTAAAGTCGGTGCACTTAGCATGCATAATTAACTTCAGGACTTACAGAATCATGCAGTATGAAATGAACTTCCAGGGACCATCCAGTCCAACCTCCTACTCAAAGCAGAGTAAGTTAAAAGAGGTTGCTCATAGTCTTGTCCAGTTGAGTTTTGAATATCTTCAAAGATGGAGCTTTGACTTCCTCCAAAGGTTAACTGCCTTTTGTGGAGGGAGGGGGGTAATTTTAATATATGCTCAGAATTTCCATTCTTGCTACTTCTCTCTATTGTTTCTCATATTATCACTATTTACCTTTGAGAAAAGTTTGGCTTTGCCTTCTCCACACTCTTCCATTGTATAGGTGTAGACAGCAGTAAGGTCTCTGCTGAATCTTAGGCTCTTAAGTTTAAACAAAGACAACTCCCTTGGTTTTACCTTGCATGACACAAGCTTCAGGCCCCTGACAATCCTTACAGTCTTGTTGCAGTACTGTATGCTATATACTTTTCAGGACTGTGTATCTTGTAGGGTTTGGGAAAATTTTCTAGCCCCTAGGCTGGATATGTGCCCTGGCACCGTCATTACAAAGCATGAAATAACATTGGCCCATTACTTGATGAGCATGGTCACTTCATAAACAGGGACACAGACAAAGTAGAGATTTCTTCACCTCGGTCTTCAACACTGAAGATGGGCTCTGGGGCCCCAAGAGCCCTGAGCTAGAAAAACATGGCTGTGAGAATGATAAACTCCCAATCAACCCTGAACATGTTTGGGATTTGCTGTTCCAGCTAGATCCCTGTAAGCTGATGAGGCCTGGTGAGGCCTGAGGTACTTAAAGAGCTGGCTGATGTCGTAGCAAGACCTCTCTCCATGACTGTTCCATTTTCCCCTGGGAATCTGGAGAGGTCCTAGTTGACTGGAAGCTGGCAAATGTTGTCCCAATCTACAAGAAGGGCAACAGGAATGACTCTGGCAACTTCAGGCCTGCCAGCCTCAGTTCTGTTCCTGGCAAAATCATGGAGAAGATTGTTCTGGAAGTTATTGAAAAACACTTGAATAACAATGCAGTCATTGGTCCCAACCAGCACTGGTTCATGAGGAGAAAGTCTTGCTTGACCTTAATTTCATTCTACGACAAAGTTATCCATCTAGTTGACCAAGGAAAGCCTGTTATGTGATCTTTTTGGATTTCAGTAAAGTCTTTGATAGTGTCTCTCACAGTATCCTCCTGAACAAGCTGTCCAGCATACAATTGGATGAACACACAATGCAGTGGATGATGAACTGGCTGACAGGCCGGGCTCAAAGGATTCTAGTAAATGGAGTTGTGTCTGGCTGTTTATTTTGTCAAGGAAACCTCTGAAGTATAACTTCCATTCTATTAACTATACTATTTCCATAATAATTATGCTCCAAATATACATTTAATTTAAGAATGTGAATAGTTTTTTTCTGACATCAACATTTTGAACAATCATGGTGTTTTTTCGTGACTGGCACTAAGAAGTCAAAGGACTATTGATTAGGACCTTCAAGATTTATTCAAAGCATGTAACACTAATATTTACCCATGAATGGCTCATAATTCAGTACCTGATGAAATCACATTAAAGATTTTTGCACATCTCTAACTTTAGATACTTTGTGGTGGGCAGTACTCAGATATTTAGCAGAACAGATACTAAACTGTCAGGTGTAATTTACATTTTGTCATTTTGCTCCATATCATAGAATCATAGAATCCTTTCAGTTGGAAGAGACCCTCAGCATCGTCAAGGCCAACCATAATCTAACTCTAGCACTAAACCATGTCCCTAAGAATCTTGTCTAAATGCCTTTTAAACACCTCCACCACTTCCTTGGGCAGCCTGTTCCATTGCTTCACAATAATTTCCATGAAGAAATTTTTCCTAATATCCAATCTAAACCTCCCCTGGTGCAACTTGAGGCGATTTCCTCTTGTCCTATCACTTGCTACCTGGGAGAAGAGACCAACACCCTCCATGCTACAACCTCCTTTCAGGTAGTTGTAGACAGTGATAAGGTCTCCCCTCAGACTCCCCTCAGCATATCATGCTAACATGCCTTAAAAAAATAATCAAACTGCATGAAATCCTTCTGAAAGCAAATTCTTCTGACCCATAAAAAAAGATGAGAGGTATCATCTGTCAAGGATAGACTTTAGAATGCTTTCTGGTGCTTTTCAAAAATATGTCATTTTTCATAAAAGTTGTTTTTTAATAAATAAAAACTACTCCATTTGCCTCAGTAGGACTTAACACAGAGTGAATATGCACAATTCCTTAAGATATTATGCATCCATAAATAGAAAACAATGGATAGGAGGCCCCCTAAAGTAATATGAAATGAAGCAGAAATTCCTTTGTACAACTAACAATGTAATAACATAGGTGAATCTAATTGTCTGTGTCTTTGATTAATTATCTCTGTATCACTTCCTGTAAAAATAAATAAATAAATAAATAAATAAATAAATAAATAAATAAATAAATAAATATTGCACCATTCTGTCAAATGAGAAACTGACCAGGTCCAAGTTTACCGTCACAAGCAGTTTGGGTCATACTTCATTTTCTTTCACTGTAACGTCTTCCTTGGCATATTTCCTTTAAATGTCCTTATTTCCAGTTATGTGCTGAATTAGCTCACTGAAGATGGGCAGTTCATACATGGGCAACCAGGTGAAGAACACCCACCAACTGGTAAAGAAAAAGTGCTGGTCCAAGTGCCGTAGATACAAAGCTAATTCTTCAAATTCCTACGATATTCAAATGCCTGCTTTAGGATACTTGCAATAACATAAAAGCAGAATTGTTCTTACTCATATAGTAAGATGTGTATTACAGTGAAGCTATGGAGAAAAGTCTCCTTATCCTCACAGTAGGATACATGAAGGTGTGTATATATTTGAAATTCCAAGTTAGGTCAAATCACACCTCTGTTTTTTTTTCCTTACACATAAAAGATACGATATAACACTGGTTTATATATCCACCAGGGGACATCAGCTATATATTTTTCAATTATGTACAGCTATTCATTCCCACTTGGTTTATTTTCTCTTCCAGTGAACTCGGACTCTTGTTGTTATGTTCCAGAGGTATGACTAAGTGTTTCTATCAGAAGGCTGATTCTTACATCTTATCTAAATTACATGTAGTAAACTTGACCCAAGTTCTTCCCACCATAAAATACATAGCATATCTGATATCTCAGCATTAAATACCTAGTCCTAAATTGGACACCTAACTGCCCCAGGTTCTGATCAACGGGGAGAAACACATTCATCCCATACCCAGTAAAATGTCAGCACATACATCTCATACCCAATAAAATGTCATCTGAAGCTGCTCATTTCTCACCATTAACAATGCAGACAGCCTACAGCAATTGTGCTCTTAGTTTGGTCATGTACATTAAAGCAGCTAAGAGGAATGTATCTCGGCCATACTACCTATGTACATGTAGCCCTGGAGTCAATGTCATTTGTACAGGGTTCTCTACATACCTCATTAATGTTGTTTTGTTCACCACGGGACATTTGCAATTTAAAACTTCAAATTATTAATCCATGTTAAAAAAGAGAGAGAATATTGCTCACTTATTAACCTGGGACTTGAAAGCACACAAATGCATAAGAAAGAGCTCTAATATAAATAAAGAACAAACATATTACTGTATGATTATGTTTATGAGTAAAACGAAAGAAAACAAAAGTAACTACATTATGTTGTCCTCTAAGGACATTCATACTTGTATGGATTTTTTTTATCTTATTAGAGAATAACATATGTCCCTATGCTAATTCTAGGGGTTTTTTTAGAGTGATCAAGTAAAAGCAAAAACCAAACCCCAGTATTCATACATTATATACTTCATAGTCAATGGACTAAAACATTTACTGTTGGCTTAAAACATATATAAACCATGGAGAAATGATGCAAGGTCAAAGTAACACAAAATGTAGGTTACATGACTCTCTGTTTATCATAATATGTTGTAACAGCGGTTGATTATTAGTAACACTTATTTTGAGTTTGAATGGATTGATCCATATGTCAATGAGATGTACAAACCTATCATCAATGTGTTTATGATGCTGTACAAATGCATACAAAGAGAATACGTGCTGCCGTTTGTATGTGTCTCTCCTAATGTGTTAATGGATTAATCAGTCAGTTCTGCATATAGCAACAGCCTTATTGCGGTTATCCTAAGTGTCATTTTAGGGTAAAATGAAAAATTTCATAGGATCTATGAGAAATCAAGCCAAGCAGCATTTCTGATTTTCACAAAAGTATGTGACTATCACAGAAAATACCTTGATATTCTCTCATGGATTTCTCCTGTGTGTTAGAAATGTTTAGCTAAATATTCCACAGGGGTTGACCTGGTTGTGTATGAAGTTTTGTTTAGCTCTTTACTCGGTCGCATACCATTTGGAAGATTGCTTCTGGGTGCTGCTTTGGATTTCAGAGTAAAGAATGGAAATATCCATATATTTAAGGTGTGAATTCTGCCTTATCATTAAGCAACTATTAAAACACTTATTTTTAAATTCAGATAATGCAAGCATATATATGATAACATATCTCAGAGTCATCATAATCTCTCAAAATTAATAGCAGTTTAATGATACAGATTAATATTTTAAATTCTCTTCTGGAAGAAAGATAATTAGTCTCTTCTTGGTCAGTCTGATGTGATTAAGTCTCTGTCAAACTATCTAGTGACGATGTTTTCAATCCTGATGATAATGAGAGAAAATGAGAAATCCAAGTCCTAAAAAACACTCTGTGGACACTAGTGACAGCTGTGATAATAAGCTGTCCTTATAGAGAAATTCTCCTTCCCACCTCTCCTTCCACCCCAAGCACAGACACATTACAAGTCCCTTTCATTTCCAAGTCCCTGCAATCCAGATGCCAGCTACCTTGAGTATAACAATATTCTGGGCTGATTTGTCCACTTCTCTTCCAACAACTGCACCTCAAATCTTTACACCCCAAGATCCTTACGATCCAGCTGTAGCTGCTGACAGACACTATACCCTCATTGTCTGATGTTGATTTTCTCAGATCCCTGTATCCACAGTCAGTGATCCCTAAACCCCCTATAGTTCATGTGCCTTCATCTCACTGTTCCCACATCTTCCCATTCATTAACACTGAGGTCTGTTAAGCAAACCTGAGCTTCTTCAAGTGCACCCACAGCAACTTATTCACATAAATTACCTTGGCTTATTACTGTATACAGAGAAGGGATGGTCAGAAGGAGAATTTCACATAGCTGATAGCTACCATATGCAGACTATTAACTGCAGGCAAACTTTGGCCCCGTTCACCTCCTGTCTGCCACTCCTTTTCTTTGGCTCGTAATAGATGTTACATTCTTCATGTGGTTGCCCAGGAGGGAAATGGAGAGACAAAGGCTGGTTGCAGTTCTTCTTATACCGCTTTCCTCACTTTCTCCCACTTAGAGAGAGATTCCTGATCCTCTCCAAGTCTTCTGTTTCCTCACCCTGTTTTTAGAACTGGTATGAACTTACCTCTGGACTACTGTAATAACTCTGCAGTCTAAGAAAAGACATTTCACATACCTTTGTGTCTGTTTTCCTTTCCCATGTTTTAGGGTGTTAGCACTTGAGATAGGTTAGATCTGTGATTCTATGATTCTGTATCCTTTAGAAAGATTTCTTTTATTCTGTGTTTTTAGAACAATAGGGCTATGGTCCCATACCAGGAGTTCAGTGAAATACAAATAAAAATTGATGATATTGTGACACTATTTTTGAAAGATCTAATCACAGATGACCAAGAAAAGGATTGATTGCTGCTTTCTCGGTTTACTTTATTCTTAGAGCTGATATGAACACCAAAAAAATTACTCTGCTTTAACCAGAATAATCAGGGTAAAAGATCCCTCAGAAGCTTTTAGCAACTTCACTTTCCTTCTTTTCAGTGGATGCCTTGGTCCCTCACATCCTTTTGCTCACTACTAGAAAATTGTAAAGGTCAGATGAGAAAGGAAAGTGTCCTTTTTGTAGTTACAAAAACACTTGCAGATGTAAGTAGATTGTAGCAGCATTTGTGGCTGCTGTACGTTGGAAATTCCTAGGGAGACATATCAAGGGTACAAAGTCAGTAAAAGTGCTATCAGCAGCACGACCAAAAAGCAGCAGGAGTTTTCCTGTGCACCAGAGCTCACACTGATAACTAGCTATCTAATAAAGCAGCTGAGAACACAACAGTTATTTTTTGTCCTCTCAGGAATTTTCTACTTTCTAATTCTACTCAGGTGTCAAGGGAGACTGACTTTTGATAAAAGTAATATGATGCTATAGTATTTATTAATAAAGTGCTTTTGTACCTACATACTACAACTGCGAGTGTGTGTGTGCATGCACACATCGGAAGAAAAAAAGAACATGTGAAATACATTTTTTTAATAATCTTGTGGGAACTCTAAAGCTGTATTTTTTTCAGTTTACTGCATGGAAATGAATAGGTCCTATGGCATTACCCATTTCCTGTACTGCGTGCATTGAATCAGGAGAGAATGGTGATCTTTCTTGTGAGCCAAAATGCATCAGAGCAATCTAATACATTCCATCTCTATTAATACCTTGGTGTGCAATAGAGTTTTGTAGTTTCTCTTCCACCAAGATGCACTTATGTGAGACACTCTCAATGTATCTGGAACTAGTCTGCACTAACATACAGATAAATGTCATGTGTTCAGTTTGATTGATTGCTGAAAGTATGTTTTATATATGAATATGTATCAGCAGTCCTGGGTAAAAAAGCAAAGGAGAGGTGAATCCTGACAAATACTTACTTCAGTGACAATGAGGAAGAAAAAAAACATAATTCCTTGATTCTGTATTCCTGAGTAGCTCAAGTGAGTTTTTGATCAGCAAGGATAAAAAGTCTGGAAAGGGAAATATAGCATCTAACTGCCTTTAAAGACTGTTTTCTTACAAAGGCAGAAATTTTGTAATCAGGTAAAACCAAACTCCTAAGTGTTATATAGCTGGGGGGAAATGTATCTAATTTGCCTGAAGGAAAGTTTGTGTATATAAATCTTGTTATCTTAAAATTCATTTTACCTTATTATTTGCTTCCAGTGTTAAAGGCAAACTAGTACCTTCCTTAGAATCATAGAATCATTATGGCTGGAAGAGACCCTCAAGATCATGAAGTCCAACCATAACCTAACTCTGGCACTAAACCATGTCCCTGGGAACCTCATCTATTTCCTGCCTATATATGAACTCTGACAGGCAAAAGAGCAGCTCCGGTACCTCCAGTTGTGATCTCTGTATATTAATGTTACCACACCACATGTATTAATCAAACTCCTGTCTACAGGAGCACTGCATCCCAAACTGGACTCATGATCTCTAAATGTAACTGTGATAGCACAGTGACTCAAAGGAAAAGTCTAGGTGAGTCAGGTATCCCATAATTCTAAGAATCATAATGTCCATACAATATTTGAAGCTGTGCCAAATTACATCATTTGAGAATTTAGACCCTATTTAGATGAGCGAGGTTTGCAGACAATAGAGCTACAGTGCAGGAAACTCCTAGACAAATACACGCAATTTGAAATTAGTTTTATAATTTTTTATCTCTCTTTCACACAGTCTTCCTGTCTCCCTCTCTCATTAATTTGTTTCCTTATCTTTTCAACGTGTCTTTATTATCAGCTTCCTCTTTCCCCAGCACAATGTGATCTCCACCAGGTTCAAGATGCCACAGAGCAAGGCAGGATGGTTTCCTTAGCAATAGGAAATGCTTTAAACTTCAGAATACAAACATTCGCTCACACACGTTTTCCTTCACTTTAGTATCTGGCAAATGTTGTGCCTCCTGCACAGAATGAGGCATCTGTTTCTGCAGTGAATTGCTCAGACAAAATGAAAAAGAATAGGTAAAACTCTCCACATAGCATATAAATATGCAGGCAATTCACCACTATTCAGATATGCATAATATTGTCATTCCTCAGAAACAGCCCTCTCTCATCTGTGCTGTGGAAGCCATAGCCAGCAGCAGGTTATATCACATCACTGGAACAAACTCATCTCTCCTGCAGCCCCGGTTCACAAGCCTCAAGCCAATGCCAGCTGCATTTCATTAGAAGAAATAAACAAAGAATGAATGCGTAATACTGAATAGCTATTGTAATGGGTGATGTCTGTGCCCACTCCTGCCCAAAAAAAACAGGTGGCAAATTCCTTTCTGTCCTCAGGGCTCCTCTCAGCAGGAGGACTGGAAGGCCAAGAGGGGCCATGCCGTGGCAGCCATTTGCTCTGAGCAAGCAGTGCAGGGCATGGGGTGCTGCTGGGGATGCAGCTCTCAGGTGTGCTGCCACTCCAGGCTTTGCCCTGTCTTGTTCTGGGAGCTGCTGTGGGCAGCTGCCAGCACAGTGACAGTGTCTGCTGTCATCACCAGGCACAGACAGCCAGGGCTGCAGCCAGGGCCCTGCGAGCCATGCAACAACAGTCAGTGCTGCAGTGGGATGGCCCATCTCCACGGGGCTGCACAGGTCTGCTTGGAGATGTGGTTTCCACAGCCACATGGCACCAACCAGGGCTGTCCAGGCTCAGGGCTGTGGAGTGGGCTGGGTGCCTCCTGCAGGAGCTGCTCCGCTTGAAGCCCTGAGTCACAGGGAGACACAAGAAGGGTGTGCAACAGTGTGGAATGTGGAGTGGAGAGAGAGGATCTTTGAAGAAAATCTACAGGAAAATCTCCTTCCTCTGACACACAGAGGAAAAGATGATAAGAACATGCGCAGCTTTAACAAAAGAATGTAAGAAGCATAATTTCTCTTTCAGTTAATTGATCTAAGTTAGATCGTAAGTTTTAGAATATTATAAAGGACAGCTTAACTATATTTTCCATGGAAGCTGGCCTATTTTGTATGTAAAGGAACTACCCAGTAGTCCATCAGGAGAGGCAGCACTTCTCTAGATTCCAATAACAATGTGTGAGATTAGGAACAGGCTCGTAAAATATTGAGCCTTTTCAGGCAGGCATAAAAATTGAACCTAGATGTCTCTGATTTCTCTTGCCTGTGAGTTACTAATTTCTTCATCTCTCCTTCCTTCCTCCTTTCTTGAAAGAACTTGTTCTCCGTTTTTGTTTTTGAATGAAAGGATTAGTTGCTTAACTCCTGCAGATAATACAGCATTATCAATCTTAAACAAAACTGGTGCTATCTGCCAGATAAGATTTACACATTTACAAGGAATTAAGCCTTGTATCTCTCTTAGGTGTGTTCTGGTAGCTGCTAGTAAGGGCCTTTAATTAGCATTTTGTCTTTTGTGAACCTCAGCGTTCAGTACCTATCTATACCTGTCTATCTCTGTGTTTTGCTTGGAGATCTGAAATGTTTAATTCTGCTTGTGATAATCTCTCTCTCTTTTTTCTTTTTTTTTTTTTTTTTTGTTCTGAGAAGTTGAATCTTCAGCTTGTGTTGCTGAAGTTTTCCAGGCTCTGTATAGACTCCCAGCATGTTGCAGAAGCTTCAGTACGACTTCTCCAGCCACAAAGGCTTTCAGAATGATATCTTACATCTATGTGTGCATGAGGAATCTGGCTATGTAAATACTCCAATATGAGGTAAGATAAGGTATAAATGTAGAGTTTATCAGCACCTTGCAAGCACTGCACTTAGTAGCATGCTACCATGCAAGTAGCTTACCTTTTAGGGAAAGTAGGATATTACTGAGTATCTATGCTTCCCATCTATCATCATAACGGATTTTATACAGGATTCTAAATCAGCTAATCTAGAACTCTAAACAAAGCCATTATTTTATACTTAGCACCTGGAAGCAGTTTCCTACAAGGCTAGGGCTGTCATTTTAGCAAGTGATAGGACAAGGGGAAACGGCCTCAAGTTGTGCCAGGGAAGGTTTAGATTGGATATTAGGAAAAAAATATTCACAAAAAGGGTTGTCAGGCATTGGAACAGGCTGCCCAGGGAAGTGGTGGAGTCACCATCCCTGGAGGTGTTTAAAAGTCATTTAGACGAAGTTTAGTGCTAGAGTTAGGTTATGTTTGGCCTCGATGATCCTGAGGGTCTCTTCCAACAGAAACAATTCTATGTAATCCAAGCCCCTCCTATAAGTCATGATGTGTTTTGTTGTATCATGAGTCTTTCTAGTCCCAGTTGCTTTCTAAAGCTGATTTGCCGATAAATCTCTCAATTTCTGTCAAAAAGAGTCTTCTCTTCTGCTCCTACGTATTCCTCTGGGGCTTCCCCATTTGTGTGCATGTTACTACCCATTATTGAGTTCCTGTCTTTCTTTCTGTCTTTATTTCTGTGCTATTTTTTTGTGTGTTCCATCTTCCTTTCTGGCAGCCAAGGGGAAAAAAAAAAAAAAAAAAAGGAAACTGGTTCACCCAGATGCAAAGAACAGCAGCTGAACATCATGAAATATTTACATTTCTATTATCTGTATTCTTATGACATATGCAAAGATGGATATAACTGTACATTTCACAATGCAGTAAACTTCAATGTAATGGCTTCATAGTTCAAATAATATTTAAGTTATTTTCCTGTTCATAGAAATGTAGATAAAGGGACTAGAAGGGACCTTCAGATAAGAACTATTCTTGTCACATACTCCAAGTCAGGCTCAGCTATCACCTGTATCAGAAGAAAACTTCTGACAGTGTGTAGGTCAAGGAACTTTGACTACCTATTTGAACAGGTAAACATCTAAAGCTTCTAGGGTATGCTTATGGTTAAACAGAGAGTTAGCTTTTCATTACATAAAATGATTAAATGAATAAATATTAGCAAAAACAATGACTGGTGTCACCAGCAGAATTTTGGGTTTTTGATCACACGTTAGTTTACGTGACACCTGGTTTCCTGGTAACAAATGAGGCGCACCTGTCTTTGAAGGGAAAAGGATCCTTGGACAGAAGTTAGCAGGGCTCATTGAAACAGCTTTAAAGTAGATTTGAAGGAGGAGGAGAAAGCCAGGATCATCAGAGATAAACCTGGGGGTGGCATGTCAGTGAGACAACAGGGAATGTGCCCCACTGGACCAGTTGTTTCCAAACAGAGAAGGACTTGTGGATGATGTGACAGTTGGAGGTTGCCTTGGTCATAACGATCGTGAAATGATCAGGTTTTCTTGGAGAAAGTAAGGAGTGGGGTCAACAGAACTGCTACCTGGGACTTCCTGAGAGCAGACTTTGGCCTCTTTAGGAGGCTGGTTGACACAATCGCTTAGGAGGCAGTCCTGAAGGGCAAAGGGGTCCAGGAAGGCTGGACATTCTTCAAGAAGGAAATCTTAGAGATGCAGGATCAGGCTGTCCTTGTGTGCCAGGTGAGCTGGCAGGGAAGAAGGCTGGCCTGGCTGAACAGAGAGATAAATGTGTGAGAAGCACCTCTCGATTTGTACATTTTATTAGAATACTTTCAGACTTTAAGGAAGATGTTGGGATTTCTACTGTAATGAGTATGTATATCTGTGTCTCTATTTTATCAAGTTACATATCATACTTCACTTGCCAGAAAGGCAGGATTATTATAATCTCTGCCATAAACATGACTCTTAATCTATTCTGACATAAGTAGGACCCCTGAAAGGTCAGGAATCAGAAGCTAGAATTGCAAGAAAAGTTCTCCAGTTATTTTAAATTAAACTATCAGAATATGGTACACCAGAGATTGATTGGGTTGAAAGTCGTTAAAACTCTGTCCTTCAGTTAACTGTATTATCTACAAAAAAATAAAAGGCGATTCTCAAAATGCTCTGAGATCTCTGAAAATACAGAAACAGAGATCGGTTAGATGACTCTAGGCTTGGGTCACCTGAAAAAAGACAGCTAATGACACACTAGTGTACTTTGAATTTTCTTTAGCTGTTTTGACACTGGATATCTATGAAATGTGGTATTTAATTTTAAAGAAACATTCAAAACTTTTTGAAGTGTTTGAATTAGGAAGATTCTGTAAGAATAACTCATAATACATACTGATCAGAAAATGAGTCTGCCAGTCAATAAATTTTGCATTCATGAACTCTATACCAGGAAAAAAAAAAAAAAAAAAAAGAGTAGATTACTGATTATGCTATCCTCCCCAAAATGCTAAATATGAAGCACATTTTTTTAATAAAACTGAGACTAAAAATCAAAGCTATATCATAATGTCTATGTCATAATTTACTGTAAATCATTCAGTTAGACACTAACTTAAAAATCAGGACTATAAACATTCAGAAGTAGTGACATGAAGATTTAGGAGTCCTGATGTCTGTTAAATCTCTTTTTCCCTCTGTGAAAGGTACCAGTATTGTATTAGTCTCATCCTATGGTATATATCCCAGTCTACTGCAGTAATTCATATCCAATTATACATTCCTGCTTAATCAATCAATAAATAATAATCTGTCAGTCTCTGTAATCATATCATGTAATGTTACTGATAACTGAACAGGCTGCCTCTCAAATGCAGTGTAGTTGGTTCTTCTCAATACTACTGCTAGTTTTTTCCGAACATATGTTTTGATATCTTCTAGGCTTTCCCACTACTGTGTTTTCACTTCTAGATATTAATTAGATGACCACATGTATGGGTGGAGGAGCAGGCATCATTTAGTGTACCCATGCTGAGCTAGCCATGGCAGGCTGAGGACTGTCTAGCTCTGTCTGGTACATATCTTCACATAAAGGCTATTTCTTATTTATCTATCTAGTTCTGGAAAATATAGACATTACATAGCTGAACAAATAACTAAGGGTAAAGCCTTTCACAGACTTTGTATATTTTTTAATTGCTGCAAGTACCATTTAAATGCTTTTTATCTTAACTTAAAATTATTCTGAGTTAATAATTGCAGATATAAATATGTTGAATGGTTTCAGTCTGCCATATTTGCCTGACTTTCATGAGATCTGACATTTTAGACAGTTCTTGATGTTCTTCTCAGCCATAATTATAATTAGGTAAATACTGTGAATAACTGGATATGTCTGTACATTTCAGGAGCATTCTTTTTAAAATTCTTGGATTCAAAAGTAAGCCTTTTTGTCAGTAATCCACAGATAGTGAACCCCAAAAGGAGTCAGCACAGTTCATGAAAATTCATTAAAAATTTAAACAAACATTCGCAGATTGATTTTGTAATATGTATAAATTCTCTAATTATAAACACTTCATAAATCTAGGACTTGACAGCAGCAAAATGGATGTTAAGAGGTAGCAACCTGAGAATTGTTATGAGAAGAGACTGCTAGGACAGGAAAAATTAATGATGGAGTTAATTCTGTGAATTATCACTTTGCGTGGGTGCAGGTGTATAGAGCATGAAAGAGTGGAGAAAGCTGCATTTCCTGCCAAGAGAGAAACTGCATCTTTTTTCTTTCCTGGGCTGGGGGGGAAGGAGCACGGGGAGGAGGAAAGTGCTATGAGCTATCATGACTCTATCCTTTCTTGTAAATTAATTTTGATAACGCACATACTGCAGTAACTAGTGGATATTTATTGCAAAAAGATACTAAAGCATTACATCTACCTGTATCTGTATATATGTATGTCTTTGAATGGTTCATTATTTTTGTAAAGTGAATGGTCAAGTGACCTTGGAAGAAGGATGTGTGTGTGATGAGGTTGTTCTAATAAAACATTAGTTATGTTATCAGGAAACCACAATTTGAAGGCTGTTGAAAAAAAACAGAGGATTGTAATAGAGACTCCCCAAAAGTTCAAGTACAGGATAATTGCAGAGGCCTGGAAAGTGCAAGCGAGGAACAATACTAGGGGCGCCAGGTCTATTAACACAGATCACAAATGGTCATTTCCTGTTCATTAATGAAATGCAGCCTTGGGAACCGGGTAGAACTTGTTTCAGAGATAAAAAGGAGAATAAAGAACAAGTATTAGAGATATGTGAAGCTTACATTGCATAGTAAACCTGGATATATCATCAAACTGTGAACTAGTGACAAAAGAGCAAATAAGCAGTGATAGCGAATGTATAAAAATCCCCTAGCCAGATCCAGAGTGAGGAGCAAGCATCAGCTTCAGCGCTTTTCCCACAGAACCTCAAGTGCTACCAACTTGTCGTAACTCCATGTTTCTGCTTCTCTATAAAGGTTGGTACCCTTATTTGGGGACCCAAGGTATCGCAAAAGGGTGGAGATAATACCAGAGAAAGATGTAGATACTAGAAAATTTGTGTATATCAGTTTTAATTCCATCATTATTTGGAATCAACTGTAATAGTAGTATAATCATAGAGTAATTTAGTTTGGAAAGGGATGTCTGGAAGTCATCTGCTCAAATTACCTTAGTCAGAGCAGGAGCAAGCAGATGTGATTGCTTAGGCCCTTCTCTAGCTTTGAGCATCTCCAGGGGTGAAGAATTTACAGTCTCTCTAGTCAACCTGTTCCAATGTCTTTTCAAAAGGTTTCAATGTCTTTTCACAAGGTGAAACGTTTTTTACTAACATACAATCAGAATTGTTGTGTTGGAGATTATTCTTGTTGCCCATCACGCTGTCATTGTACATGTTATCTACATCAGCTTGCGGTGGATGTCTGGTATTCTGTACAGTTAAGGGGGAAGTTGAGAGAAAATAGCTTTACCTCAACTGAATCAATTATTAAGGTGCAATCATGCATCAGAAATCCGAATGCATCGCCTTCAGTTTCCTGAAGCACCATTCTGTTAATGCTCCAGGGCAAAGCAACTTCTCACCACTACATGCCCCAGGAATCTATTTAAATAATAAAAATTAGCCCAGTGATGATCAATAGATTACCTTTTATCCATATCTATAATATTTTGTCATCACTACCTGACTAAATTTTCCATTTTACATCAATGATGGCCAGAGCTGGAAAGGTTCAGATTTCATGTGCAGCTTCCTACCTGAATCATCACATTTTTTGAATCAACAATGTTTTGAATTGCAGATCTCCTTGAGAACAATTCGTGTTTGTTTGGTTGGTTGGTTGGTTTTGTTTGATTTGTTTATTTTGGTTGGGTGGTTTTGTTTTTCTTTGTTTTGTTTTTATTTAGAAGGAGCATAAGTCATCCTATTCCAGTTCTTGGACACACATGCAGGCTGTACTATACTGTTTCTGCCTGAAACAAATCCCTAGAAAAATAAGATAAAATAAAAAAATAAATTTTTGAGAGTTTTCAGAAAAAGAGGGAATTGGATTAAATTTCAAATGAATGTCATTGCCAAATCCTTACACATTTCACAACAGTCAATGGAAATGAAATGTTTTTAGGGAAAGCATGCAAACATTTCAAATCATTTCTGTAAGGACAGCAATGTCTACTTTTCTTGCAGCTCAGAGAGTGCTTTCAAGTGACAACAGACTAGACTGCTGGAGGAATATGGAGCCTCAAGATACTGTTTTGTTTTGTTTTGTTTTTTTTCTGAAGCTTCTTTGCAATTTTTGACCAAAGAGACTGAAAGAGTTGTTTTGCACACAGTGATACCTTTGATCATTCCCAGTGGATTACATGAAAGAGTGTTTTTTATAATAAACTGAAGGCATACGTACACAGTTCACAAAAATCTCTTACTGATTTTTTTAATCTAATTAACTGAAAAAATAATAACATTTTCATAGATACAGAAGTATTTTCCATCTATATGTCTAACAGTGCTCTAACACACCCTAATTAATTCAATTTCAAAGTTTCTTTTCATGTATAGGTAAAAGGAGAAGTGAAAAATGCCCGGCTAGTGATCCCACCATTGGTCTTAAATGGCACAGAAGTGAGATAATGTTGTTCCAGTCCAGAGACAGCAAAACATATCTGAGATCACCATCTTTGGTCATGTGGAAAGATGTTTTACTTGGACATCAGGGAAGAGAGGTTGTGAAATGGGAAAATCCCTAAGTTTTTGCTTTTTCCAAGAATAGAACTTCCATGTTCTTTCCAAGAACACTTCCTCCATGCACAAAGCATTTCTCTCCTGAACATTCTGAAACTTGCTTACTTTTCTGGTTCTTATTTGGAATGAAGAGAAAAAGCAATATGAGGAACGCCATAGGAAACTTCAACCTCTTTTTCAACACTAGAGAAATACAGGCAGGCTGGAACTTATTTTAAAAGCTAATTCTAATTCAAGCTCATCTAAAGTGAATTGCCTTCCTGAACAGAACACTCCAAAAATTTCTTAAAAATGAACGAAATACAAATGAGTGAATGAATTAATAGTCTTCCCCAGTAACAAGCAAGCCAAATATATGTAAACAAAATACGGAGAGTAGAGCTGTGAGACAAAGAGAACTTTTATTTGCCTTGCTTTAGTACTTCGAGTGAAACATGGCTGTAAACCAATAGGCATTCATAAACATCAACAGAAAGAGTTTAAATCAATATGAAAATACAAGGTTTCCAACTACAGATATCTTGAAAACAGCACTAAAAGGCAGAAGAAACCCATTGCATTCATTATACAATTTCATGAGTGTCATGGAAGTTTAGAGTCTCCTTGGCCACATAAGCTGGTAAATCCTCTACATTTGTGCCAAAACCAGCAAGAACATTGGTAATTTACAGCAAGGGATCTGGGCATGGTCTTCAGCTTTTCATCAACGAAGAGCATTTCTGTTGTTTAGGCACTCTGTGGCACAATTTCCCTTTGTTTACATAGGAGAATTAACTCTGCAAACATTTGTGATATGCATACTTGAAATAAACCTCAGACAGGTCAGATTTATTTCTCAGATAATATTTCCAACAGTATGATTTTTAAGTTGTGTCTTCCCCCTCTTTCCACTTCCCCAAGTCAATGGCAATGCAACATTGTAACCCTGGCCTCCTGAAGACAGAATATATATATATATATATATTTTTTTTTTTTTAAACGTCCAGTGAATATGTGGTATCATGCCTACGTAGCAGATGAGCTGCAGCTAATACCACAATAATCACAAATCACTGGCTGGGTTGCACAAGTTACATTCTTCCTCTTTCCAACTTAATTATTCCAAAATTTTGACAAAGTATAAGTCAATTGTATTTTTCTGGAAGAAAGAGGGGATTTTGCTTGTGGGAAAATCCAAAGAACATGTTATCCTGAGCTCTATAATACTGAGAAACACAGCTGAAATAAATATGTTGAGGAAATGCTATGTGCATGTGCTCATTTTGATAAACAAAAATTCCAACAGCATTTAGTTGCAGACACAAAGCTGGTCTGAATGGTTTGCCCCTCACACTTCTGTGATAACAAATTTCTATGTCTAGAGGAGATAACATATTTTTTTAACAATCTGATTCTCAAATTTTGAATTAATTCATTTTTACTTTTTACCAAATCTTGAATTTGATAAAGTTCAGTGATGAGTGCTGTTCAAGATATTACTTTTTGATTGAACTTCCATCATTTTGTTGTTCTTCCTAGAAAGGGTTAGTGACAATACTGATGGTCTTTTGTCCAATACAAGTTACCAGAATTACTGTTGAATTGCCTGGGTTACTTGGATTGTTAAGAGTTCTGCTATTTGATTTCAGCTGTAAGAAGATTTATTTCAAAGCTGTAAACTGATGAAAACTCCTTCTTGACTGTCAGGAGATATTCTCACAGAGGCATAAATCACAGTAGGTTTAGGAATCTAATTTGGGTGTGGTATAAAGGAAAAAAGTTAAAATCTGAAGACAAAGGTGAATACCTACATAGTGGTCATTCCCAGGTATTACAAATAAAGACTTTTTTGTGTGTGTCAGTTGTTGGAAACAGGTTTGAACAGGTTGGAAACCAGTCAGTGAACAAATTACCTGAAAAATATGAAGTCCTTGAATAAATAAGCATGAAGAATCTGGAACTGATTTTGTTAGTATTGCTAAAACTTCACACAGAAAAATTAAGAAATGTTTTTGATAAATATTTGCATGGAAAAGAGCTAATTTTGGTATTCTAAATTTTCACCGTTGTTGCTCAATACTTGTTTCACTGATGAATAATTCAAAAGTAATAGTCTTTTCTGAAAGGTGTCCATTTTTGGATCTTTGTCTGACACCTATAAGTAAGGTGGATGGAGGAGAGGAGTAGCTGAGGTAGAAATGCACAGCTGTTATGAGACAGGCTTGCATGCACAGAGTTATTTGCAGGGTCCATAGCTAATGGCATACATTGGCTCTAATGAGAAATATTATTTGGGGAAAAAAAAAGAAAAAAAAAAAAGGAGAGAAGTTTGGAAAAAGTCTACAAATCATTGAAAGCTATAGAAATCCATTTAAATGCCAAAGGTCCTAAACTGTCACAATCCACGTAAAGAAAACCATCAGATTTAAATGTGAATGATCAACCTGTTAATTTAAAATCTTTATTATGTCCAGGTCATTAACACCTGAAAGCAAATTGTTCTGTAATTTAGCACTCATTATGATTTGATGCTGTGAATGTGTTAATACTATGCAAATGCAAGTGCAAAGTGTTTTTATTTTAAGAGCACAGAATCAAAATAACGTTCTGTCATAAAGTGAATCATGTGTTATGTAATGATAGGTAAGTAAAAACCAGAACCAACATGCTTTGTTGACAGAGCTAAGCCCTTTAGTTTGCAAAATACAACACTTTGAAAGATAATTTAAGGCTGCTGAAGTTAAAAGCTGGTTTTAGCTTTGAAGGTACCCAATATATTGCACACCTGCACCAAATTATTTTACAATGCATTGTGGTCCTCTTTCTCATCATATGTGTGTATGTGTGTGTGTGTGTTTTAAGGTTTTTACGTTTAGCAAAAAGAGAAAATATTCACAGCATGGTATCTTCCTGAAGAAGATATCAAATGTTAGTGTATAATGTTGAAAGCACATACACTAATATCTAGGTAACTTTTTTTGTAATAAGACATTATGTGACAAAATTTGTTTTATATATCTCTTAATAGTCATTAACATATCTGCTATTTTTATATATTTGCAAAATTGTTTGGCCCTTCTAGTACATTTCGGTTTAAAGTAAAGGAAGGTTGTTAACATACTAAAAGTGGTAATGAACTTTGCTTGATGTGGCAAGTTATGTGCAACTATCTGTGCTCTTTTATCTGAATTTTAACTAGAAGAATGAAAAGAAGAGGAAGCTTCCTTACCAGTAATGTCATGTCTTAAAAAGAACAGCTTCTTCTACTCCAGACAGAATTATTGTAAGTTTAAGGCTGTCACAGAAAAATTCAAAGGAAACTGGTGAGATAATTTTATACATGTAAAATGACTTTAATTTAATCATGTTGTAAACCAGAAAGGTTATCTGTTATTAGGGGACATCAATGCATTTTCCAGAAGCATTTGAAAATGTTGTTTTATTTGCGAGAAAATTTAAAAATTATTTTGTTTTCTGAACATCTGAACTCACAATAAATTATAAGAATGGTCTGAGCAATTTACTTGGTGACCTCATTTTTTTAAGGTACATTTTCAACATTTTCTTCCATAGGATTTCTTATCTTTTATAGGTGAAACTCAGAGTTATCAAAAAGTTGTTTCCACAGACACTAAAATACACAGAACTTTCTTCAGCCTGTACGTCTTTTCAGCAAATAATGGTCAGGTGGAATCCTTATGTGGATGTTTTCTAAAGCTTAAAGTCTCTATATTCTAACTGGTAAGGAAGGGATAATAACAGTGACTGTCTTGGTAAAGTGCTTTTTAGGCTTTTGAATTCAAAGTGCTATATAAGAACAGAGTCTTTTATCATTTAATTTGAGATTCTAGCCAGAATAAAGAATTCATGGTGGGTGAAAATTGAAAACAGTGGCTGAAAGGAATGAGGTTAGTACAGAAACCTTTAAAGTGCAAAAATGTTCTGATCCTGTTCACTATGATTTTCAGAGCAATTGCAAGTAATTTTTTGTCCTATCTAAACCAATTTGCCAATCTTTAGTTACTGCTATTGCTCTTATTGCATATGTTTTTTGTTACTCTTGCTTTTGCTCTGTCAGTAGCACATTATACTTAATAACTCATACGTTTTGTTTCCCTTTAGTTTATCCACTGCAAAGGACACTTTAGTACTACACTGAAAAAAAAGAAGTTCCATCCAAATTAATAAATGATGGTAATTTTAAAGTATAATAATTTAAAGATGTAATAGGAATGCAATTGCTAAGAAGAAATGTTGTATATACTATTTTTAGTCTTGTAAAGGTATGCAATTTAAGCTTAACACAGATGACCATTATAAGAGCATTTGAATTTTAAATTTGCTCTCTCTCCCTTGAAGAAATTAACAAAACCCTCAGTGATATGAGTATTCAGAACTGAATCTCATATTTTTAATTGCCAACATAATTCAGAAATTTTCTATTTAGAACTGTCATGGTTTAACTCATATTAAATCCAAAAAAACAGCACTATACCAGCTACCAGGAAGAAAATTCAGTCTCTCCCAGCCAAAACCAGGACAAGAATGCATTCTAAAAAATGGACAAATCTAGTTAAAAAGCCACATGAGAGCAATTCTTTCATTTTTTGAAGAGATTAAACTTTTTCCACTGGTGTAACTCGGAAGATGTGACTACTAATGGTTATATCCATTCTTCTTCTATACTGAAGCAATATATTTGGGGAGGTCTGGGACAGAGGAATGGCAAAGCAAGCAGTTGCTTAAGATGGGCTGTATATGACTAACCGCTGAGACTAGAGATCTCATAGAAGAAAGTCCTGTTTGCATAACTCACAAAAAATTAATTGTTTTATTCTCATACTTGGTTTAGTTTTGTTTTGTTCTTTTGTTGTAGAGTTTTCTTCTGAATCTGGAAAGAGGCTGGTTAACATTGTTCCAGAAGATGTCTGATCTAGCCAGGTATTGCAGATCTTAAGTTCTTCATAGACAGCTTCATTTGTTCATCACATAGATGTGTTCTTCATTTCTGTTAGTAGTTCTTGACACAAGTATGCAGGCCTCATCATCAAATCAATACATAAGGAGAGTTCTGAAGTCAGGGGTTTGAGACTAATTTTAAACATTTTGCATAAATGTGAATAGCAAATAAAATCACCTTCATTTCAATGTATAAAGATAATGGCAGCCTATGGAAGTGATACATTGCTCCCTACCCAGATTAAAGTTTGATTTAGAAATGAGTAATTTCACAAAAGTAATACTTTTGAGATTTGCAGGTCTGACCTTGCCTTGAAGTTTTATGTCCAGAGGCTTTTCAAAGAGGCATTTTTTCATTCTGGCTTAAACCTCTAGGAGAAAATGCAGCCCATTGGCTTAGACTTGATTTTCATACTTTACTCCCACACATTGATATACACAAAAAGGTTGGATAAATTTCTTATTTTTAGAACAATTAAGAAATGTATACTTTCTGCTAATTTAAGGGAACATTTTGATTGAACGTATGAGGCAAAAAAATCTTACTTTGATGTCATAGCATCTTACCAGGCAGGCAATGCATATTAGAGCCTCACTTTTGCAGTAACAGCTCAGAGATCCACAGACAAAATGCTGCAAGGACACAGAAAAGAGGCCAGACCTTGAAATGCATGTTTGAATAATAATATTTCCTAAGGTTTTAAGGTATTCGGGTCATTTTTAAACTTTGATTGTTGATTTCTATTAGAAAAATAAATTCCAAAGAATAGCAGGCTTTTCTGGGATGTGCTTTTTAGGCACTAAAAAAATATCCTCCTGACAACAATGAACTAGGTCCTGCATCTGTGACAGTATCACAGGAGAATCTAAGAATATGCTATGACTTCCTGTAGAAAGGGCAAATTAGGAAGTTGTAAATTAGGTGCAAAAAGAAGGCATGGTGGCTTGGTTTGGTTTTAGACAATATGACCCTGAAGAAAATGTTCCCAAATTAGTCTTACTTGCAGTTCCATATGTTTATTTCTGCTCTTTAACATTTTGTTTAGGGAACATTCCATCAAAATTCAGGTTCACTTAAAAAATAAGTGTAAGCTTGCTAACATGCCTACAGATTTACAGGAAACTTTAAATGCAGTTTAATTAGACTACTTTTTCATATGAAATGCAGCACCTTTTGCATAGTGTCAAGTACGTTTTGAAGTCTCAGGGGCTGTAAATAACTTAGTTGTTAAAAACACAAAGGAAACATCCTGAAGGCTTACTTTGTCGTGTCTTTGGTAAATGAACAGCAAAAACTAGGCTTTGTGTCTTTTAATTCTTTGAATTTGGTGACAGAAATTTAGAAGAGTTAAATAGAGGTTGAATGTGGTCCTACAAGCCCTTCAGAATGGTGTTCAGCTGTTCATGCGATAAGGTTAAACAGAAAATTCTTTTGCCTTTCTCTATAATAGGCTGCTCGTTTAATGTTCATTATTTAAAACTAAAGAGGCATAAAGGAAATATATAAATTATCATTTAGATGTCAAATTATAAAATAAACTTAATAGGGACTTAATAAATTCAAGTACCAATTGGAGATTAAATACATTCAACAGACATTATTCTCTAAGACACACCGTACTCCATTAAAAACATAAAATGAAGAAATTAAATCTAATGATGGCTTTTGAAATTATTGAATGACATATGTTAATCCTTTTTAATCCTTAACTTTCCTACAAAGAAATTTGGACATTTTAATTAATATACACTAAGCAGCTCTCATTTGCTCAGAGCTGGTTAATGGGCCAAAAGATGATGATAGAAAACAGTCACTCCTCATCTTCTTACTGTCTGTATGCTTCTCCTCCTCCGAGAGGACTGGTCAGCTACAGATGTTGAGGTCTGCAAGCTGTACCCTCCTAAGCTTCAGTACAATTTTGGTAGCTCTCCTGGACCACAGTCAGGAGACATTTTAGAGCAATGCAACTTTGAGTGAAATAATTTAGATCAAGCACTGTTGATGTACCTCTTCCCTCAAAATGGGAAATGGACTAACTTTAAAATCTTTAAAATCTTTGGAAAATCTCCTGATATCCTTTGTGGACATTTTCAATCTCCTACATGAAATTTGGTATGGGAAAAGAAGGCAGTAATAGAAGTCCAAGAGAAAATTTTAAAAATACTGAAATTTCATGTGAAAGCTTTTCTAGTAACTTTAGAGGACCCTGGACAAAATTGGTTTAGATATTTGGTTACTTATCTGGACAAAATATTGATGCCTTATTGTCTTAAAACCAAGAAAAGGCATTATGTAAATTTAAAATTATGTATTTTGTATTCTGGATCATCCTATTACACTGATCATTTAATTTTCTACTATGTATTTGCAATGTTACATCATCACCATCATTGCTCACAATTATTGAGAAATTACCTGCTTCCTTTACTGATGAATGGTTTTCACTTTTTTAAAGAGGCACCTTGTTAATATTTTTTTTTTTAAGGGAGTAGTGTGGCAGTTGCACTCTTCCCCACTCTGAGAACTGCTGTGGCAGTTGTACATCCCCCCTCTCCTTCAATGGGGCAGTTAATGGCTCTTTTTTGGGACCCGGAGTCAGTTGGACAGGGTCGTTAGCAGAGGAGGAGGGGCCCAGAGAAGCTGAGAAGCTTCTGGAATGCCCACAGCCAGATCTGATCAGACTAAAAAAACTGTGTTCCCGCCGAAGATTCTTTTTGAGTGGTCTTCTCCCGAGAAGCGGGTCTGTGTTGGAGCTCTCCTCTTAGGTGGAAACGCCATCTAAGGAAACTTCCCAGGACTGGGAGTGCCTCACCTCCTCATTTGAGTGAGTGATAATTTAAGTCCTTGCCGACCAAGTGTAGTCCTTGCCGAATCAGGCGAGTGTAGTATCTTGGAGTCAGAGGGCTCTGGTTTTGTTTCTTGTGAGTGTGTGCATGCATGCTGTGGATCCTCATTATTCTCATTTGCTGCACTCCAATAATCTCCTCAACTGATATCTGAAACTTTATCTTATATTATCAGAGTGCTAACTAATTGTGTAAACCCTGTTTTGGTTGGTTCATTGGCTGTGCTTTTCTGGCCAGAATAAAGTCTGTTTTGGAACTTGTTTTGCCCCCTAAAACTGACTTTGGGGTCCCTCTGTGACAAGTAGTTTTTCTTTTTTTTTTTTTTTTTCCCCAATATTTCACTCCCTGTTCTTAGTGTAAATTGATTAAAATCCTCTGAAATACATGTAGTTGAACTGATAAATTAATTGGACTTTCTTAAAAATGTAATAATTTTTGAATTTATAAAATGTTATGTTCTTTCGGAATCACAGAAAATATATATATTTTTTACAATGTCCAAACTAGGCATTGCCTAAGTATTCAATTGTTTATGAATGCCTTCTCCTATCTTTGCTAGTCTTGTATTTCGGTAGTGTCTCTGTAGTGTGAGTAGCTGACCAGCATCCTAAGTATCATTAAATAATAAATCACTAAGAATTATTGACCTCTTCATATTCCAGGTCACACAATCCAACATTTCTGAGGATTCTCTTTAACTCTTGTGGATTAGTGAACTGAAAATACACTTTGTCATTGAAACAAAGGAAGAAAATACAAGGAGAAAGATTTCCATTGTAGGTTCCCATTCTCAGAGCAGGATAACTTTGTCCCGAGAGAGAGACTAACACCATTTCCCTTTGGAACTGTTGAGTTTCTTTTCACATGCTGATTGAATCTTACAATGTGTTTGTGTTTATTGTGTTAAACATATGTTGAAACATTATTTAATGTTCTTAATCTTACATTATGACAGAAGGAGAGAAGTAGAGGGGAATAACTTCCTGGACATCTGGTATTTGATCCTGGACTGTGTGAACTAGTGTTGAAGCACTGTGACCTGTTTAGGTGAATCTAGTAGAATTTCTATTCAGGAAAGACAAGCAAAAAAGAACTGGGAAAAAAGAAAAAAAAGGACCATTTTTCAACACAGCAGTAGCAATTTAGGAGAAACACATTACCTGCCTATTTCCTGTACTTGCTACTAATTCAGGCTAAATACTTCTTTGGTTCGCCCCTTTTGTGTCATGAAAAGGTATTCATTACCCTAAATGCAGTTTCAGGCTTTGTGTCAGCTTGTAATAGTGCAGTTTATCACCACAGCAAGAGCAAAAAGCACAGAAAAATTAGGTTAATCAATACCACTGCAGTGAGTTTGACATCACATTCAGGAAAAGTTTAGCATGTCATTCCTAACTACAGGCCATAAACTGCCTGAGGTCTGTGTATGCTCTTGATGTGAATGCTGGTTCTTCATGCAGATCGAGGGCAGAATATAGCCGCCAGCTTTTGCTAATCATGCACCTCCTGCAGACCACTAGTATCTTGGATTGTAAAAAGTGCAACATCACTGCTTCCAATATTCTTCCTGGAAAACAAACCCAAAACAAAACAAAACAAACAAAAACCCCCAAACAAACAAACCACCACCACCAAACCTTACAATATTTCTGAGTCTCTAATTGGCAGATCTAGGTAGAATCTGTAACCCAATGTTCTATTTAAAACCTATGCTTATAAGCAATACATTTTTTTTAACATTTAAAACTATTGATTCAGTGTTTGGAGAGTGGGATTTGTTGTTGGGTGCTGTGTTCAGGTTCCTATGAGCATTTTGGTACCTTTACACTGGATCAAGGTTGGAAATGACAAACTGACACTGGAGGAAGTATTTTTGAGGCACTTCATTAGCAAGGGAAGGGATGTAGAATAATATGCTTACAATCATAGGGAATTTAGGAGGAAAACCAACCAACCTCTTTTAACACTACAAAAACACAGGACTTCCAAAAATGTGCAGATTCACATCTATGATAAAAAATTATGTGAATCACCTTATTTATGGAAATACCATGTTCTTTCATAGTAAAAGGGAACTTGAGTAAATGCTGGTGATGGCTGTGACGATACTTTGTGATGACAATGACAAGCTTATGACAACTTTTTTAACACTGAAAGTTTACATCTGTGCCCTTTGTCTCAAAACTTCCCATAGTCTTGTGTGTTGAGATCACCTGTGAATAGATAGTTTCCATCTTTAAGGTATTTGTTAAAAAACACAAGTTTGCTTATAGTTCACTCAGAGCAAGGATTGAGCACCACGGTTTTTATCATTGCACAAAGTATCGGTATAGTTTAAAACATATTTTCTATTAATTACTTTAGAAAAGATGTTGTTGAAGATATGTCAGCATTTACTGCAAACCCTTAGTAAAATATTCCTTTTTTAAGATGTACTGTGTACACTTTATACAATTAATAGTCTGAGATAAAGTTCAGAGACTCAAGGATGAATATCACTCAATTTACAGAAACCTGTGGTCCACATCCTCAATAGTCTTAAAGAGACATTACTTTGTTGAAATCAATAGGGCTCTACAGAATTACTCCAACTCAGAATTTGTACTAGAATGTTTATCTAAAGCTAATTTAAAAATCTTTGATCTTGAAATTGAGTTAGGTAGTTCATAAATATAGGCTTTTCTGCAAGAGTTTTGATATGAGTGCAGTTTTTACTTTAACAAGGACACAAGGACTACTCTCAGCATAAATTAGAGATAAAACAGGAAGAGGAAAAAGAACAATTAGAAAGATTACACTGGTCAACTGATAAGGCTTGAGTACAAGTGAGATATGTTCATTGTATTAACCCTGAGCTTTTTTATACTGAAAATGAAGTTCTGATGTGCTATTAAAATTTCACAACCTAAGGTTTATTTCTGACGTCTTTTTCTGTTTACATTTTTTATGTTAAAAAGCCCCCTCGCCACTGTTAGATGATTTTGTTTTAAAGTCAGAAGGGGACCATTATAGTAATTTAGTCTGAATTTTTGTATAATGCCTGCCACACGCTTTGAAGCAAACTAATATTTTCTCCATAATAATTTGTATTTTTATTTCTGTTTTTTGTTTTTCACAGTATTTCTACAAAGGGTGATATGGATTTCACTGGGGACAATGTGTCACCCTATGATTTAAGTTGGCTGTAGCGCAGCCACAGGCACTCATCCCTGCTATTTTATCTCTCTTATTCAAAGAACAGGTAGCATTTTGTGGGACAGGCCTTCCAAATCCTTCCAGTGCTTATGTCTTACATACTAGATTCTTTTCTTCCTGAGCCTGTAAATATTAATGCAGAAGCACATTTAAATGCTTATAGATTTGTTTATTTGTTGTAAATGGGTCTTAAACAACTGCACTTTTTAATTGGTATTTTGAATTATTTAGTCATAGTTTTGTCTTTGACTACTATTATTATCATAATTTTATCATAATTTTTAATCACACTGGAACACATTGTCATGTACTGATAAGGATAATGGCCGAAACATTGTGTCAAAACCAGTTCATCCAGCCACAGGAGATGATACATTCATTATAGGGTGAACTGCGATTTACATATCAATGACAAGCTATGGAGCCGCAGCCCAGGCCAGCTGGCTGATACAGGAAGTGGGGGACGTGCCCATGCTCTAGGGCACATAGCTTCACCTTCTGATACACCCAGCATGGCACAAAGGGAAAAGCTGAGACCCTTCAACATGGCCTGAGACTTGTCAGTCTCTCACAATCACCCTTTCCCTCCCAGACTTTTCTCTCTTTCAAAACTCCACAAAAGAACAGAAGTTATGCAAGCAGGCAACCCAGAGAGCTATAAAAGCCCATCTTGTGCAAGCACTGGTGGTGCCCACCCACCATCCTGAGGACCACTCTGCCCACCAGTCTCACCACATGAACCGAACAAGACACCAGAAGACGTCACAAATCGCTGGACCCGAGACTGCAAATTCCATCACTTATAAAGTGGAACCATAAGGATGGTGAAATCTTTCTCTCTCTATTCTGTCTTCCCCATACTTCTACTTTTTTGTTTTCCTTCTTGTATGTAACATAGTAACATAAGATTTACAGCCCCGCATATGCTGCAAAATCTTAATGTTTACCAATCAAACCTACAATAATGTAAATCCTTCTGCCACGGAATCATATACCATTGGGCCAAGCTGCAAAATAAAAGCCTTTTGTTTGCGGACCTTCACAGTATCACAGTATCACAGTACCTTAAGTACTGTGTGTACTGTTTTCCAACCAAAGGGGACCCATGAACCTGAGTAATTTCTCCCTCTCACTCATACCTGAGGGCGGGACGTGACACATATTTCTGAAAAACTGGAGAGCAAAACTCAGGCTTCCAGCCTTGGAACGTACCATCCTAACAGCCAGTTTCTTGTAACGCTTTGCTCTATTACTCTGTCATTTGACAGAGGAGGAAGGACAGAGGCAGACTACTAGTCAGTTAATCACATATATTAAGATATTTATCCTAAAGTAATCAGTGTTATTCACACTTGCAGGCCCAAGTATGTTATGCTCATTAAAAATGCAAACTCAAGGACTCCAGCTGTGATTCTGGATTAAATTATCTAAAGGAATTTTGCAGTTGCAAGCCAAACATCAAATTCAGTGAGAGTCCAAAGGGAGAGTAACATGATGAGGGTGGCAATAAAGGTGCTTTGGACCACAGAGTGATTCACCTAGTCTTGGGGCCCCTTCAAGTGTTGGCAACGGTGCAGTGGATGCTTGTAGGCAGACCAATGTCTTTGAGTACTTTATTCCGGAGGCTAAGAAAAAATACACTGTGTATTTTGTCAGCCCTGATATTCTCTGGATAATGGCCAAAGAGAAAAGCATTTGTCTACCACGTGTGTCTACTTAAAAGCTGGAACAAATCTTCATTTTTATTAAACAAGTCACTCACTCATGGCCTTCATTTTTGCCTAGCAAGTGCAAATGATTTTCTGGAGCATTTTTGTGCAATTATGCTCTTTCCTGGAAAATCTACATTAGGAAGGAGATACTTTATTAATATAAAATGAAATGTTGTTAACCACCTAACAGCCAAAACCAAATGAAATTTCATATCTCTGTGTCTCTATTAGACTTAACATGTGCATCATAATTTTTGTACACTGCATATCATCCAAATTAATTTAAATGAATTTTATACTGTGATATAATGTGATGAACTAAATAAGAGGAATGATAATCGTCATGACTAGTTATGTATGAAGATTGGAAAATTGAGATTGGACCTATTTGCTAAAATCTAGGAGGCTTTTTATAGTAATAATAATAATTTTACTGAGTTTTCAAGTGAAATATCATTTGGGAAAACCATGATAAAATTCAGAAATGCTAAGTACTACTACATGATCAGACACTATTATGTAGGGAAAAAATTCTGCTTTGAAATCCAAAACTTTTGGAACCTAGTGTTTTGTCTATGAAAAGTTGTTACCAGAGTTGTATGACAGTTTGGCATGGTGTACTGAGTCTATATTAATAATTATGAAAAGTGGCATTTTCTATTTGTAGAGATTCATATGAAACTCTAGTTAAACTTCACATCTGCTCACACCACCTGAAAGGTCCATGAATGAGGCAAACAGTTCTCTATAGTTTAATAACACAATATGTGAACAGATTATTGGAATGTTTCTCAATATTCAGAAGATTGTTTGACAAACAGGCAGGAAGACGTGACAGCAGACAAGCATTTTGGTATAACTTCCAGGTTTATTAAAAAAGTTTGGAGCTTCTTCAATTAGGCAGATTCTAGTTCTATGATTAGAAATTTGGAAGAACAATGTCTAAAAATAACAGTCTGAAAACATCAAAGGATTTTCTTATACCACAGCAAAATCTTCTGGATGTTTAAATAAATAGATGCAAACATCTCTCCCCTGCATGAGATATAAAGTAATTACGCTTATCTCAGTGTAGAAGACTATTTTTAAGTTATCACCTCTTCCTACTCTTAGGATTAAGTTATATTTCAGTTTGAGAAAAAATGATTTAAGGCCCAGTATTGTTGTAACATTGGGTACCTCTGCTTTGACATTTGACTGCATTAGATGCATCTAAAAGATGCAAATTTGCAAATCTTTAGGTTGAATGTGTTCCTGGACTATTTACCAGGAGCCAAGATGGAGCTCCTCTGAGATGCTATTGAGAGTACCCCACATGCATTATGGGCAGAATATACCATCCTTGAGAGGAAAGCACATTTTCTCGTTCTCTGCATATGCAGAAATTTCTGCTAGTGATAGAAAGACAATCTGAGATACAGAAATTTATGTCGTTTTGTTTATTAAGCATAGACATACATTGCCCCTGTAGGACCAGCAACTGCTTCAAGCTTCATTGCTAGTAAACAAGCAATGGTACTGGAATGATACTGGTCCACAACACATGAAGCCCTGATTTGTCTGTCTTTGCATCATACCAGTTGCTAATGTACGTTAGTTCAGTGATGGCAACCGTTAAACTGATGTCAAAATGCATTTTAATGGATGAAGTATTGTTGATACAAAGACTATAATAGGTGAGGACCTACATACCCTCTGTAATAATCATAGGTTTTAAATGTAGGAAAGGTCTGATTCTAAGGGAGCATTTTCATATGAAGGGTCTCAGGCTGCAGTGTCCTGTACAAGTGTTTAGTACAATATTAACTTAATACTAAATTCTTTATTGTTACATCCCTACTGTCTCTCAGGATTTTTATTCTGACTGTAGCGTCATATGATAGATCCATTTATGCCTCTCTTTCTGCATTTTTTCCATTTGTAGATATCTTTACTGCATCTCCCTACTAACATGTTTAACATGCTATTAATACTTTAGTCAACTAGCATCTACTGCTGTATTATTAAAAATAAGTTTTCCATGGTACTGTGTCACAACATGTATAGATGGCCAAAACACATCAGTTGATTTTGTCCTGGGTTTACCTTGCATGTAATTCTAGCACAACTGTAATTTATTCAAATAACCAGAATTACTCTATACCCAACACAATATAAATTGCAGCTACAACAAATAAACATCAGACAATGCTGTCAAAATCTTTCTTAATGTATGAATAATATAATAATATCAATATTCCTACTAGTAAGTATTTGAGATAATAGCTCATCAGTGAAGGGGAAATATAAGGGTTAAAGAGAACAAGCAGAAAAATATCTTTGAAAAACTCAGAACTTCCCACAATGTCTACAACTCCTGCTCCAGTTAGTGTTGGGGCATATGACATCCCATAAGATGATTCTAATTGTGATATCAATACTAAAGAGAGTACTAGAGATTGCACTGAAATGAAATTTGTTCTATGAGGAAATAGATATGTGTGAAATCAACTATTCTTATGAAATATTCTGACTGCTAAAGGGATGTGGCAATAGCCACAGTTTGAAAAGGACTATGCTTTGGTCATCATTTTTTCTTAAATCTCTTTTATTCTCTTTTTCTTCCTTCTGGGGTCAGTACCCACTGTGATTTCCTACTTGACCAATGCAGCATTAACTAGCATCTTCTACAGAAGATTTCTCTTTTATATTCACCCTGGTGTTCAGGCACCATGAGAAAGGTTTATAAGTTTTAGCATTGCTTTAACCATGACACCTGCTTAGTACTGATTCATGTCCATCTGTCTTCAATGAAACATAAAGTAAGCTTGCATCTTCTTGCACAAGATTATGTAGATGTGACATTATAATATTAATTGCAACCCATGGCATTGTAGAAGAAAATAAAATAATTATTCAAATTCTTAAAATAACCTACTATGATTTTTGAAAATTTTGAAAATAATGTTGTTTCCAGCGTCTTTCAATTATAAATCCAAAGGGGAACTCTTGGTAGACAGGGATCTGCAAATCATATAACAATTTTCAGGGAACATAAAATGTCATACGATCTCTATCTTAAGTCTGCATAGACTTTGCCATAGTACTTTCCATGAGAGAGTAATTCATTATCCTTGATAAAGGCATCCTAACTGGGAGTCATTTGTTCTTCACTGACTATGAAAGCACATTACAGATATAACTTAATCAAGACTGTATGTTTTGATAGCTAAATTGAGATGAGATGAATCCCACTTCTGCTGAGTTTCTCAAAACCTTTATCAACAATTTTCCTGGTAGAGGTTGGTCTTTCTGTGTTCCTTTCTGAGATAAGAACTTGAAAAGTGTCTAATGATATATGGTGTAGAACAATGACTTTTTTTTTTTTCCTCCCAGAATCTTGTGTTGAAACGTTGCCATTGGTTGCTACTTTAACAAATCTAGAAGGGATGGTAGGACCATTATCCATACAGAAATATCATAGCAATAATGTAGTATTGCCATAGACAGAAACACTGGAAATAAAGTTGTTTCCAAAGCATTATTAATAGAATCAGTGTTTTGCACTGGCATTGCACACAGTTCACCAATTCACCTATATGCTATTGGTGATGTAGATCATTGTTCTAACCTCCTGTTAAGTAATAAGATAGGTGATATGTGTATTTGTGAGTAAAAGTCCTGTGCATACGGAATGTTATATATATCAGAGGAGGAAGATGCTATCCTTCATAGAACATCTGTAATCAAATCAAGAACTTCAAGCACAGTATAACAAAGTTTTAAAGTACTATAATCATATATATAGGTATATAAATATGTATATACTTATACAGTACTTAAACATCTTTATTTGATCACAGCTGTTCCATTTGGTGTGCAGATGTACTTGCATTTTAACCTGCAAAACCTCAAGTTTGTGGAAACATTGACTGGTGAAAATATGAAAAGCATATTTCAAGGTTTTCTCTTTCCTTTGCTTAAGAAATGCTGTGAAACGTGATGTGAAACATGGAATGTTCCATCAGTTGTATAAATAAGTGAAAACATTTGTCCTTCTGATCCCCTTGGACCATGTAAATGCAGTTAGGATAAAATGGCTGTTAAGAAAATGGAACATAATTATACCTGACTTATTCCAAATACCCTCAGTATAACTCAAACTGAGGAAGCTTAATATTTAAGAGAAGGCAATTAAGATAGCAGTCTTTTTGCTTAACATTTCTCCTCAGTGTTTCTTTGTCAAGCAGTTTGGATTGTTTATATTCGGTATAGATTCTGTATATAATATGACAGGAAAATGCCGTCATTCACTGGGGCACTGGTAGTTTAACGTGATTGCTGCTGCAGGAGAAAGGTCTGCAGTAATTCTCCTACTCCTCTGAAAAGAGCTCTTTAAATCAACAGAGGTCTGAGATTCATTCTTTTTGCCTGAGTATTAATAACTAAGTTAATTGGTTTGGGATTTCACTTATTGAATCCTTGTAAAACAAAGAAGAAATACATTTGTCAATACAAAAACACATCTAAAGAAAACAATTCATTTGGTTGCAATGTAAAATAGAATTTCAGATGTGATTAACTCTTTTATTTAGATTGTAGTCTGCTGAGGCAAGAAACTCTATACAATGTCTAGCATCTGCAGGTCCGTGCTATGGAGGCTCTTCTCTGCTACTCCAGTCAAACTGGAATCTGTTTTTAAGTACATACTTATATATTTTCATGCCAGTTAGGATGAAACTGTCAAAATACTGAAAGTCACTTTTAGTCTTTTCTTGATTTGACAGGTTACTTGCCAGGCCAGTACATTTTAAAATAAGGAATCTAATCTTTTAACACCAGCCCATATATGTATACAGGTCACTTTACTGTATCTCAAACTCTGAAAGGAAAAAAAAGAATTAATTTCACCTGCCCTATTGTGATTTTCAGTTAATATCTGTAAGTTTTTATGAAGTTATGGACTGTAATCAGTAGTCTCTTAGATACCTTATTTAATTATAGATCAATTATCTCAACTGAAATTCTGCCTATTTATTTTAAGTCAAACGATGGGACAGCGTGATGATTCTTATTAAAGTTTTTACTTTCCTTAGGCATTTGTAAATCAAATCGAGTGCAGATCTCCTCTGGAATAATCCAGATACTTCATCTTGTATATTTCAGCTATAATGTAGGTTATTTAATTCTAGACCTGAACAGAGTTTCATTACAGTGAGCACTTCGTGCAATTTTTCATTTCCCAGGTTTGCCATGTCTCAGTTTCCTTACTACATGTTTTTTTCTTTTGCATCTAAACTTGTTAGCCAAAAGTTGGCTCAGTCATGATTGAATACATCATATTCCTTTGTGGATGCAAGCCTAATACATGAGGCAGCAGGATCAGAGTAACGCATCCAAACAGATAGACTTTGACGCTTAACTGTGTAATATATGACAGTAATGACAGACATCTTTACTGAGAGTTGCTAAGCAGAATAAAACAATGTGAAATATGAGAGATTCAGTGGTGTATTCGTGTATTTTTGTCCTTTGGAATGACAAGTATGATGATGAAAAAATCTCTCTGTCACCTGTGATGGCTAAATTCCTCTATCTTGCTAAAAGAATACCCTGTAAGCTTTCTTGTGCTGCCTACCATGCTCTCAACTTTGCTTTCTTGGGACTAAGTATATGACTGATAGAGTAATGATGTTACAGATATATCCGCTCTTAAGCTTTTCAACTGAGACAAAATAAACAGTGAACACTAAGAAGAGGAAACATAAAATTAAACATTGTTCTGATTCCTCTGATTAATTCCCTGACAAATTAGGAAAAAAAATGTTATCTTATTCAGCATGGTCCATTTGATAAAAATACACTTACAAAAGATATGGATAGTGCATTTATGAAAGCATTAACAGGGTAGTGAGACAGGTGGATAGAAACTACTCACATTTTAAGGAGCTGACAGTGTTCACAGTATGTTTGGGATTGGAAGGGATCTCAAAAGATCGTCTAGTCCAATCCCCCTGCTGGAGCAGGAACACTTAGGTGAGGTCGCACAGGAACATGTCCAGGTGGGTTTTGAATGTCTCCAGCGAAGGAGACTCCACAACCCCCCTGGGCAGCCTGTTCCAGTGCTCCGTCACCCTCACTGAGAAGAAGTTTTTTCTCAAATTTAAGTGGAACCTCTTGTGTTCCAGCTTGATCCCATTACCCCTTGTCCTATCATTGTTTGCCACCGAGAAGAGCCTGGATCCATCCTCGTGGCACTCACCTGTTATATATTTATAAAAATTAATAAGGTCCCCCCTTAGTCTCCTCTTCTCCAAACTAAAAAGACCCAGCTCCCTCAGCCTTTCTTCATAAGGGAGGTGCTCCACTCCCTTAATCATCTTTGTTGCCCTACACTGGACCCTCTCCAGCAGTTCCCTGTCCTTCTTGAACTGAGGGGCCCAGAACTGGACACAATATTTCAGATGGGGTCTCACCAAGGCGGAGTAGAGGGGAAGGAGGACCTCTCTCGATCTACTAACCACCCCCCTTGTAATACACGCGAGGATGCCATTGGCCTTCCTCGCCACAAGGGCACAGTGCTGGCTCATGGTCATCCTGTTGTCCACCAGGACCCCCAGGTCCCTTTCCCCTACACTGCTCTCTAATATGTAATTTCCCGACCTATACTGGAACCTCAAGCATATTGATCAGAAGCAGTAAGATCTGTCAGAATTATATGTTGATAAAATCATGACCAAAACAAGGATCATGTCTCATTAGTGTTGCTGCTGGATAACCGTCCTTGATTTTATTTAGAAACTCCATTTTTTTTCTATCTGCTTCAGTTGACAGAATGGATAGTTTTCTTTTTCTATTGAGTGATTTATGATTCCTGCACTACATGTAAGAATCACGAATATCCACTACAGCTCTATGTCTAAAAGTCTTTCTAGTCCAGATAGAGAAATTGAGTTAGAATCATTCTTCATCTGCCAGTATACCTCACAATGAAAGTGAAACAGATTATTCACAGAGAATGATCTATTGGTTGAAATCAGACCATCTTTCATAGTAATGAAAGCTGATGTGAACTTTAAAAGATCTCTTCAGAAACAATTTTTTTCCAAATGATTTTTTTTCTATACATTATATTAACTCTTTGAGATATTTGATCAATTAAATAAGAGACCTAAGTGGTGGTTTTGTGTCTGACATTGGATGAGTTAATTTTACTTTGAAGGCATAAGAATTTGCTTAGTCACAAAAATATTTTAAATCTTAAAAAATGATAACTTTTGCTTTGTTCACATATTCAAATGAAAAAATATTTAATGAATACTTATTAACAAATTTAAGAAGTGTTCAAACACATGAAACAATTTCAAAATTTCTGTTATTTTAACTATTTTTGCATGGTATTGGATAATTTCTTTAAAAATATTTTGCTTCTTGAATACTGGAATATCCTCTTTGTCTAGTGCTTTTCTTCTCTGTTGTATGCTATTTTCCTATACTTGACTGCACATCTAATTCTTTTCCCTGTAATAACTAAGCACCTATAATACATATTGGAAAAAGAGAATATGTTTTAGGCACTGTAATTCTGGAAGTCCTGAATGTAATTTAGCTAATATTTTCCTCACTTTGAATAGTGTACATAATCTAAAAACAGGTATTGGATGAGAAAGATTAGAAAACAAAGACTGATCTTTGAATAAACTTAAAAAGGGCTGGGTGATCTCTTACTGAGATTTCAGGATAGAGATGTAGTCAAAAGTACCCCACCACCAATTTTTTAGGAAAGAAAAATAATAGAATTAAAGTAGTTGTTTTATCATGCATTGTGGATATGTGGGTAATCTGACATTTCAATTACTGGAACAAATGAATGACATATACATGAATGCTCAGTGAATGCAGCAAATACAGATAGCAGCAGTCTAAAGCTATGCTGATAAATACTTTGATAAATTAAATTATTTTTTAAAATCATGGGTTTTAATCCATGGAAAGACAAAACTACTTTTTCTTTTTTTTTTTTTTTTTTTCCCTCGGCTATTGTTGATGACTGGAAAACTCTGAAAGTTTTCTTGAGAATCCTTTGTCTTGCATGTTTCTCCTCCTAAAGATCTTACCCTCAAATGCCTCAGCCAGACAAGAAACCTGATGTGGCAGGGAGGGCACCCCAGCAGTATTTGGCAGGACTGATAGGTGCACAAGGTCTGGAAAGGATGTTTCAGCAAACATTGAGAAAGAAAATAGCTCAAAGATGAGATACAAAAGAACTCAAAGATAAGAAATATTGCAGCAACAGAATAATGTGAGGAAGTGCCACAAACCAGCCTCTCATTTTATGACCTTTTCAGCAACAGATGATCTGGCAGAATGTATCCATTTTATAAAACCAATATCTCTGTTCATTGTATTTGTAATTGCATTCCTCATATATTAACTTTGGCCACAGCTATTTATTGTGTCAAGGTAAACTGAAATTAAGCCAAAGGTGTTGATTTTTTGGTTTTGTTTTGTTTTAGAATTTTAGGTTTGGGTTCTTTGCCTTAAACTTACTGGACGTTTCACACGTGCTTCTTAGGCTCTTACTCATAAACATGAAGCAAAAGGGATGCAAAGCAATCTAGAAAAAAAAAAAAATCACTACTTGGGCTATGCTCTAAGCTATGTGAAATATGGATTCAAATTTCATCACTACAGCATCGACAATGAAAATTACTTATTTCCAGAATTTAGAGTAAAGTATTTAAAAGCTGTGTAAATCCTCTTTGTGACTAGGCTAACACTACTTTATACAGAATAACTTCAGTTTTCTGAGACCAGCCATACTTGCCTAGCTCAGTTTGAGATGAAAAACAAGAGAAGTGAAACTCTGAGGATGCCTTGTCCCATCTCTGGAAGAGATACTATCCAAATTAGCTGAACTCTAAAATTTCAAAGTGTCTGGAAACTGGGAAGCTTTTTATTCAGAGCAGCTACATCTACATTTTATACATGACTCGTGGAATACAAAGGAAAGACTGCAGTCAATACTGTTTTTAATAATTGAACAATAATCTGACAGTGCTCAGAAGCATTCTTAAAAATGCCACCAAGCTAGATCTTTAGTTATAAAATGCAAAACAAGTTTTCTATGAGTCTTTGCATTTCTCTGCAAATCTTCTCAAATGGGAATATGTGCACTCATTATGATTTATTATGAAGCATTTTATTTTCACAACAGCAGCTAGCCAAGAAAAAAAAAATTGTTGAACCAAAATTAGAGACTGACCTTCAAAAGCATGAAATTAACTCCTTGGTGCATGAGATGCTAGAATCAAATTTCAGGCTTTATGTGTATGCTGGCTTTTGAACTTCCTCTTCACAAGTTGCATAGTTATGACAATGTGTGTTGTTTGCACAGCTAGAAGTCTGGGGAATGCTAATCCACTGGCTGGAGGACAGGTCTCTTCCATCAGTGACAGATGAAGAGCAGTTAATGACAAACCAATTTGAAGGCATGACCAATCCAAGAAAAAATAAAAAAGCAACCAGGCATCAGAGACAGAGAGGAAGAAAAACAGTTTTACACCAACATCAAAAAAACTATGATTACGATTTTTTTTGTCAAAAACATTCAACAGGCCGTTGTTGTAAAACAGAGACTTAAAAAAGCATTTAGTAGGCATGGCATTATAAAGTATCATGTTTTGGAAGTGTTTGTCTTTCAGAAGCTACCTGTCACAAAGAAAGATATAAGATTATTTTCAAAGATAAGTTTCTACTAAAGATTGCAATTCATCAGCCAGAAATCACATCTAATGAAAAGACTATATTTAGTTAATCGCAATATGAAAATGAGACACTGCAATTCTGTGGCAGTGGAAAAATCCAGTATGACCCTTGCACCAGAGAACCTATTTCCAGAAGACACTGGCATAATGCACTGATGAAACTTCACACAGAACCTCCTTTATAATGAGTCTGCTCTTCTGAAGAACTAAATGAAAACAGAGCTACTGCTTTCATTTAATAGATGGATTTACAAAGCCTACATTGGTAACCAAGAAGCTGGAAAATCTGTTATTGCTGAAAACTGAAAGAAAATTGAACGTTATGCAGAAAAAGTGCTTGCACTTTAAAAATACATCAAGTGGTTATGTACTATAAAGGAAAAAAAAATAATTTAGCAGAAAGACAATGCTGGTATAAGAAGAAATTGATATAAACTCATGATGGGTACAAACATGCAGGTTGTAAACTAAAATAATAATTAAAATTAGAGAAATAAGGATCTGGAAAACAAAACCACCTCTTTGTTAATGTGGTGAGGGAAAAAACCTAACTAACTTTGAGATGGAGCCTGACTGATGTGTGTAATTGTGTGCATATCCCCAAAACTGGGAGACACAATTTAATGATCCAGTATTCCTCCTGTTATCTTATGTCCCTGGGTGTCCTGGTTTTGTTAAAAAACATGTATCTCTTTTAGTGAATTTTGCCTGTCAGCTAAAGCCTTCATATTAGCTGCATTTTCCTGGAGAACCAGATACATGTTTTGGTAAACATAGCAATGGAATGCAAAGTTATTGATAAGCACGGATGGACATCTCACGAGAGGGGCAATGAGAAACAGGTGACCAAGACACTGACCAACTGTGTATAACATTCCATTCACGTGAATACTTCATATAAAAGTGGGAGATCACGAGGATCTCGTCCCTTTCCCTTTTCCTTCTTTTTGCCCTTCTTCGTCCCTTCTGCTTATGGCCGACATTAGGAGAGGACCTTGCTAGTCGTCCCTGCAAACTGAGGCCTAGTGAGAGACTGAAACCAGCTCCGGTTGGCTGCAGAGTCCAATCTAGGACTTCAGGTGCCAGTTCTGCAGTTGCTGAGACTTTCAAGATCTGCTTTTTATATTTTGTATTATTTTTTTTTATTTTTATTAGTAGTATTAGTAAAACATTTTTAATTTTTCCAACTCTCTTCTCTCTGTCCTTCTTTTCCTCCTGATTGCCTGTCCTTAGTGGGAAGGGGAGGAGAGGGAGGGGTAAATGGGGGAAGAGGGGGGAAGAGGAGGTTAACAATACATCTGCCAGGGTTTTATTGTCACCCCGCAATCTAAACCCTCGACACTGGGTTTAAAGTCATTTTTGTGCAATTGCAGATACTGCTCTTGTAACTCATAAACAAACCTAAATACTTAGAAATGGAGAAATAAAACTGACATGCTTAAGGACAAACATGGGAGTCTTCATCCAAGATATGTCACTGCTGGTGATATTTGATATAGGACACCATGTGGTGTCTCTCTCTCTTCAAGTGATGAGTGGTGTGCAATGACAGTTCAAGACCTACATGACTGTTGTGGTTAAACACCAGATGGCAATTAGGACCACACAACCGCTAATTTTCTACCCCGCAATAGGATGGGGGAGAGAATTAAAAAAGGAGAAATGAAAAAACCTCATGGGTGGAGATAAGAACAGTTTAATAGAACACCGAAGGAATATAATAACAATAAAAATAACAGAATATGCAAAACAATTAATGCACAATACAATTGCTCACCACCCACGCCATCGATAGCCCGAGCAGTGGTATTTGTCCCCCAACCAACTCCAGTTTATATACTGATAATGACATCATATGGTAAGGAATACCCTTTGGCGAGCATGGCTCAGCTGTCCTGGCTTTGCTCCCTCCCAACATCTTGTGCACCTGCAGCCTTCTCAATGAAAAGTCCTGAACTTAATGTAAAAATGACTTGGCAACAAACAAAACATCAATGTATTATCAACATTCTTCTCATACTAAATCCAAAACACAGCACCATACCAGCTACTAGGAAGAAAATTGACTCTTTCCCAGCAGAAACCAGGACAGTGACATCAGTGAAAAAACAATCTCTGGAACATAAATCCCTCGGCACTGGCACAGCATATAATACCATTCCCACTTTTTATTAATTTCTGCTTTAAGAAATCCAGTGTTTTATTTCACTGCACAGCTTTACTGATTATTTTTAAGTACTAAACTTTCAAATTTCTGTTTTCTCCAAACAAATTAAAAATAATAGCATGGGGCCAATACTGACGAGGTTCTAGCTCATGTCAGCCTTCTCAACAGTCTCCTTATACCTACCAAGATGATACATGGACTTTGCAAAGAAACTTTCCCCATGCATCTGAAGAAGAGTTTCTCACCAGTTCCTTCTCTGTAACTCTTCACAGGCTTCCAAACACTTGTTGGGTTTTCAGCTGAGCCACCTGATCGAACACTGCTGTGTAATCCCAAGTATGCTGGCTTCTAGCCAAGCCCCAAATAATAGTTCATATGCTACAGTAGATATTTGCACCATTAATTATATCACCTTTCGGTGGTGTATGGGGGCACACAACTGGAGGGTCTCACAGGTCAACACGCAATAATTCCAAAGTCATCTCTTTTGTGTGCCACCAGAAATCATAGGCTTTCATGAACTTCTAAACACTCTCTAACAGATTTCAGACTACTTGAGGAAGAAACCGTAACTTTTGTGTGCAATACTAGAGCATGAGAGTTTAAAAGTATATTTTAAAACCCTTTGAAGGAGTGGTTAACCCCGCTTATAAACCAGTCTTCAATCAACCTCACACAGAGCTCTTACAGATGCACTGAGAAGTAAAATAGCATGCCCGAGTTAAATCTCATTCTTCTGAAGAGAACTTGCATAAAAATGACATATTACCTATGTTTTAAGGAGACAGGAAGTATTTAAATGCATAGGCCTTCTGCCCAGAGGTAAGTCAGGGAGAAATGAAGATGTTATATTTCTGAACGCCAGAAGCAGCCAAAAAAATGCATTTAGTTTCTACTTGCTTTAGCCTATTGCACCTTACCACTGACCTCTGCCCTTTTTTATGTCTTCTGAGCTAGTTCCCCTTAAATTAGGTACTTCATTATTATTAATTTACTATTCTATTTATTTTGTTCTCCCTACTGACTTTAAATATATGATTCATAGACAGATCAAGTCCTAGTAGGTATTACTTCCCTTACCCATCAGGCCACAGCCGGGACAATACTTGAAGTTAAATCTGTATTTTAACTTCTTGAAGAAATAATTAAATCAGTGTTAGCAGCAGCCTGTGTGGAAAGCATCTGCCTAGTAATTCATTACCACCAGCCTGCTTCTAATTTGCCTGTGCACATGGTACCCCTGGAGTAGTGTGAGAGACGCAACAGATCATTTATATAAATTAAAATCAATAGGGGGCTGAGAAATGAGTCCAGTGGAATATCCTCTGGGCAAGTGGAAATTTTAGAGACTAAGATCTTAATCTTAGCTGCTTCCTTCTTCCATCAAGGTAAGACTTAAAAAGATTAATTATAATTTATTAAATATTAATACCTGGAAAGCTTTTGAGTGAAGATATTATATTTCTGCAGAGTCAAAATGAAGACTTCTTCAGGTTTCAAAGTACAGTATCAACATGTTGAACTTTTTCAGCTTTAAAAACTTTTTTATTTTCAATCTCAGTAAAGAGTATTTTTTTCTCTTTCTCTGAACAATATTTTTATGAAATAACTAAAATATTACTAAGAAGTATCATTTCTTATATCTATGAAATTTATTTCTTGGACCAAAGCCAGAAGGGAAAATGTTTTTTGTATTGTACTTCTACTACAATGTAACTGTTATTTTTTTATGTGTGAAGTTTGGGAAATTCATTCTATCATTGACTTTAGTAGGAACACTAGTGCTCAGGGCTATAACTTACAGTAGGTAAGAAGGTAGCCCAAAGCCTTCATGAATATATTTATATAGAGAGAGTGAATATATTTATATTTATATATATTTCTGACATTCGGAATAGGCACCCGTCTGAATGATTAAAAAGTCCCTATTATTGTAATAGCTACAGTGCTGATTTTCACAGAGTAGTTAATGAGATCTGGATGCATTGATTGACTTATTTAAAGTAATTCAGTGGGCAAATGGTGGAGTCCCGAAGCCCCTTGCTGTCACCATGAGACAGAAAACACTGCTTCTCTCAATGGGTTAAAGTTGACATGCAATAAAAAAGCCCTTTTCTTAAAGAGTAAGCAGATAACAATTCATGCTAAAATCTACATTTGCTAGTTTCAAGACATATACATTAGCCTCCCACAGAATTACATTATCATTTAGTTTGTTCTCTTCTGCCCTGGTATCTTGTACTTTAGCCCTGTTTACAATTCTTCTTATTTTAATTTAACCTAGATTATAAACACTTTGGTGTGGGGAATGTTTCTTCATTGATATAGTGAAGTGCACTGCTCATCTAATGTATGGTATGGAAAATACACAATAAGACAATCTGGGTCTTGTGAATCTAAGTTAAACACTGTTCTGGGAACCTTGGTTTTATTATATATTGAATATTTTCCACATCTTGCTTTTATCAAGCAGCACTAATCTAGAAAATAATTATATGAATGTGACCAGTAGGCGATTGCCAACAAATACTGCCATCTCATATAAAGTGTTTTCTTTTGAATCAAGCACAACTTTTATTTCCTGCACTTTGTTTCTAAGGATACAGTCATGAACAGAGAACATTTTCCTCGGGAGCTCATCTGTTCCTGCTGCTTATCCCTTACCTGAAGTCATAATCCTCTGTTTGTGGCTATAATCAGCTCTGCAGAAACTAATTGTGATGTCACAGGCAGAAGATTATGACTTCAGGGGCAGAACAAACAGCAGGAGCAGGTGACCTCTAAAACACAAGGCATCTATCTCCATGCAAAGATCATCCAAAAGAAAAATGGGAAAGAAATGTGCCTGTCTTCTCTGAGAAGAAAATGTTTATTCATATTTATGTCATTAATTGACTTCCAAGAGTTAATTTGAAGTGAATTTCTCTGTGATTATGCCAATGAGAGATAATATATTCAGTATCAGCTAACGTGGTTTGGTTTGGTTTGATTTGGTTTATAATTTTTCATTTGATTAAATGACAAATACAACTACTAATGCAATCAGCAGCTTCTCTATCTTTTCACATAAATCTGGAACCATGTAACAACTCATTTCCTCTCTAGCTAACTTTTAGTGAATTCAGTCATAAAATGTGTTAAATTTTTAGAGGCTTCTGTTTTTTCCATTTCCCTTCGTGTAGTGAACTATCAGAGGGGCCTGTATTTGATAGCTTTCTAAGAGAATGTTTGCATAAATTCACAGCTTGTTATATGACAGTGATAAAGAATCAGAGTTGGTTTTGTGTTTTTTGTTGTTGTTGTTTTGGTTTTGGCTTGTTTTTTGTTAATTTGTGGAATATTCAGAAGTTTGATAGTGCAATATTGCTAGTACTAATCAGATTTTTTTTCTTCAGTCCTCTTCTAAGAAAATGTAACTTTGAGGGCTTAACCTGGTATAAATATAAGCAGCATTTTAAAGTTTCATAGGCAAGCTTCTTGAGATCAATTCCCACTGAAAATCCCTATTTATGGCATGTCATTACTGAGATTTGGACTCAAATGTGGTTCCATCACTATGGTGGATTCATCCACAGATAATGGATTGGTGCTCTGTCTGAAAGGAGTGTACCAAGTAACATGTTGGTTTTGGTGGTCTGCGCATCAATCTATCAGGAGTCTATGTTGAAACAGACACTTATTGTAGGAAGGATTCCTGTTTTTTTCCTTTGGGTCACAATTTTTTTTCCTTTTTTTTTTTTTCATTTTAGGATAAGATTTTCATTCCTGAAGTAGGACTTTATTTTTTAGAATGAGATCCATTTATCCTGATATTTTATTTGTGAACAGCTTCACATCTACTTTGATAAGAGATGTGAACTTAGATAACTGCCTTCTTTACAAGATGAAGGGGCTATTTCCTAACACTTAGTGTCTATTGAACTATAATCCTCTCAAGAATTTTGCTCTTAAGAATGCTAGCCACAAACAGGTTACAATTTTAAAGATGTTTTTTACTGAAGGCAGCTCAGGGAAAAGTGTGGGGCTGCTCTGGGAGCTCAGATAAACCATTCTGTCAGTTTTGTGATCTGTAAATTGGAGAATACAAGCATCACGGTTTTTGTGGTCAGTGGCTGCAAAACTGCCAACAAATAGTACTAATGAGTAAACCAGTATTGTAAAGTTGCAGTACACTCTTGTAACTGATTTTCAAATACCATTTAATGATTGAATGTGGAACTGTGTAATTTGTATATGCAATCATGATCACTGACCCAACGAACTAAGGGTATTATTGGCCAGAGAATTTCATGCTCACAGTTTTTGGAAACATGCAACCAAATCAAACCAAAACAACCAACAAACGAAGAAACAAATGCAACTAACCAAACCAAACCAAAACCACGAAAAAATAAACCACACATCAGAACGTATCTCCTCTATAAGCATTTCCATCTACTGAATTTACTGCATTGGGCTAGTCCAGAATTACGAAGAATCTTCTTTTTTTAAAAGAAAATGGAAGAATAAATGCTTTTATGAAGACTAAAGTAAAATATGCAAAAATATCATTACAGCATTTTTCCAGGTGTTATGAAAAAAGCAGAAAAGCACGAGAAAACTTAAGGCAATTAAAAGAAAACCTTACTTTGTCTTTCACAGGTACTGTAAGTGGCAGATGGTGTTAGAGTTTTCTCGAAGAGTATAATAGACAGTTTAATAAAAATCTGTGTTTTTTAAATTAACTACAGTCTTTTTACAGATTTAACATCCTAATGTATTTATTTTGATAAATGTTTTAAGTTTTATCCGTTGTAATGATCCAGTCTGCACACTGGTGGAGAGTAAAATTCTCCCAGCATTTCTCTTGACCTTTTAAAAGTTCTAAAATTACTGTTAACAAAAATTTCTTTCCTACTTAATCTCTCTAATTATGATTTTTCCAGGGAAGAGCAGTGTAGACATAATGCTCATTGACATAATAGCACAGATGAGCTTAATAAGAATGCATCTAACAACATTACTTGGAACAAAGCTACATCTCTTTATGTCTCTATTTTTCTATGCAAATAAAATCATCACTGTAAAGCATTTTAGAGTTTTTATCATTATGTACAAAGTAAATGCTTTTATGGAAAATCTTATTAAACAAATTCTAGGTATCAAGGAGAAAATAAAACCATAATTTAGTTCCCTGTTCTAACACAATTTGTGTGTAGTTTCATCTGAGTTGTGTCTTCACCTTACAGCAAGAAGAACATAGCTTCTCACATGTCTAAAAATGGCATCATTAAAAGACTGAAAAATTTCTACCACAAAACTAGTAAAAATTTGAATCCAAAGGAAAAAAATTAGAAGTTAATTTTTTATAACCTCTAGATCTCAGTGAGGAAGCCTTGACTATTTGAGATATGAAAGAAAAAAATATTGGCATCAATGAACACAGTAGAAATGTTCTATCTTCTATGACATTGAGAGAGTTAGTAAATATTTTCGGAGGAAAAAAAAAAGCAACAAGCAACTTAGAAAATACACTAACAAGTATTGTTTATAGACTCTTTTATGTCATGAAGTAAACTGTCCCTGGGCTAAGGAGATAACCCTGCTGCAGAATAACCACTGGGGAAAAAAAAAAAAAAGGCTATAAAAGATTCCTACTTTATTATCATTATTATAATAATGTTTCACGTTGTTTACTAGCTCATAAGTTATCATGTATTATTATAAATAGGCTTCACTTGTCATAGTAAATGAAGATAATATAATTTGTGATGCTTTATTTGCTCTTGAATTTTTGTTGTTAAACTAATTATTTAATTTAGCAAATTGCAATAGGTTTCACAGCTGTTAAATATGACTCAATGAGTTTCTTCTGTGTTAGGGATTATATTAGGTACACCCCCGTACCTGTCTCTGTTATATACTATAAACACAGCTTTTTTGAAAGAGGTCTTCTTGTTCTAAAATCAATTGGGATTCCTCCATAGGTTTATTTTACTAAAGAACAAGCTATAAAATATCTTATTGAGATCTCTAATTAAAAAAAAAACAAAAACAAAAACAAAAAACAAACAACTTGTTCTGTTCTTTGTTTAACATTTAATATCTAGAACAAAATGATCCACAATAAAATTAAGGCAAGAGAGGTAAAACTTCACAGAACTGTAGAATCATAGAATCATTTTGGTTGGAAGAGACCCTTAAGATCATTGAGTCCAACCATAACCTAACTGTAGCACTAAACCATGTCCCTAAGAACCTCAGCTAAATGTCTTCTAAATACCCTCAGGGATGGTGACTCAACCATCCTTGGGAAGCCTGTTCCACTGCTTCACAACCCTTTCCATGAAGAAATGTTTCCTGGTGTCTAATCTGAACATTCCCTGGCACAACTTGAGGCCATTTCCTCTCATCCTCTTGCTACTTGGGAGAAGAGACCAACACCCTCCATGCTACAACCTCCTTTTGGGTAGTTGTAGGCAGCGATAAGGTCTCCCCTCAGCCTCCTTTTCTCCAGGTTAAACAGCCCCAGTTCCCTCAGCTGCTTCTCATAAGACTTGTGCTCCAGACCTCTCACCAGCTTCATTGTCCTTCTCTGAACTCTCTCCAGCACCTCAATGTCTTTCTTGTAGTGAGGTGCCCAAAACTGAGCACTGTATTCAAAGCGTAGCCTCACCAGTGCTGAGTACAGTGGAATTATCACTTCCTGAGTCCTGCTGGTCACACTATTCCTGATACAAGGCAGGATGCTGTTGGCCTTTTTGGCCACCTGGGCACACTGGTGGCTCATGTTCAGCCAGCTGTCAATCAACACCCCGAGATCCTTTTCCTCCAGGCAGGTTTCCAGCCACTCTTCGCCGAGCCTGTAGTGCTGCCTGGGGTTGTTGTGACCCAAGTGCAGGACCAGGCACTTGGCCATGTTGAACCTCATAAAACTGGCATCAGGCCAACAATCCAGCTGGTCCAGATCCCTCTGCAGAGCCTTCCTAACCCCAAGCAGATTAACACTCCAACCCAATGTGGTGTCACCTGCAAACTTACTGAAGCTCCAGACCATTGATAAAGCAGGATATATAAAATAACAGGTATAACATTCAATGTAGTAGAGTGCAGTGCACTTCATTAAGTTAAGAATCTTCCCCTTTGAATGCACTACCACAAATATTTTCTGTACTTCAGATTTCAATTCAGGTTTTGGGGCTTCTCATTTTTTGCACATCAAAACAGCAGTACAATCAGCTTTATTCAATGATACTTTCCTACTTAATATAATATCTTCTATTTAGCAGGATATCACACAGAATCACAGAATTGTTAGGGTTGGAGTAGACCTCTGGAGATCATCTAGTCCATCCAACCTGTTAAAGCAGGTACACTTAGATCAGATCACACAGTAAAGTGTCCAGGCAGGAAAGATTCCATTGGTCCTAATGTCTAAATATATTTACAGCCTTAGAGTTTATAACCTCTGACAAACAGTGTATTCTGTTTGGAAATCCCCAGTTCGTTCTGTTCATTCATGGTTTCTGTTACAGTATGCGAAGTGGCAGTCATATAACTGGAGATGGTAAAATTGAAAACTGCCTTTGATTTGTTTAAGTAAAAATCAACAAATCAAGGGATTTGCTCAAGAGATTAACTTTCATATACTTTAAATGTTTCCATTTCCAAGAAGGCTGTCATATGCACCTATATCAGAGGTTTTAAACCAAAATTGAAATTTTACTTTGGAATTCAGTGCTTAGTCACAAAAAGGTATAAAAGATAATTATTTTTCTTTGCTATCAGTGTCATAGTAGGATATTTGAAGTAAAAGGCTTCATTTTAGTTATGGTTATTGAAATATTTTGAAATATTTGAAATATTGAAATATGACTACTATCAAACACATACAAATACATAAATTTTAATATTGATGGTAACTATCGAGAGCTGTGATCTAACATCTTCCTTTCCCAGCTTTAAAGTGTTTCACTGATATTTCTTTCACTCTTTAAAGACGTTTTGTTATGTGAATGGCAGTGGTATCCTGCTTGCACTGTTTGTGTATAAACCCAAAACTTAAGTGAATTAGCGTACCTTCAGAAATGCAGTGGGATCATTCTAACTTATTTAACTTTCAGTAGGTTACATTCAGAACTAAATTCCATTATATTTTCAGTAAAGTGGTTTGTGACTTATGGGTTAGATATTATTATTACCAACTTCGTATTGGACAAGTTTTAGGCTAGAACAATTAAAAAGTTCATTAGAAGGAAATTAAAGTTTCTAAAATTTCTCACAAAGCTTTGAAACACAGATCACTAGCCCAACGACTTCTCATCTGTTATATTTCAAAATACTTGCCTGAATACCCTAATGTATGATTTTTTTTTTTTTAATTTAAGATACTTTGGTGAACAAGAGCACAGTAAATGGCTCTAGTGTACACATTCATTTTTCTTCTTTGACATATGAAGTACAAAACAGGTCACACTGATTAATCAAACCTTTTAGCATACTCGGTGGGGTTTTGTTTTCTTCCTTTTAAAATGTTTTATTTTCTCCTTTCCCTAATTCTTCCTGCTGTTCACTGCTCTGGCAATGTGACGTACAATCTACATTCTGTGAGTTACAAATTACATTAGAAAATCATATTATTCATCTTCTCTTAAAGGATAAGTACAGACAAAGAGACTGAAAGTCTGAAATCTCTATAAAGTACAGTCCAAAAAGTGTGTATTTGCCTTGATTTAACTCCTTAGATTAGTGATACATGTTGGAATACAGCAACTTTTAGTAATGAATCTGCATTAAATCAGTACAACCAAGAGAAGGATTACAATCTATGCCATGTGTATTTATCCACCTTATAAAACTGTTCATTTGATGAGGTTATTGAAATTTCAAAACAAATGCCATGGTCTATATAGATTATATTACAATGACCTAATACAGAGGCAACTAAGTGCAGGTCTTCACCGCAGAAAAGAAGGAAACACAGATACACAAATGAATACAAACATACATTTTAGTCACTGTTATTCATGTATCCACCAACGGGACATACAATTATGCACCAGCTTGACAAATAAAGGAAAGAGCTGTTAAGGAAGAATGAGGGCATCTTGCTCAGTGTGACTTTTTGTTTAACAAACAGCCTTAAACCTGTAGAAACTTAGCCATCTGCTTTTGATGTGTATCTGGTTTCTCACATTGTGAGAGCCTGAAAAGAACTATGTCTCAAAAATTGTGGCAGGAGATATTCAGGATAATGTGAATTGTGATTTACATACCAATGACAAGCTAAGGAGCCACAGACAAAGGCCATCTGGCTGATACAGGAGGTAAAGGATGTGCCACAGGGCACATGGTTCTGTCTTCTGATTGGCTCAGCATGGCACTAAGGGAAAAGCTGAGACACTTCAAGATGGCCCAAGACTTTTCTATCTTTCACAATCACCCCCTGGACTTCTTAATCTTTTGCAATAACACCTCTGAAAAAGACAAAAAATTGTGCAAGCAGGCATCTCAGAGGGCAATAAAAAGCTCACCTATACCAGCACTGGCAGAGAACCCACCATCCTCAGGACCACTCCACCCACCAGTCTCATCACAAGAACCGAACCAGACACCTGAGGATGCTGCACTCCCAAACTACAGACCCCAGCAGCCTAGTCACAGGACACCGGAGGCCACACGTCGCTGGACTCAGACTACAAGTCCCATCATCCACGCTACAGAGCCGTAAGGGTGGCAGAATCCCTCACTTTCTTACTTTTTTTTGTTTTGTTCTTTCTTTCCTTCTCTTTTCCTTTCCTATATCCCTATTTCTTTGCCTCTCCTTCTATGAATAGTATAATAACAAAAGGCTTACAACCCCACATGTGCCACGAAACTCTTTTGCTGTTAAACTGTTCACCAATTAGACTTGAGTAACGTAGATCTTTCTGCTGCTGAACCATCTGTTAATTGGGCTGAGCTGCAAAATCAAAGGTGTTGTTTTTTCTTGTTTACGCACCTTAAATATTGTGTACACTGTTTTCCAACCAAGGGGACCCATTAATCTGAGTCGCCTCTCCCCCCATTCATACCTCTGGGCAGGACACGACATACATGCAGTTGAAATGTTTTGTGACAGTACTGCTAGCAAAAAAAAGAGATATAAGTCACTTCCTAGAGTTATTGGTACTACAAAGCCCACAGTATATCTTACAGCCTTCGTGTTCCTTTCCTGATGAAAGGAGTGGTCCATTCATATTAAAGACAGGACCACTGGAACGGATACTTTGGCAATGTAGTTGTCTTAAGATGGACTTTAAACATAGTTGCAGTCAAAATGGGTGCATTTTCCATACTTGCTATTGCATCTTATGAATAAGGGAACCAACACTACCAGAAACAGTTGTATACTCTCGTGACCTCTGTGTCCTGTGGGAGACTGGGTTGTATACGCAGCTGTGTGCATGCATCTGTGTGTGTGTGTGGTTACAGCTTTGGGGATTAGTAATATAGAGGACTGTTTAGGTATTTTTAGGAGTTTGTTAACATTTTGTGGGCATCCAATGTTGTCGTTCCTGTGCAGTGTCACTGATACTCATTCAAAATGTACAGACCACTGATTACCAGTTTGTTATGCATTGCTAATACATTAATAAACCATTTGATCCTGATTTGATTTTTGCTGACATGATTCAACCGTTTCTCCCTGTGACAACTCCCACTTCCATGATTCCATTTTTGTTTTTGACAGTGATATTGTCTATGAGGTTCAGGATTTGGGAAGTCCTGTGGCTCTGTCACTCAATAGTGGTAGAAACCATCCAGTTTCCTGTAATTCTTGAAAAATTTTGTTATATAGGCTGATTGCTCCTCAAGCCTAGCATAGGTACCTCAGCATAGCTGATAAAATCATAGGTAATAAAGTGTCCACTTCAGTCAGCAACCCAATATACAGCATGGCTGCAGAGAAAGGTCTGCTTACTTCTTCTAAATGAGACAAACACAAAATAATGTATGTTAGATTACCGATTTCTAGTGTTCCTGTCTTAAATGAAAAAATGAAATACCTCAAATGGTATGTTAAGGAGAACTGTCCCAACCTGATGAAATAAAGTATATTTTTCACATGCTATAGAATTAGGCAATGATATTCATTACTATTTAATGTCAAAGCCAAGAACTGTGCTATATCTCGCAAGTCAATATGCATAAATATAGATATGGATAAGAAAAGTTACAATTAGAAAGCACTGCAGAACAAGATTTGTAAAGGAAATTAAAAATCTCTTGAGCAGGACTTACGTCTTAGAGATTTGGCAATGATTTCACTAGAGAAGATTATGCTCTGCCCTTTTCAAGGTCTTTTGCAATTTCCTATGAAGCGTCTAGTATTTTCAACTGTGGAAGACTGATCAACATACTACAGAAATTATAGTTTTGATTAGGAGTGGCAAGCCTTATTAAAAGAAAAATAAAAGCAAGAATTAGAGGAGTAAATGTGGCCAAGACAAGATCCTAAGTGAGCCTTTCTGATTTAAAGAAAAATATTAAACAGTTATTTTTCAAGTTATAAGGAAGATAATGTCATTACAGAATTAATTTCCATTTGAATTTCATAAAAATTGAATCAGAATATAAACTTGTTATACTGTTCTCTAACATTAAGGAATGTGAATCCACCTTCAATAAGAGAACCATCAGCTAAGGGCTGTTATAGATGTTTATTTGTTTAATGTTAATAGTCAACACTTTGACTTTTTCCTTTTGATTGAAATGTTTAGTAGAAATAATAACTAATTTGCTTTTTTCTAAATGGATATTAATATGGAGAAGCATCTAGCCTGACTGTAGGAAATGTTAATTATTTTTTCTTTGCACCCAGTTCACAATTCCACAAAAGAATAAACCTTTAATAGCTGAAAATACTTTTTCTTCCTATTGTAATAAACAGATCACTTAAATAAATTCCTACTGTAACACAGGAAGATATTACAATGGGTCCAGGCAAACCTATGCATTGCAGAATACACTATTTTTTCTACATCAGCTGCACCTCCAGTCACCCACCTTTCTAGAGCTGATGGAAGCCCAGACATCTGAAATGGCATTAGGCATCTATTAATCAAGTCCTAAATTTCCAATCACTACAGCATAAGCTTTGAAACCTAGTTTAGGCATAGTTACAAAGAGAAATTTTAGATTATATGTGTCTTAACCTGGAGCTGAATATCGCACTGTGTTTGTGATAATCTTCAGCCTTCTAATTAAAATATTATTTGAGCAATATATTTTCCATAAAGTCTCATAGTAACTTTATTGTTTTGTGTTGTGTATTCTTTCATCTTTATTATATTGATTTTTCAAGTTCACAAAAAACGTCTGAAATTTATCACTCTCTCCCCATGAAATAAAATAAGAATATAATATTATAAAAACAGGGAAGCAGCACTTAAAAAATTTACACTGACTTGAATATAACCCCTGAAATACCTACACAGTCATATATAATTGTATGATATTATGAAGAAGACTGTGCTCAGGAAAATGTGCATTATCAAGCATAATTCTCTCTTTACTGATAGACTGTGTCTGTATTTCTGCAAAAGAATTTTGCTTTCAGCAAAGTGCCTTTGCAGGTCCTCAATTAGTTCTTCGCAACATTCTTACATAGCAAATATATTGCAAGATGTCATTTTCTGTAATAAAAATATGATAGAAGAAAAAAAAAAGGAAGAAAAAAATTAGGTACAATTTGGTATAGTAAAGGTATCGATACAGGAAGTACTATCCAAATCCATTAGAATATAAGGTAACTGAAAAAAAATATTTCATTGGCTTATTGTGAAAGAGGGGTAGTAGGTACTCAGATAAGAACCTCTTTTCAGAATGGCATTCAGTCTCTGGTGCCATCAGTAGAACTTCAAAAAGGAAACATGCTTAAGGGCCTGAGGGCCCAGCTATGCTGCTGCAGTGCAGAGCAATATTATAGACACCTAACAAAAATGTGAACATAACACAGTGCAAATCCATATAGAAATAAAAGCTCAAGTCCTAGAGGCATAGTAGATATGACTATATTATTTCCATTTGTGGACCTCACTTGATAGATACAGGTATCCTAGGAAACTTCTATATGATTTAGACATATTGCAAATATTATTCTGAACTCAGTCTGGATAAGATTTTTAAGTGATTTTTCGGCATCTAAGTTTCTCCACCTGTTTAAAATGTGATAATGATATTTATATGTGACTGAAAAGAGATTGGGAGACCTAAATCACTGAAGTGTAAAACACTTTAAGAACTTTAGCTAACACTGCTATATAATAATCTAGTAATTCCAAGGAAAATGGATTAAAAATTGTAGGGCATAAGGCTAGTGAGGCAAACAAAGACAGGAATGAATAAAGAAGTTGCTTTCATATTAGAAGAGATTTTTTACCAAATAATTTGAAAGCATTCATGTTTTGATAGTCAGGGAGCTCTCACTTCTACCTTAATTAGAAGTGGTCACAGGCACTTATAAAGTTCAAAGCAATATGCAACTCCATTAGGATGTTTTCTTCTCTTTACATTTGATGTCTCTATTTTTACAGTAGTTTGGACATTTGTAGTAATTGCTGTCTTCTACGTGGAAGTCACAGAATTCCCATAGTGAAATGACTCCTCACTTAGTGAAGAGGCTGTTTTACTACGTTTTGAAAGAGAATGGAAAGAGCATCACTGACACAGCATCTCAGGACAGCATTTTCACCGAAAGTGAAAAGACTCACTTAGAACTTGCAGCTGAGTTATGTCTTTGGGGTCTTGTTAATATTCACTGTGCAAAAAGCCAAAACAGTTTGGAAGACCATGTAGGAGTTCAGGGAACCTAGCACATGAAGAAGTGACACCTGTGAGTGAATAACCACATGCATTCAGACTGGGATGTGTTTGAAACGGATCAGCCAGCAGGAGAAGTGACAATCCAGGACTGCTCAGAAATGCAGGATTGATCAGACAAAGAGACATTAGGTATAGACATCAATCAAGAATAAAAACCATTATTATAAATGTTGGAGTTAGACATTCTGACTTTACACAAATGTGTTAAGAGTGGAAGAGTTCGGTTAGGTCACTGAGCTCCATCCCCCACAATCAGTAAAAATGTTTAGTTCAGGTAAGTCTAGAGAACTTTTAAGTTTTCTGAAGATCAGACACCGCGCTTGAGAGCCTCACTGTTGTATGGCTCATTTTTTGTGTCTCCCTACTACTAATGTTCAGAAGGATTGCTTTTATTCTGAATATTTCCCCAAGCTAGAAAGGGGTTACCAGTGCCTACTGCCCTGATAAAAGGCATGGATGTAGCCAGAGATAGTTTCTATCATAAGACCTATTTTCCTGCAATTTGATCTTTTATGAGAGGTGATGGAACCTCTGACACTTGATATATTTAAAACTGCACTGAACAAAATGTTAAAGAGAATATTGAAAAGAGCAATACCATACTAATGGATAAATGGAGCAGGTGACCTACTAAATCCTTTTAAGCCTCGCTGCCATTTGATAGCTTTTTAGAAGAAAATCCTGTACCTCCATGTTCCAATTGAAAGGAACATTGGATTGGAAAAGATCTCTCAAATTACCAAATCTAGTTTTCTGCTTTTTCAGACAATGAAGTGAAGTAAATCCCATCAAGTGTGCTCTATTGCAGCAAAAATGTTAACATATCAGGGTCAAATTTCTACCCTGCCAGAAGGTAGAAGTATTTATAATAAAACATATGTTATAATTAGATGGTCAAACCAATCTAATAAGTTTTAGATCTTTGAAACCTTCATAAGAAACTTCATACACACTTTTGAAGAATTAGTGTTCATTAATGCCTACTTCTACCATGCTGTACAGAGAAAGCAAAAATTTAGCTGGAAAAATGTAGATCACAGGTACTGCTGAGCTCTTACCATCAAAGTTTATCCAAGGCTATAGCAACTATTATTTAGTAACTATAGGTAAGTGGTTTTATTACATGGAAGAACATAGGCTTTCTTTCACACATAAAATATACTGATCAGTACTTCAAAATGGTAACAAGATCATTAATTCTGTGCACTTGTTGAGATGGACCTTACTAGGGAGATACTGGTACATAACTCTCAGTGAGCCTATCAGTAGAATATCACTAAATATACTAGAAGTTCACACTCAAGCCTGTTTGGCAAACCACCTTTACTAGTGCACCCCTCTGCCTACTGTATAATCAGTGTGGAACTCTTTTCTCATTTCAGTCAGACTTATTTTTGTACTGAAGTAGGTACAGAAAGGTATTCTGACCTATAAATTGTAGGAACAGATCTAGAATGTTACACTGTAAGTGTAATTGGTCATTTCTAATTGGTACTTTTCTTTGGTTTTAACATCTAAAATGAAGATACTGATGTATTTTACAGTTATGATTCTGTGATTCTGTGGTAAGATCTGTTGTCATTCTGTTAACAGATGGGAAGGAAATAACGTGTATTTTATGGACCATCTTATGAGCTCTCACTAACAGAGCAGTCTGTCTTCCTCTCTCTTGAAGAAGCATTGCAGTCTATATTAATATCTTACTGGATATATGTGAGAAAATTGTACATCTTGGTTGACTTTCAAGGATTACCCATTCCGAGCTCAAGAACTCCCCGTTGCAACGTGCCAGAAGTCAAACAGAAGTGGCAGGGCGAAGGTATGGTACAGCAAGGGGTATGAGACTGAACTCACATGTATTAAAAAAAAAAAAAAGTACAAGAGGTGGTAGCAGGGGCATTTGGCCAAGGAGGAATATAGAGATTCTGTCCAAATATGCAGGGGTGGGATTAGGAAGGCTAACACCCATCTACAGCTGAACCTCACAAAATTCAGCAAAAACAAATGCAAAATCCTGCACCCAGGGAGGAATGTTCCTATGCCCCAGGAAGGACTAAGGCCAACTGACTGGAAAGCAGCTTGACAGAGAGTGATCCAGTGGTCCTGGTGGACAAGAAGCTGACCATGAGCCAGTAATGTGCCCTTGTGGCAAGGAAGGTCAACAGCATCCTGGGCCACATTAGGAAAAGCATTCCCAGCAAGCTGAGAGAGGGGATCCTTCCTCTTTACTCTGCAGTGGTGACACCTCATCTGTCATGCTGTTCCCCAGTACAGAAGAGACATGGGTATAGCAGAGCTGGTACACCAAAGAACTGCAAGGATTACCAAGGAACAGGAGCATCTATCATGCAAGGACAAGCTGAGAGAGCTGAGTGTTTATCTTGCAGAAGAGAACCTTGGGGGTGATCCTGTCAATACAGCAAATATTTGGGGAGAGGCAGGAAACAGAGATGACAGAGTCAAGCTCTTTTCAGTGGTGTCCAGTGAAAGGATGACAGGCAACAGTCACAACCTGAAATAGAGGAAATTCCATTTAAGCATATGAAAAAAACAAGTTTATTTTGACAGTAATTGAACCCTGGAACAGGTTGCCTAGTGAGATTATGAAGTCTCCATCCTTGGAGATTTTCAAAACCCAATTGGACATGGTCCTGAGCAACCTACCAAAGATGAACCTACTTTAAGCAGGAGGGATTGGCCAAGAGAATTTCCAGAGGCCCCTTTCAGATCGATTATTCTCCAGTTCTTTTATTCTTTAAAATATTTCATCATTATAAATTTAGAAAATAATCCAGTCTTTCATAGAAATATGAGATGTTTCTACTGGTCTTGCTTGTCTTGAAAAATTGGTTCTGTTTGCCTACTGATGTGTATCCTGTTTGAGAGATTTGTCTTTCTACAGTGAGTATAAAAACTGAAGAACTGTAACATGCTGGTTTTAGTACCTGATGATATTTTTGCTTGAATGCAATAACTAAACTTCATGTACAGATCTGCTGAACACAGATATGAAAATAAATATTACTGTAGGGTATGTGCTATCTTTTGCAGTGATGAGAGAATAGAAGATTGTTACATTTTCTTAGGGCAACATTGAAGCCTGTAACCACAAAATATGTCCAGACATTTAGAGCCTTGAGTACAAGTCATTGTGAACTTGCATTGCAAAATGCTTGTAATTCCTTCCATTATTCCATGTGGGAGAAGATTTCAAACTAGCATAAAAACTTTTGCCAGTATGTGCACAACTTTGGGCTTGGTGCCTGCTCCAATCTCCTGCTTTCCTTGTGGAGTCACTTAAACCATAGAAAGCAAATCCACAAATCGTTTCCACCGATCAGCTGAAGTGGGTAGGATTCAATAAATATGTAGACAGGCTGGACTCCTGATTTGTAGGAATAAGGGAGGTTGGCAAGGGAAATTATGAAATCATGAGGCATAACCTGAACAGGAGAAAGAAGTGGATGAACAGCACATTTTCTACTTCACATCTCAGTTGGGCTATCACATAAACCAGGACTGGGAATGATTTTTGCCATCAATATCCCCAGCTGTCGTTGCCACTTGTTTGTGAGGTAAATAACTTTGGGCATAAGCAATGTATATGTAAAATATACATAATTTAGAGAGTCTTGTTCTTTCCAAAATATTGTTCTGTGATCAACATTAAGGGCCCCAAATGGTCTCAAACAGGAACCAAATGCTTGCCACAGAATCTCCAACTTTTTATAGGGTAATTATGCTGGTCTCTCTAAAGGTATAAAAGGAGGTGGGTAAAACCTAAGCAATCCAAAATGTCGTAAGGTGGATTATTACACGTATACATATTTCTTGCATCTTGTAAGCTAAAGAGTGCTTCTTCCTACTTATTAAAAAAGATTCAGGCATTATTCCTTTGATTAATTCTGAATATTTCCCAAAAGGAAACCTATTTTATTTTGTAAAACTGCAGGCAAAACAGGAAAACCTTGTTTTGCTTCCATCATTTTGTTTGTTTCCTTAGGCAACTGTGGAAGTCAGCAGTAATATTAATACTACTATTAATGCAAAGCCAATATTTCACTGATGTCTAAAGAGAATGACTACAAAAACAGTATTTCATGTATATTACTTGCTTGCTTTCTTAAAATAATTTTCATATTGTAGCATAATTTGTTAATTATTATTCCAGACAAAATGTAACCATCATGGTTTTGTCACCATCAGTTTTATGTTCTTGCTCAATGCACTAACACAAAGGTTTTTTAGCTTTTGTTCTGGCAGACACAGTATAGGCATGGAAATACCAACTAGGGTCTAATCTGCTCCATCTATCATTAACTAGGTAACGTATATACATTGCTTTGGCAAAATAAAGCACAATTTATTCTAATTTACTTGTGAAAATAATGAATAAATTTCAGTTGCAGAGCAATTAGGATTGACTGTGACCTAAGACACAGAACAAATCAAGAAATATTTTAGTCCCAGTCTGAGATTGTGGCACTCAAAGAAATAGAAAACATGTTAGCTTAATTGAACTGGAAGTGCCTGAAAAAGAATAAATACAGCAACTTCAGTCAAGTATTTTTCTCTTTTCTGATAAAAATGGTTTCTTCAGAAAATCTACCCTGAAACACATTTACTGTTTCACTTGGTGGATATATAGGAAAATTTAGTATGCTTAGTTCTTTCTTTTTTTGTCTTTTTTTTTTTTTCTGCTATGACCTCTTTTTTTTTCTTTTTTTTCTTTCATACTTTTTTTTTTTTATTGCTACTTCCACCAGAGCCAAAGGCAACAGACATTCATACATTAGTTATTGCACTTATTGAGAAAAAGTCTCCTAAGTATATATATTTTGGCATATTTCCTTGTACACCCAGCTCATCATTAGTGGATAATTTATTTTTTTTCCATGAATTTTGTAATCTATCCTGGGTGATTTTTTATTAAATTTGAGTTTGGAATGCAGCTGAATAGGACAGAATCATTATGAATCAAAAGAAAAATGTTGAAGTGTTAAGATATATTGGGTTCTGAAACCTATTGAGAATTACTTAATTTATGGATTTAACACCTACTTATGTGTTAAATGGTGGGGAAAAAAAAAATATATATATCAAAGTAATAACCTGGTTACTTTTTACTGCCTAATTATTACCACACAGGAGGCTAGGCTAAAGAGTGAAGAAATACAATGTCTAATAGATTTCAGAAATATTCTTTTTTTCTTTCTAAACCTTTTTCCTTGCAAGAGATAATGATATTATTATTCTAACAAATATCATAAAGTAGTTAAAATAACACAAAAATATGGATATAGAAGAGAGGTATAAGGTGATAAGAAGAGATGTTTAATTCCTTACCCCTTAACTGGGCTGCAGCTCAAAAGTGAGATAATCTCTGAATTTTTTCCTTAAAACTAAACCAGTACAGAGAGCACAGTCACTGAGAAATGCAGCCATAAGGCTTGTTTTTAAAGATTCATTTTAAATCTTATTTTGGGTAAGGTACTGCAAGAGGGGCTCCCTGCATGTCTTTTTTTCATGGAGTTGGTGCCTTATATGTGGAGTAAAATAAGCAAATTTATAGCCTGTTAACTGATTTACCATACATTTTACTGGGATGAGGCTAAAGCAACACAGGAATTTTGGGAAGCAAATCTATTTCTGCTGGGCACCTGTTGGACAGGTCTTCCAAGGTGCTTCATTTGTGTGGAAAGTAGTGTGTGGAGAAGAGGGAATGATCTCGTCCTCAGTTTGTTTGGGTTTTTTTAAGTTTCCATTATAATCTTTCTATTTATGTGTGTGTGTGGGGTTGTTTGTTTGTTTGGGTTTTTGTTTGTTTGTTTGTTTGTTTTTACTCTTCTGTTCTTTAATGAAATAAAATAATCATAACTAGAAGAAGTACAGAGGGAGCCTTGCAGTTTTCTATAATTTTTTAAGCAAATAGACAACAGCTTTATTTTCTTCTCATGCATTATTCTATCATTCTAAAGTAATATCTCCTAAAATGTTATGATAATGGTATTTTTAAGAAATTGCTTTAAAACTATGATTGATATTTTATGGCAAACATAAACCAAAACAATATTATGTGAGGCTGACTGCTTTTCTTTGCTTGATTGCTTAATTTGGATCCACAGCACAATTTGCTAAAGGATAGATAAGAAATCCAAACTTGCATTACATGTTCATACTAAAATCTGAAGAAAATGCAGAATGCAAAATTAAGCATAAAGAGAGCAGATAAGAAAGAAACTAGTCAATTTGAATAAAGCCATTTTAAGACTTGATGATTGCTGGCATGTCCTAATTACTCTATCAGGACATCTGAAGAACAATCAATACAAAGAGAATAATCAAATAATTACCCTGATATTTACTCTCAGTGCAAAGACTGTATAAGAAATTTATTTGCACCCGTTTATTTATGTGTGTTATATCTTTATGGGTTGAATCTTGAGGCAATTGTGAGAATTTTATTGAATAAATGCCTAAACTCTTATGTTTATTGTGAGTCGTTTTTGTTCAAGAACACTTATCAACCAAACATACTGGCATCTTGATCACACATGCTCAAGGATACTCAGAAAATGGAAAAACTGGGGAGATCTTTCAGAACGCTTTGAAGTCTGAACACGATAACTTGTTAAATCAGTTTTCTCTTAACTGGCTCAGCAACAAAGTGGCAGAGACTATGGAATGTTATCTCTGTAGTGAATAGGATTTCTATAGAAAGGGAAATTCAAGGTTAACAATGCAATATGAAGCTAGTTCAGGGACTCTTTCTTAAGCAGCATATAACAGAGGATGAACTCTCAGATGGTAATGAATTTCTAGTGGAAAAGATGTACAGCTGTTAGTGCTTTAGGACCTTAGTATTGAAGTAAACCTGAGTAAATCAACTGTCAATTCACTATAGAAAATAATCTTCTACCTATCAAACTTCAGTTACCTGTGAGTCTATTAATAGCCTGTGATTCAAGTGTGGCATAGTCCTTCTATAGCTCAGTACACCGCTTTCAAAACCTTTTCCTTATGAGCATTATTTATCATCTGTCTTACTAAAGAAGGGCAAGTACAAGTCAGTTTGGAACAAGAAGGTTATTTAGTTCTGGCTTTCAAGAAGCTGAAGGAATCTTTTGGCATCATGAAGATCTGTCAATCTATCACCACCCATGAATTTATCCAACAAGTTACTTTTGTTTCTGTTATATTGTTTGTATGAAAGCACAAGCTGTCAACACTCATTCATTGTCAGTGAAGTGGCCTACAGCCATGGAAAATTATTTTTCACTGTGTGATGTGTATAAATTACATAAGGTAAATGTGTTTTTCCCACATATAGCCTTCAGTTAAACAATTTGGCCTAAGTGTTCTGTTAGGTTCGTCAGATATTACAGATATAAGTACCAACTTTCTATGACTGAACATGTAGTGCAGGTAGTTGCCCAATCGTACATATAGGTGTAGCAAGCATCTGTGAAACTTCCTGTGTCCTCTTTGCTCACACCTATCCAGTGGTTCATCTGCTGCATTCAGCTCAGTGTGGCCTGTGGAGTTAAAGCTACAGAGCATGATGTGAGGTGAAGAAGTTGAAATTTATGTGCTTCTTAGTATACTATTTGAGCTTTGATTTATTATGTAATGCTATACAGGATAGGTAACTTCTAAGATCATTGATCTGCTATCTGTAAAAAAACATTTGCAACTGCATAGGGCTATGGAGAGTACCAGTTAAGCAGAGGTATCAGGTGGTTTTTTGATATTTTTATTGTTACTTTTTTGAAGACTATTCCTATGAATAATTCAGTATACTGGGATTTTTTTTTAAACTGCCTTTTCAAGGATTTCTGTCCATTAATGGTCCTGCATTCTGCTTTCTCTATCTACAAGATAAATTCATTTTCATGACTGCTTATCAAATCTATTTAAAAGAGAGTAGTTGTGCACTGCTACAACAGCACACAACCCACTCAGCCTATTTTAAAAATCAAGCAGTAGATTGCCATGCACAGTGAGGCCCAGGCAACAGCATAGTAGCTCTATGTGCATTTTGAATTGGTGATTTTGTCCCAGATTCTATCTGACGCTTGGTGCAGTTCACAGTGTGGACATTAACCACGGCACCTCTCTAGATATCTTGATTTTGAACTGGCTTAAACATGAGTTCCATGTTCAGTCCTGTGAAAACTTACAACACTTTAGAGAATGTGCAGAAACACTTCTATTGATAGATAGTCTGAGAACTTTAAGTGGGTAAATAGACATACGAGTTGTTTAAAGCAGAGGGTCCAAGAACACCAGCTATGGAGTTTAGGTGTCTGACTTGTATTTGGAATATAATATTTCCCTGCTTAATAAAGGTCTGCTGTCTGCAATGAAACCAGACATCGTGCAGAAAGAGTATTATGCAAGAACACACAGCACCAACAATACCCTAAATCTACCTTGCATCTATTCCAAGACTGTGTTCTTTAAACAGGCTGCAAAAAACAAAAGTTCTGAATTGTGTTAGAATGATTGGCAGCTGGGAGAGAGACATGGTAATTATTTTCTGGAAGGACAAAATTAATTTTCACCTCTTTCCTGTGGTGGGTTCAACTTCGCTGGATTGAGGTGCCCACCAAGCTACCCTATCGCTCCCCCTCGTCAATGAGACAGGGGAGAAAAATATGACAAAAGGCTCACGGGTTGATAGAAGGACAGGGACATCACTCAGCTATTTCCATCATAGACAAAACAACCTCAACTTGGGGAAATTAGTTTAATTTATTACAAGCCAAATCAGAATAGGATAATGACAAATAAACCTAAATCTTAAAACGCCTCCTCCCCACCTCCCCCTTCTTCCTGGGCTCAACTTCACTGCTTAATTCTGTACCTCCTCCCACCAGTTGACACAGGTGAATGGAGAATGGGGGTTGTAGTCTGTTCATCACATATTGTTTCTGCCACTCCTTCCTCCTTATGCTCTTCCCCTGTTCCAGTGTGGGGTCCCACCCACAGGACGCAGTCCTCCAAAGACTTCTCCAGTGTGAGTCCTTCCCACAGGCTGCAACAACTGCTTCAGTGTGGGTTCTTTCCACAAGGTGCAGTCTTTCAAGAACAGACTGCTCCAGCCTGAGTCCCCCATGGGGTCACAAGTCCTGCCAGCACACCTGATCCAGCCTGGGCTCCTCTCTCCATGGGTCGACAGGTCCTGCCAGGACCCTGCTCCAGTGCGGGCTTCCCATGAGTTCACAGCCCCCTTTGGGCATTCACCTGCTCTGGTGTTGGGACCTCCCTGAGCTGCAGGGGGACAGCTGACCTCACCATGGGCTGCACCACGGGCTGCAGGGGAATCTCTGCTCCAGTGCCTGGAGCACCTCTTGCCCTCCTTCTTCACTGAGCTTGGAGTCTGCAGAGTTGTTTCTTTCACTAGTTCTCATTCCACTCTTCTGGACACTGTTGCACAGTGTTTTTTTCCCCTTCTTAAATATATTATCCTAGAGGTGCTATCACTGTTGCTGATAGGCTCAACTTTGGCCAGCGATGGGTCCATCTTGGAGCCAGCTGTCACTAGCTCTGTAAGATGCAGGAGAGGCTTCTAGCAGCTTCTCACAAAAGCTACCACTGTATCCCCCCTGCTACCAAAGCCTTGTCACATAAACTCAGAACAGCTCCATGTACCACACTGAGAAACTGAAAGGTCAGTACATAGATCACTGCATATTTAAGACTCTTTCTTGAGTTACAATAGATGAAAAGTTTATAAGCATAAACCAGAACAAACATGCTTTAGGTTAAAAATTTAACATTCAGAATTTGCTTTGAAAAATACCAGATTAAAGTTGAACTGAATGATTTTGGTAGGCAGAAGTCAAAATTATTTAGCAAATCACCTGTGACAAAGAGTCTACATTGTCATTTCCGGTGGGGTCTCCATGAACTTTCTGGATGGGTTATGAAGTCAGAAACATATAGATTCAAAGCTGCAGCTCTGTATACAAGTTTAAGAAATCATATTACACATCCCTTTTCCTGTACCATTATATTAAAACTTGTCATAACATGATAGAATCATAGTGCCTGACAGTTAAACATGATGGGTACATAAAAAAATCTGGACTTGTGATCATGGGCCTTAGTTGTGGGTAGAAGTTAAAAATAATATTCCATAGTTCTGTTGTCATCCATGATGGTAGCTCAGCTATGGTTGTTAATTGAAAAAACTGTTTGTGAGGCATTCACAATATTTGTATAGAAGGATGGAATCCTCATGAGGAAAGAGTCAAAACTCTGACTTGATCATTATATTGCCTCTGAAGTTTGTTGTGCTTTCCCAGCTACTGGGTTTAATGTTAGTCTTCAGTACTGCCGCTGGAAAAAAAAAAAGAAAAAAAAAGAAAATAAAAAAAAGAAAGGTTTTTGACTGCTTATCCCATGGTGGAAATGTTAATAACATTCTGACCTGAATAAAGGTCCTGGTTGTAGGAAAACTGAACTCTTGGCCAGATTAAGTCAACAGAGACTGGGAATTCGGGACCCTCAAACAAAAATCATAGGGGTGAAATTTTGACCCCTGTGAACATTACACTTCAAGAGACTTCAATGAAACTAGGATTTCATGTTAAATCTCAGAAAGTGGTACCCAGGATGAAAAGTGCCCAAAGTAAGAGGCCCCTTTGGAAAACCAGCTTTTGAATGACATACTAGAATTCACACAAGGAGTAATTGTCAGAACTGAGATGAACTCATGATTTCCTGGCTCTCACTGATTGAAATTACTTCTTAGAACTGGCTAGCATAGCAATAAAAGCGAATTTTGTACTGTAATAATTTCTGAGACCATGTTCGACTTTATAAAATATGTTCCTTGGGAGTGAAATTAATGGGCAACACATAAAGACTGCTTATTCACACTTTATGCAGCTGCACTTATGAGACGATTGGGAAAGATGAAAACCAGCCTCAATACAGGGCCTTGATGTGATGTGGCCAAACTTCAGGGGGTTGTGGCTTTCATTTAACCTTATAGGCTGAAGTAATAGCTTCTGGATCTCTCATGTTTTTCATAAGTATACAAAGTCACTTGATTTTTTTGATTTGACATTTTGCAGCTCTTTTCCAGGCCTATTCCTACTTTGCCACACATCTGTTTGAACCAGCACAAGACGTTCTTCCATGGCTTTCATACAGGAGGAATACATTTCTTCTTCACGTAATTGCTTTGTCAACAGTTTCTGCATAGGTTCTACTTATTGTGCTTCTGTGGGGTTAATGACTTCAGGTATGGACAATATACAGAAAATGGTTTAAAAATTTTTTCTCTGTCACTGCCTATGCTATATGGATAAAAGTGAGCTTTCATATAGTGTTGTATCCTATCATTCACAGCCCAGACATTAACATATGTAAGGCTTATCAATTAAATGTGAGCTGAGGAAAGCAAACAAGTATCAAGGAAGCGTGGCATACAGATGTGGTTGTCTGCCCTGTTTTTGTACTGTAGGTTCTTTGTTGCCCTTCCTTTAGACAAGGAGTCTCAATTTGTAGGAAAGAAAGTAAAAAGAACAAAAAAGTACACCATAAGAATTTTTGTTGAGAAAATTACATGAGACCTAATAAATCCTTCTCTGGTTATGTCCTTTTTGCCATGCAGGAGAGGGGGTATATTGCATGATAAATCATAATATTAGTGATTCTCAAATTGTCTGAGATAATTTTCTTAATTAATATTTTTTTTCAGATGTTACCCTCTTTCTTATGAAAGATGCACACAGTTCCTTTCACAAGGAGTATGGGTTCTGAGATCTAAATCATACCAACTTTGTTAAATGAAAATTTCTTCTAAAAAACATTAGGATTTGGACTTCAGAAAGACTGGAAATGATCTTTAGAGCCTGGCTGTAAAATAAAAGGGCTAGATCATATATTTACTAAGGTATAGTAACACCGGGAAAAATACTTTCAATTTAAAATGTTTTGCTAATCTCAAATGGAGTTCTCTGTTATTCACAAACCAGACTTTGCCATATTTGTAAGTAGTCTTCTCCAATGATAATTGGCAGGATTCCAGGGTGGTAAGATAGTGTTTACAGCATGTGTCGTGGGGAAGTAATTTAGGGTTCTGCTTACTGCAGAACAATGTTTAGATTTCTCAAAGATAAGTACGACTTAAAAGAGTTTGGTGGCAGGTTCACTCTATTATTTACTGCATGGGGGAAATATGCCAAGATGAATGCTGCTTAGCTTCTCTCCAGGTGCCTGTACCCGTTCACAAAGCAAACTTTCAGGTGTCTTCCCTTCGTGATAACTGTTCGCTCTGGACTCTGTGTCTTGGATCTCCAGAGGCAAACTTTCAGGCCAATAGCAATATTTCATTTTCGGCTCTTCTTGCTTCTCATTGAATACTTTTCACTGATCTCATATGTGCCTTTGTTTTGTTCATCTGTAGACATTGTTTATAGTCCATTGCCTTGTAGGTGCTATTTTTTCTGAATAAATCCTTTCCTTCTCAGCAAAGTGCAAAACAGGCCTTATCTTGCAAGCGTTCAGTGTAGTTTGTAGCTGCTTTTGGTAAATATGGTCAAAATGTACAGCTTAAGATTTCAACAAATCCAGCTTACTAACATGAAGCAGAGAGTATATAAAAAAATCACACAGCTTTATACTTCTAGATGATACATTACATTCAGTATGCATTTACTTCAGCTAAATTATTAATATGAAACTCAAATTGGGCTGATACACTGACTTGTGAGTGGTAACACCACTGACATACATCCCGTTTATTTAGCAGAGAGAGCTCAAAGTAGGCTCACTCAGGCTGTCATATTTATAGAATAAAGTGGTTGACTTGTAGTCAAATTGCATACAATAGGAAAGATCTGCACAAGACTCCTCGCACCCACATCTCTTCAGTGTTCTGTGTGCCATTCTGCTTCTTTGTGGGTTTCCCAAAAGGAGTTCTTGGCCCGGCTGCAGTTCAGCCCTTTACCTCCTCCGGAGCCTGGACCAAACTATTCCTAATTTGGCTGGGGGTGCAGGTCAAGTGCATTTGCATCAGCGTGTCTACATGCTTTTTTGCCAGCCAATGGGAGTTCAGTCTGGCACTACGTGCAGTTAGCTCAAAGTCATGTAAACAGGGATAACTCATGTCTAAGACAAGGCTAATATTTGTGTTAGCTCTTCTCCAGCACTACTACCTCACTTCAGTATCATAGTAATTACAGTAATTGCATGGCTTCCAGTACAAGAGCAGTTTAGACATTAAAAGTGGAGTGAGATCATGTCAGTATACCAATGCAGGCATATCCAATGGTGTTAATTAGGGTGGAAGATACTATCTTCTTAATACAGTAGATGAAGATAAGGAAATGTTCTTAAAGGAGAAAGGTAGATGAAGAAGGATAAATGTATTAACATAGAGGAGGCTGAGAATCTTAAGCTTTTCAGAAGCAAGATCTATACAGAATATTAACAACTTCCTCAGAAATAAAAAAGGTTGAATGTATTGATCTTGAAGAGAATTACGCCACACTTTCTTTTTATCTGACTTGCAGACTTCTTAGGTGAACTCCTAAAAATACAAAAGGGAATTAAAAACATCCTCTGTTTTGAGTGTTGTTTAGTTCCAAAGAAAGACACCCTGATGAAGACAGAGTTAGAAATATAACTCTAGAAAAATATTTGTTTCACCTCACAAATAGATGATATCTTTTAAAATCCCTGTTGGATTGCCCCACCTATGTGTTAACAGTAGACTCTCATGGTACTGTAAAAAAGATGAACTGTTTATGACTTCCCATGTTAACCACATTGCAAAATAATCACTTTAAAAAGAAATGACTGGCATATTTAAAAGAAAAATATTCATTCTAGAAAACGTTAATTTGGAATTTCCTGTGTTTGACTGTTCCTAAAACTAATCCTCTACCCCCTGCTTTTATATAAATTTTCACAAAGTATTTCAGTTGTTAGAATTGTTCATGCTGTTAGTCTGTCTCATGTTCAGTTAAATGTGTTCTTATTGCTTTATCATGAATATTAATTTGTCTTTCTTTTTATGTTGATGACTTATTTGTAGCAAAGAGAAACAACCACCTTAAAAAGTTGGGAATCTAAGATGGCCTCCTAAAAATTGGCAAAAGAAAATAGATCACGAGTACAAAAAAGATGAAATTCCTGAAAGCTTAGAAGACAGCTACTTGAACAGATCGTTTAGAACTTTGCTTTTTGTCAACTTTCACAAAAATCAGGTGAAGTAATTTGCCTTCTGTTTTGACAGATGCATTTTTATTACATAATTATTTCTTTTTTATTCAGCACACATTTTCTTCACACTAATTTTTGTGGAGTCCCATCATATGTCATATCATTGGTTTTGGAATGTTTATATCACATTCGGGGTTGAGGCGCATAGGTGAAAGGGAATGAAGTTAATTTGCTATCATTCTTACACAGATTTAGTGTATCTCTAAAGTGCTTTAAATGTTATATTCCTGGTAACTGTTATATCCTATCAATACTTAGTTTAATAAAAAATCAAATAGTTCATGATACAGTACCAAATTTTGTTGCAGAGCTGAGTTCTGTCTAGAATAGAACAAAACTGATGTACTTATTTATATTATTTACTTGTTTGAAATGGTGAATCTCTTCTGTGTTCTGAAGATACGCAACAAATCAGATTCATTTGATTACTTCTGGACATAATTATGTTTTCTTCCTGGCAGCATGAATATAGCAAACAAATATAAGAAGTCTCCAGCACAATGCTTACACACATCTTCCTATTGGAAACAAAATAAAGACCCCACTGAGCCTTCAATGTCATGAGGTAATTTTGAGCTCTCCTCTCTGTCTGCAAAACAGACTAAATGATTCCTTTCCAATTTAAAAATATTCAGTGCTTCATAGCTTCTTAGATGTTTTCAAGTATTGCAAAGTTACTATGTAAAATCTTCAGTATCATTAAAAATAAAAGTGCTTTACTAATACAGTGAGATTTGTTATTTGTAAACTGCAGAACATGGTGTTTTTCAAAACCTGGTAGCAAACTGAGATATTTGTGTAACAGGCAATACTGAAGTTGTAGGAATACTTCTGGACATAATTATGTTTTCTTCCTGGCAGCATGAATATAGCAAACAAATATAAGAAGTCTCCAGCACAATGCTTACACACATCTTCCTACTGGAAATAAAATAAAGACCCCACTGACCCCCCTTTCAGCTTTCACAAGCTGAAAGCAAAAAAAATCTCTGTAATTAAAAGTGAAACAAGAAAAGCTGGAAGAACTTTGTGGAACAGTTTGAACTTTACATAAATCTATTGGCCAAATTTTCATTGTTTTTCAGTATGCTGTTTTTGTAGCACTACCACTACATGGTGAAGAAGGACTAGTAGAGGACTGATTTATGCCTGTCGTGCAGTTTTCATTACAGTAATAAGAAATAGGATTGTAATGCTGAGTCAAATCTGAAGACTTTGGTTATACATGTAAATGAGCAAACCTCCATTCAAGTTTTTAGCAGGTCAGAATGTCCTGTACAGGCAAATGTACTAAGAAACCTATGTAACGTTACCCAGCAATGACTTCTCTAAACCTTCTGTGAAAGTCACAGAGCTGTGTATTTGATTATTCTCCATATAATGAAAGTTCACATGCTTATCAATAAGTGACTTTTTTCCTTCCACATGTTATGGATCCTTAACACCCACTGATGACTGAACGTTTAGAATGGATATTCAGTCTAGGATTGATTAAATAAGAAATTATTTCAGATCGTTAAAGAAAAAAAAAAAAATCATTGCATTTGACTCTTCCTATCCTTGAGGGCCCCTCTGCTGCAAGTCACATAATGATAAGAAAAAAGGGAAATGAGTCATCCAAATATCGATTATGCTACCAGACTGATTAATTCTTAGTGTACCTAGTGTGGCAATGTTTATTGAGTTTAAGCACAAATTCACCTACAGCATATGTCTTTTATTTCAGTGGGGGTATGGTCTCAGAAAAGGGGAAAACCCAACAAACTAGTAGCAAGATTTTCCCTTTAATTATATTTTAGATTTAGCTCTGGGTAGCTCAGGTGAGCAGACTCTACACTTATTCTTTCACATTGTTAATATTGGATAAAGTGCTTCTCTCAATTGAAATGGAATGATGGATCTTTTGAGTTTATTGTTAGGACTACAATGTTTCAATCCATCATCAAATTTATGAACTATTTCAAGTAATTGCATTTTTTTGGAAGAGATTATGAAACACCAGCAATCAAGCCAGGGAGAGAGAATAATGGGGGTGGGGGTTTATTCATAGCTATCTTTGCAATAACTGAATTTAATTTTTAGTGTGAGTGTCAGTGATTCATTTTCTCTCTTGTTTTTCTGCGTTTTTGGGGTTTTGTTTGTTTGGTTGGTTGGTTTTGTTTTGTTTTGTGTTTTTTCACAGATTTGGAAGAAAGATGTACAAGTGGCATGGAAATGTGCATGTTATTCAGCTCACTGAAAAGAAACAGTAGGAAATGTATATATTCTTAAAACTAATTTCTTGTTTTCACATGAAATGGACAGCTTTCTCAGAATTTACTATACAATGCGAACTTTTTATGTCTCACAGGCTTTCAATTAGATTTTTGCTACGAGCAGATCTTTAAAAGGAATGATTGAGACAGAAATGCCTTATAAGCGGAGAAATAAGGTTGAGTCCTCGTAGGATTTCACATCCAAAGATTTCAATCATGGAAATGCATAAACAGAATAGGTTGAAACGTGTTTGATATTGGTAAACAGAGAACAAATTCTCTAATGGTGGTGTAGTTTTATTTATCCATTGATTATATTGATTTTCTTGTCATGAACTGTGAAACAAACCATGTTGCTGAGTCAGCTTCCCCAGCAACACCCCATGCAAAATAACACTTCCATTGTAGTAGGTATTTACCACAAAGAGAGTACTTTGCATACTGGAATTCTATTAGACATATTTGGGAGATGACTATATATTATATTTTCTCCTGACAGTGTAAACTGGCTAAGAATGATAACTCAAGGTGTTGAAAAGAAGGAGAACATAAATGTTTTTTCCTTCCCTTTCCTGCCTCCCTAGAAGACAGAGAGGAAGTCTTAACACAGAATACATCTCAAATTGTGGTGAAACAATCCTATTTTTTCTGGCTTTAGGGTCTCCTACATTCTGAAAAGTCAATGCGACTTTGCAGAGTATAAGTATGAAAAAAATACAGATTTCAGATTGTAAATTCTCAAGGACATCCAATGTACAAATTTCACAAGTGGGCCTTCATCAAATATGGGACTGTTAAAGCACCAATGTTATCCCGCACAGCTGCAAATACAATGGGTTATTAGTTGTATTTATAACATGCCGGTACACCTTGGCATCTTTTGACCTAAAAAGTTTGTACCTTGCTGATTCCTATAATAATAATACACAGTAAGACTAGCAATCCTTTTTTGCATATTAATTTTGGTGGATGAATATTCATCTGTTATTCTAGACATTTTACCATGTTTTCCACAAAAGTCTCTAGTTACTCCAGAACTTTGACAGCTCTCAGGCGGGCTCTATAATATGAATGCAGAAGATTGTTTATAGGAATCTTTTAAAAAAATTGAAAACTCAGATGGTTACTCTTTATAAAAGAATTTTGGCTGTTGTCAAGAAATGTCTCTTCTTAGATGATTGTTGCCAGTCTAAATGACATCACTGTTAAATAAGTTTATTCTATTATACTTTCGAATTTGCTGAGATAAAGCAAATACATTTTCACTCCACACTGCACAAAACCTTAACACTCCAGAACTTGCTTTTTCATTTTAAAATATGGAGGTTCTTTATCCACATGGCTGCAAAAATAATGTTTGAATTATGAATTATGAATTAAACACATTTCACACAGCACTATATTTTAAAAGAATCCTTTATCTGAAGAGGTTTTCTTTGCCATGTTCTTTATAAATATATGTATATTCAAAGATAAGTTAGAGATGAAAGTAAATCTATAAAAATTATATGCTATTTAGCATAGTAGAAAATGTTTTATCAGAATAAATGTTGATTTCCTGTCTCATGAAAGTCCATCCGTGATCATCAGACTTTATGATTGAATACACTAAATTAAGTACACTTTTAATTAAATACAAACCTTTTGATATTTAAATACAAATTTCAAGAACTTTGGTGATTTTTTTCAGATAAAATTGAATATTTTTCACCACAGTTAGTCTTAGCAGGAAAACATATTGTTCTTTGGCTTTTATGTTTCTACACTTCAAATTCTTACACACAGTAATCACATACCCATGGTTGTTATTTATCTAAGATAATAATATACCGAATGTGATTACACAAACCCAATTTTAGTCATTTTTTCATTCTTTTTTTATTTGTCCTAAGCCTGATTTTCCATCAGCTTACTCATTCTTGTTGTTCTATTCCTTCTTCATTCTGATTTTTTTCTAACTGTTTAAGATAGCTAAAGCTAAGGCACGCAAGATATAATTTAATAGGAATATATAGAAATGGATTATAAACCTTCAGAATATATAATCAGAAGTATACAAAAATACCTCTTGCTAGCATTCAGGGTTCCAACGCATTACAGAGACTTGTGGAAAAAGTTAGCTTTCTGATTTACTGCACATGTGGCCTTTATTGAATGTAATAAAAGTATCTCCTTTAGTCATTAATGACATGCAGTCTAATACAGACTGTATACTGTCCTTGATCCATTGCTGAAAGGTCTGGCAGAAGATTAAAATGTTTCATGCAAATGTCAAGGTGCCTGTGTCCCTGATGTTTTGCCCAGTAAGTAGTAGGATAAAATAAGGTAATTGTTATTAGCCTTCTCTGAGTACAGTTGTTCTTAATAACACCTAGAAATAAATCCTGCCACTTTTCAACAAAATAAAAATTATATAGTAATAGAAAGCTGGAAAACTAACTCATCAGAGTTTCACTGGGCTAGGGCACAAGTGTAAATAAGTATAGCTTCATTTATGGAGTTAAATTTGATGAAGTGAAAGTCTGACCCATATGAACATATTCATGGCATATAAGTAAAGGCTTGAATACTGGACATCTTTTAGAAATTGCTAAAAATCAATATTTGTGATTATGTCCACTTTTTGAACTTAATTTATAAACTATGTTAAATAAAGAAAGGTTGTTAGGAGAGATTGATTAGGGAGGGATGATATGTACTATTTTGCTGAAGGTCAGTTCTGGTCACATATCTTTCTTACTCCTATAAACAATTTTCAAGTGCGAATTAGGCAGTGCTTGGAACAGAAGTGCTAAGAATCAAATTCCAAGGCAGCTCACAGGAATTTATTTCTGAGATCACAGACACAGAAGAAAATCAAGTGTTTGTGCTCATCTGCAGAAATGTGATCTTGGAAGAAGTTAGCTCTATCTCCAGAAATAAAGTTGCAACTAGAAAAGTTTGGCATTAACCTTGGGCTGATCTACTAAATTCACATTAATTCTGCCCTTTATATGTAATTGTGACTGATCAGACATATGTGCACAAGAGTTGCAAAAATGCTACAAGTTTTGTGGGAAACATGTTCTTGATTTGCACATAGCAGTCCTTCCATATCAGATGAGTATTTTGATTAAGATGTGCTCTCATGGGCACATCTTGCTCACAGTGGAACATAGCAGTCAGTAAAAAATGTACAGCTGAAGAAATGGGGGCATCAGATCAATCAGACAATCACAAAATAATTTGTCTTGGAAAAGACCTTTAAGATTAGTGAGTGCAACCATAAACATAACACTGCCAAGTCCAGCACTAAACCATGTCCCTAGGTAGCACATCTATGTGTCTTTTAAACATCTCCAGGGATCATGACTCAACTACTTTCCTGAGCAGCTTGCTCCAATGTCTGATAACCCTTTCTGTGAAGAATTTTTTCCTAATATCCAATCTGAACCTTCCTTGGTGCAACTTGAGGCCATTGCCTCTTGCCCTATCTCTTGCTACCTAGGAGAAGAAAGCAACACCCTCTATGCTACTGCCTCCTTTCAGATAGTTGTAGGGAATGAGAAGGTCTCCCCTGAGCCTCCTTTTCTACAGAATAAACAACCCCACCTCCCTCAGATACTCCTCATGAGCCTTATGCTCTAGGCCCTTCACTAGTTTCATTGCTCTTCTTTGGACGTATTCCAGCACCCCAATGTCTGTCTTGTAGTGAGAGGCCCAAAACCGAACACAGTATTTGAGATGGATTTTCACCAGCAGAAAATACACAAGGACAGGGGCCACACTATTTCTGATACAAGCCACGATTCTGTTGGCCTTCTTGGCCACCTAGGCACACTGCTGGCTCATGTTCAGCTGGCTGTCAATCAACACCCATATGTCCTTTTCCACTAGGCAGCTTCCCAGTCATTCTTCCCTAAGCCTGTAGCATTGCATGGGATTGTTGTGAATGTTTGTTCTGAAGTTTATAGCCATCCATTGCCGCACTCCAGTTATGTAAGCTGTCCCATCATGTTTCTGTGATTCCAACTATATCATAGTTTCCCAGCTGCACAATGGCTTCCAGGTCCTTCTGTTTGCCCATGTTGCATACATTGGTGTAGACGCCGCTCAGTCGGGCTATTGATTCTGATACCTTTTTGGGGGGAGAAACCATAATTCCTATGTGACCGTTCTCAGGAGCTTCTGCAGTTTCTAATATGTCAATAACTCTTGTGTCTTTGCTACCACATGGATCTCCATCCCCTCCCTCCACTGAAATGGCAGACTGATGAGGGGCTAGACAATACCATTAGTAGGTTGAGTATAGGAAATGTAATACATTACATTCATTATGTAGATATATTAATTCTATTGTTTTGTTTTCATTTTAGTGTGGATGATTGCTCCAGTCTCTGTTATTTCAAGTAGAGAAGAATAACTAGCCAAGCATCACTTGTGGTTTCAGAGACACAACTTGTATTTCCTATTTGTTATTTCCAACTTCTTGTTTTCCACAGTTAATTTGTGTTAGAAAATTCTTGCACTCTGCCCCAGGGAGAGATGCACTTCAGTAATTCCTTCCTTCATTAATAACTTCCTACCTAGTACAAAACCCTGTTTCCAGACATGGTAATCATTATATATGTCAGAGAAAGGTGAAAAAGCTCCTCTTCTTAAATAATTCTCAAGCATTTTGTAGCACCTGAAGTGCACTGTCCTGGTTTCAGACAGGATAGATTTAATTTTCATCCTAGTAGCTGGTATAGTGCTGTGGCTGGATTTAGAATGAGAATAATGTTGCTAATACAGTGATGTTTTATTTGTTGCTAAGTAGTAAATGACTTTTCAGCTTGTCATGCAGTGTCAGGTACACAAGAAGTTGGGAGGAGACACAGCCAGAACAGCTGATCCAAACTGGCCAAAGGGATATTCCATATTATATGATGTCATACTCAGTATATACTTTTTGGGAAACTGGCTGGGGTAACTTCTGCTCTGGGATGGGCTCAGGATCAGCCACCAAGTGGTAAGCAACTGTAGTGTGTATCACTCATTTTATAAATTCTGTTATTATTATTACTATTATTTCACTTTCTGTCCTGTTAAACTGTCTTTATCTTAATCCATTAGGTTACATTTGTTTGGTTGATTGGATAATTTTATTACTTTCCCCTGTAAACCCCTGCAGAACAGGGTGGGGGGGAACAGCTGTATGTGGTGTTTAGCTGCCTACTGGGTTAAACCACAACATGTACATAAAAATATCTGCACTTCAGAACTCTAAACCAGATACTGCCTTATTTTCTTTTCCTAAGAGGGACAGGTACTCTGCAAAACTTACTAACTCAGTATGTTCCCTACGTATATTACCCAGTTTGGGAAGTGTTTCCCTAGACAAGAATCATGAACAAATTTATCTGTCAGAAGCTCCTGCCTGCCATTGTCTGTTAGTAATTACTTTGCATACCAGGACAAAAGAATAGAATTTTAAAAATATACTTCACCTTTAAAATTTTACACGCCTTTCTCTGAAGCTGGATCACATTTGGCAGAAACCAACAGACTAACTCCTATTATTATTTCTGTTGGATTAAGAAGCAGGAGTCCAGGTGAGAAGAAATGCTGCAAACACAAAGTAGAAAATCTTTATTTAAATGACAGGCACAAATATACGCTCAACAACAAAAATAAATTATGTCACTTAACATACAATGTCACTCAAAATTTTGGAAGATTTGTCTCAACTTCTTTGTACATTTTCTGAATTTCTCTTAGTGAATGTTGCCATTACTGAGTATTATAGCACTGAGTACCTTTGGTGATTTAGATACTACAACAAAAACACATTTTAATGTCTTGCTTTTTAATTTCACTGGCAGGTACTTTCTCCTTGTATAAAAAGAAAAATCAAATAGGAAGAACTGGTTTATGCTTTTTCCACACTACTACCAAGACACTATTGAGTAAGAATCCTGAGATGAATTTCGCTGATGTCTCATGATGTCTGGAGAAACAGCTCAGCATAGACAATCTGAGTCATCCTTTAGGAAAAAATTGTCACTATAATAAATCTGATGTAAACCTCCTCTCATCTTCTTCCTCTTTCTCTTTCTCTCCCTCTCCCTCTCCCTCACACATTTAAAATCTGATCTTTATCTTTTTTCATTACTTCAGCTTGCATTTTATCATTTTATGTAGAAAATAGATTAACATTCTTTTTTTTTTTTCTAAATTTGAAGCTCATACTGCATGATGTCATAGTGAAGACTACAATTAATATATTACACAGAAAAAAAATAAGTTCATTTAGGATTTTACCTTCTTTGAATTAATCATATGTCCTCTTTTCATCGATTATGGGAAAAAGGAAAAAAATTAAAGGACCATTTATTTAAATACTGTTTTTCATTCTACTTGTTTTATTTAGTTGCTCACTAAACCTGACTTGAAATTTTTGAGTTTGTTTTCATATAAGTGTTTTCCAGTGATTATTTTTTGTGTTGGTGTACCTTTGACTGCATTATCATTAGCATAGTGCGGCTCCTACTTGCAGTCATGTTCACCACACAAAGTTCAAAAATGAGTGACCAACAGTCCTGCTCAAGTTTCTGTGTTTTTATTAGACCACATTCGTTCTACTTGCAAATCTGTCATGACTTCAGGTAATGGACTCATGACCTGTACATGAAGTAATATTCACACCTATATTAAAGTCCTGAAAACAAATGTGAACTCTCAGAGAGAGGCAATTGGATCATCGGTGCTTTCATTCTCAAGTAGAAAACACATTATTTGGCAATTGACAGTGAAATGAACGTGTAGTGTGAAGTGTGCTTAATGTCTTATAAAAATGTTAATTCCATTTCATAAAACAAACAAACAAACAAACAGAAAAAAAGAGTATTTAATTGGGAGGCTAGAAAGCAACTACTCTAATATATTTCTGTAACCTTTGCAACAACAGAGAAAACATTCAAGAACAGATTACCCTCAGAGCATAACCCTATGGAAATAAATGTTTGTTTACATGTATTAATGAATTTCAAAGAGACATTGCTTTATTAAATGATGGATTGTTAACAGGGGAGGCAAGGCTAAACAATCTCACATGGAAAGAGTATTACTCTAAAAGATGACACTGTAGGTCTTGTTATCACTGGCATCTGTACATCAATTTAAACTGAATTACTGAAAGTTTGACTTTATTTTAAATATGCAGTTACATACATTATTTCTGACTTTAATGTATGAATAGTTACTATAAATTGGCATGGTTCCATTGTTTCCAACAGAACTCTTTTGATTGACCCCATTAATGATCTTGCTCATTAATAGCAGTTATCCTCCATTTGTTATAATAATATGGCTATTGAGAACGGTTTTTAAAGATAAATATTTAAAGAGTCATTGATACTTTGCTTCTCATAATGCCTATGGAAATATAGGTTGTCTCAATACAAACACACTCTGAAAATGAGAGTAATTGTCTAGTTAGAGAGAAATTGCGATTGGTAATAATGTCTTTTACCTGTCTAACAGTTTTAAAAAGCAATGAAATGTTATGTTAAGAAAACAATAATTCAGAAAATGTCACCAAGTAGGCTGATTGCATCTTGAATATATCCAATTTGCTTATTATAATTTGCTTTCATAAAATTTATATTTGCCTTGGTTGGTTTTGTGCCTAGATAGGATCTACCTAGAAAGTAAATTAGGTCCTTCTTCAGGTAGAAGCATAAGTTATTTTTCCACAAGAAAAATAACCCATTTGTTAAGAAACATTTTGAATTAGAAAAAGGAAAAAAACTCCAAGGGAAAGCCAGATGATGGTTTCTAAGGTTTACATCTACATACTTATATACAAATATATTCATCTTACACAAATTAATTTAATTATTCTGAATACATGCCATATTATTTTATGGATGATGAAATTACTAGTTTTGAATTGATAATACTGCACCGTAAGTACTGTTGCAACTGATTAATTGCAGTCAACATGGCTTCACTAAGGGGAAGTCATGCTTGACCAAACTCATAGCCTTTTATGAAGACATAACGAGGTGGATAGATGATGACAGAGCAGTGGATGTGGTCTTCCTTGACTTCAGTAAAGCATTTGACACAGTCTCCCACAGCATTCTTACAGCTAAACTGAGGGAGTGTGGTCTGGACAACCGGCTAGTGAGGTGAACTGTCAGCTGGCTGAAGGAAAGAAGCCAGAGAGTTGTGGTCAATGGGACAAAGTCTAGTCGGAGGCCTGTATCTAGTGGAGTGCCTCAAGGGTCAGTACTGGGACCAGTATTATTCAATATATTCATCAATTACTTGGATGAGGGAATAGAGTGTGCTATCAGCAAGTTTGCTGATGACATCAAACTGGGAGGAGTGGCTGACACGCCAGAAGGCTGTGCTGCCATCCAGTGAGATCTGGATAGGCTGGAGACTTGGGTGGGGAAAAATTTAATGAAATATAACAAGGGCAAGTGTAGAGTCTTATATCTGGGCAGGAACAATCCCAGGTTCCAGTATAAGTTGAGGAATAACCTGTTAGAGAGCAGTGTAGAGGAAGGGGACCTGGGGGTCCTGGTGGATAGCAGGATGACCATGAGCCAGCACTGTGCCCTTGTGGCCAAGAAGGCCAATGGCATCCTGGGGTGTATTAGAAGGGGGGTGGTTAGTAGGTTGAGAGACGTTCTCTTTCCCTTTCTACTCTGCCCTGGTTAGACCATACCTGGAATATTGTGTCCAGTTCTGTGCCCCTCAGTTCAAGAAGCACAGGGAACTGCTGGAGAGAGTCCAGCGCAGGGCAACGAACATGATTAAGGGAGTGGAGCATCTCCCTTATGAGGAAAGGCTGAGAGTGCTGGGTCTCTTTAGTTTGGAGGAGACTGAGGGGTGACCTTATTAATGTTTATAAATATATAAAGGGTGAGTGTCTCGAGGATAGAGCCAGGCTCTTCTCAGTGACAACCAATGGTAAGACAAGGGGTAATGGGTTCAAACTGGAATACAAGAGGTTCCACTTAAATTTGAGAAGAAATTTCTTCTCAGTGAGGGTAACAGAACACTGGAACAGGCTGCCCAGGGGGGTTGTGGAGTCTCCTCTGGAGACATTCAAAATCCACCTGGACACATTCCTGTGTAGCGTTATCTAAGTGTTCCTGCTCCAGCAAGGGGATTGGACTAGATGATCTTTTGAGGTCCATTCTAATCCTTAACATTCTGTGATTCTGCGATTCTGTGATTAAACTGAGTAACAAAGAGGCAAGCAAAAAAAAAAATCTGTCTAAAGTTAAAGTTGTAACATATATGAGGAGAAATATAACATGGGTAAATAGAAAGTGGAGTTTTTATTAAAAGCATTATCTGATGTAGTTTTATACTGTGACATCAATGTCTTTTTGCTACCATTTGAAAGGCAAAGGGTTTTAATAATCTTCCCTGTGTTTATGCATCAATATAATATTCGTACTTCATGCTGATAAACTTCATCTTGAGCAAATACATATATGTAAGTTACAAAAAGAACGGGTTAGAAAAATGCACAACCATTTTGTATTTAAATACTGGCTGCACACTTAATTGATCTTTTATGAAAATGTGACTCAAATGATATGCCCAAAAGATTAAAATACTGTATAAAGGACAATACATTCAAGTATGTTTAAAATACATATTGTAGCAGTTGAGTGTACTTAAAATATATCTTTAAGTTAGTATGAACATTTAAAACTTGAAAGGGCAAAATATATTACTCTTTTGCCAGCAGCTCTACATCAGAGAACAACACAGCAGCTCACCATAATGCATGCAGAAGGAATATCAAATGAAAGAAGGCAGTGAGGCGAAATCAGCAGTAGGCTACACAGTACAGTCAAGACTCAAAAAGCTATTACTCAAAAAATTCACATTTTCAGTCAGCTGCATGTTGTCATATTTGAACAAAACATTCATTTTCATCTGGAAAGCCTGAAACATTTTCTGTTCCAGCTTCTACAGCCCATATTCTCTCCCAGCTTCTACATCCCATTTTTTCTCTGTCAGACCTGAGAAACTCTCTGACATCAGAGTGCTAAGGTTTTTTGTTGGTTTGTTTTCTTGTGCAAAACCATTTTGGGATACTTCCCAATTAGTGGAGCTGTACTAGGTCCCACAACAGAGGTAACCAGCAGTGATCCATCTATCCAACTATCACATCTGTCCTTGTACTATACTTTTCAATATGTTTCAGATGTTTTTTAATGTATGCCTTATACTTCAACATAAACATGATTTTAATTTTATGATCCTAACAAATTTAACAAATTAACCCAGCCTATGAAAACATAATAAAAGCAAAATAAGTATTTAGAAAAAAATAAGTCACCTTGTGTGAATGCAACAATAATCTATTTCCACTTCCATTACGTTTCTTGTACACATTTAATATGCTACCTACAGTATTTCTGAATGTCTCTTAGCCTGAATCTTGCTTTAAAAGTTGCTAAAGATAGAATGAAAAGTGCTTTTGTTGTGTCTTAGTTTTTCTTGGCTCTGCTAGGCACAGCACAAAAGGAAGAGGTATTTGGCCCTGTGTATCTAAGTTGTCATTTTAAAATTTCAAGTTTTGGTTTCATTCCTGCATGTTAAGATTTAATTTAAACCATGTCACCCACCTTGAGCAATGATGTCATATCCCTTTGTGATAGCACTCTGAAGTTACCAGTGAGTTTGTGCCATTCTCTCCTCTCATAAATGTTGAGCAAGTGCAATAAAGAAAAATCTTGTTCAGACTTGTTCATGAAACAAACTTTGTGATTTATAGGACAAATAACAGAACCGATGTGTAAGAGTCCATCAACGAAGAACGAAAAATAATTAAAAAGTCTTCCAGAACTTAATTTTAGCTCAGTTTAATTATATAATCATTATGGTTATTCTGACTTCAGGCTTTCACTTCCATTTCCAGGAAACTACATTTCTTGCTTTACAATAGCAGGTATTGTGGTTCCTGATGTACTCATGTCAGCTTTTAAAACTGAGAAGACTTTTAGTGTTATTTTCTAGAACTGTGTTGGGCACTGCAGAACTCTGCTCAGCATAGCTTCAAGTGGCTGATCAAATAGTTTCCATTACCACTTCCCATTTAACAGATGTAATGACATCACTTTGTTTTTCAAATGTAGTAGAAATTGTATTCTGAGCTTTCACTCAAAGGCCCCATTAATACTGAGAAACAAAATAAGGGATCCATCTGTATCTACTTGGTATTTCACTGTTGGATCTACAGGAATCATTCTGATTTATAATCAGCTGTAGATTATACGATGAGACAGAAGATGGCACAGATTAGAGACCAACTGTGAAGGTGGAATAGTGACTGGTATGGTTCAGAAGACAACCTCCATTGGAAAGTGGGGGAAACTAGTGTAAATATGAACAAATTATATTTTAGTTATATGGCAGACAGAATGAAGTTTCTGAGTCTTCCATTAGATACCATTTCTTTTTGTTAGTGGCCTCCATTAACTTCTTTTAATTGGAAAAAAATAGATTAAAAGGTTAAGGCATGCAGTATAAAGTTACTTTTATGGATGGCACAGAAAGATGAACACTTCCTAAGAAACGGGGGCAGAAGCGATTTCTGGAGATTTTTCAGCTTATGTTGACTCCAAAGGGAGATTACAATGTAGCAGAGATATGATGACCTACTGATGGGTAGAGTTTGGTGAAATGCTGCCTTCAGTAGCCAAGGCTCATACTGATCATGCACTGCTAAATTTTAACTATGTTCAAGAACTGTTTCACCCTCCAAAGTTTCTGATGTCTAGAAAATTAGAAAATATTTTTGGAACCTAAATTTTCATAGACATTTTTAATGTTATCATGATTGTGTAGAAAAACCCCACAAGCTATTTCAGATACTGAATAAATACTTTGTGATATTTTGGATATGAGGCATAAGGAATGTTTGTGCTAATGTGATAAGCTCGTAACAAACTGGTGAGTAAAACTGATGAAATTTAGATTTATGCATTTTATTTTCTCTATACACAAAAAAGCTAAAGCAATCTTTATAGACCATTTTAGACAAGCCTGTACACTCTAAGAATATTTCCACAGCAGAAAATAAAAACTGCATCCTTTTCCTATGTAATTAAAAACCTTGCTTACAGGTATGCCACTGAAGATTTTTATATATTGTCTTTGTTTCTGCTTGAAAAGCAATTGTTCTTTGTGTAAATTATTTTGCCTTATTCCTTCTGGAATGGAGATTTCTGCATATGAACTGACAGGTGCAAGAAATATTGTTTATGTCTCTCACCTGAGAAGCATGCATTGGGGATTTGTTTGGTTGGTTTGTTTTGTTTGATTGTGTTCTCTGTTTGTTTCTTTTTTTTTGTTTGTTTGTTTTTTCTTCTATTATTGCAGAATACTATTTAAAACATTTGGTTTAATTTCCACTACTAGCATTTTATTCCTAAGCAAAACAAAAAACAAACCAAATGAAACAAAACTAACCAACCAAACCAAACCAAACCAAATGGACAAACTAAAAAACAACCAAACAACCAACAAACCCCACCAAAATACCCTCCAAGATACTTTACAAATCTTTCCTAGTCTGTGAAAGTAGTATCTTTTTTGCTGATACTTTTGATAACTTTATTTTGTTAATTTTCTTTGAACAACTGGAAAATTCATTAAAACAGAATGTATCTTTCCCCATTCAAATTAAATAAAATCTCTTCCATAGAAACAGCTCAGCAAGTGTAAAGGTATGTGTTTCCTGACTTACACCTACACCTATATTAGACAGTTTGGCACTGGCATAATTTTTTCCAGTGAGGACCACAACAGTATAATTCTGCTGTCAAAAATATAGCAGCTTTCAGTTGTGTACCTTCTTATGCTAATATAAAACTGTGTAGACTACGTATGGATAGTCCACTGCAAAATGTTCAGATGACATAAGCAGGATAAAAGAAAAACCTATGAAGGAGGAAAGAATCCCTGTTTTTCAAAAAGAAGGAATATACTTAAAGGACAGGGAAGTGTTTGTCCTTCCATCATCATGTGATGCAAATGGTAGTAAGTTATCCTTTGTTTCAGCAAGTCTGGTTTTCAAGTGATAAGGCTGATGTGACAGTACTGCTTGTGTATATGTGTGGCTGCCCTCACAGTGAAACTTGTAAATCCGAAAGCCAACAAGAACCAAACAGACAAATGAAACAGAACTATCACAGATACTATATGTTTGATACGATTTGTCTCTTTTGCAATGGTCTCTATCCATATATATCTGTATATATACATATGAGGGCTTCAGCTTAAAGTACTTCCAGTACTTGGAGGGCTATTCTACTTTAGAGTACCATGGAGTTCTTAAAGAATGATGCTGAGACTGTATCCTGATGTTCAAAGTCACCAGGACTGTATGAGTGGTTTGAAAAGCTATTGTAGGGTGGGTAAAGCCAAACTTGTCACTTTGTCATTCTCTATTATTTATAGGGAACAGATTCTGCACCTGTACCAGAAATGTCCCCTTGCTATCTATTAACATCTGAAATCATGCTAGTAATTTTTTGAAGGTGTTACTGATTTTGATTTATTATTAAAGTATTTAAATATCAAAATAAGAGGAAAAACAAACTAAACACGGTATCTAATATCTTCATGGTATCTTATACCAACATGGTATCTTACACCTTCATTTTCTAGAAAGCAGGAGGTCTTTGAAAAGAAAGAGATTTAGCTGTTGATGAAGGCAGTACCTAGCAGAATGAGGCATCTGTGCCAAACCGCACAGTAGTTTTCTTTGCCACTCTGTTTTTGTGTTTTCTTTCTCATTTCTGTCTTGTTTTCCGCATTTGTTTATTTTTACTGTTCAAGTGAAAATACACAATTATGTGTGTAATTTGCATGCCCCGGATAGGACACTCTCTATCAACACATCATCACAGACAAGGAAAACACAAGTAACACATCTCTCATGGCATAATCTAGAAAACACAGTTGCAAGGAAACCTTTAGTGCTCTGTTCTTCTGTCATCCTGCTGTGCAATCTCAAATCGCTTTTAATAGACTCCAAAATATCAGTCAAGCAGGCAATGTAGGAGATTGAAACCTATTAAACCAGGTAACGCTTCATTTTCCACAGACCTCTAGATGAGAAAAGGGCATTAAAAAAAAAAAAGTGAAAAGACAAATAAAGGTACTTTTAGTCATGCAGTTAACATTTGAATGTTAAATGAAAAATGATGCCTCTTCTAGTAACCACAGCTGACTTCAAAGTGCAGATTTTTTTTAAGGATAAAGCTACAATGCTAATGTTCTAATGTACGCAGAGTCATTTAGTTTCTCATAGGAGTGATTATAATGATTATTCTCCTCTATTCCTCACTTCTGATCTTGCATCCTGAATATTTTATCTAATTTTGGGCCCTCTGTACATGAGGACCATCAACAAACTGGAGAGAGTTTAGTGCTGGGCCATCAAGAGGGGTTAGGGAACTGCAACGCATGACCTGAGAAGAAAAAAAATTGACCAAATTGGTTTGACTTGGATGAGAACAGGCTAAAGAGTATTGGCAATAGTTATTTTCTATAAGACCAACAGCAAGCTTCAGCTACTTGAAAAGGGAATTATAGATAACATGGAACCAGCCTTGTTGTGGGTGCATAATAAGAGGAGAGATTACAGTGGTCACAGGTGGCAGCACAAGAAACACAACTGGGCATAAGGAGAGAAATTATCCTCCTTGTCAGTGGTTAAGCACTGAAACAGCCTGCCTAGAGAAGCTGCAGGATCAACATCCTTGAAGACTTCTGACATTCAACTGAGCAAGGCTTTATGGCATCTGCTCTAACTTTGAAGCTAGCCTTGCTCTGAGAAAAAGTTTGGAGCATATGACATCCAGAGGTCTCTTCCAACCTGATTTTTTTTTTTGATTCTGTGTTAAAGAATATAAAATTTAGTTTCAGAAGACTCTTTCGGAGGGATTTTTTGGCCCTTGCAATGGTCAACGTGATCCAGAATTGCCTTGTTTTTCCTCAGAAAAGTGAGTTGGACAACAAGAAGGGCTTCATCAAGTATGTCAGCAGCAAAAGGAAGGTTAGGGAAAATGTAGGTCTGCTGCTAAATGAGGAGGGTGCCCAAGTGATGAATGATACAAAGAACACAGAGTTACTGAATGCCTTCTTTGCTTCCATCTTTACTGATAAGACGGGCCGTCAGGAATCCCAGACCCTAGAGACAGGAAAGTCTGGTGAAAGGAAGACTTTCCCTTGTTTGAGGAGGATCAGCTTCAAGATCATTTACAGAAACTGGACATCCACAAATCCATAGGCCCCAAGGGGAGACACCCACAAGTGCTGAGAGAGTTGGCAGATGTTATTACTGAGCCACTGTCCATCATCTTTGAAAGGTCTTGGAGAACAGGAGAGGTGCCTGAAGACTGGAAGAAAGCCAACATCACTCTAATCTTCAAAAAAGACAACCCAGAAAACTACAGGTCAGTCAGCCTCACCCTCATCCCTGGAAATGTGGGTTGTGATCAGTGGTACAGAGTCTGGTTGGAGATCTGTAGTTAGTGGGGTTCCCCAGGGGGCGGTGTTAGGTGCAGTCCTGTTCAACCTGTGAATTCATGACCTGGATGAAGAGACTGAGTGCATCCTCAGCAAGTTTTCTGGTGATACCAAACTGAGAGGAAGGGTTGACACACTAGAAGGCTGTGCCACCATTCAGCGAGACCAGGACAGGCTGGAGGACTGTCCAGAGAAGAACCTAATAAAGTTCAACAATGGCAAGTGTAGGGTCCTGCATCTTAGAAGGAATAACCCCAGGCACCAGTACAAGTTAGATGTCAGTCTGCTAGAAAGTGGCATTTCACACAAGGACCTGGGAGTTCTGCTTGACGACAGGTTGACCATGAGTCAAAAGTGTGCCCTTGTGGTCAAAAAGGCCAACGGTATCCTGGGCTGTATTATGAAGAGTGTGAACAGCAGGTTGTGGGATGCTATCCTCTGTTTCTACTCTGCCCTAGTGAGGTTGCATCTGGAGTACTGTGTGCAGTTCGGGGTTCTCCAGCTTCAGAAGGACAAGGAACTACTGGAGGTAGTCCAGTGGACAGCTACAAAGATGATTAGGTGTCTGGAGCATCTTTCTCATGAGGAGAAACTGAGAGCGCTGGGTCTGTTCAGCCTGGAGAAGAAAAGGCTGAGAGGGGATCTTATCAATGCTTACAAATATCTCAAGAGTGCATGTCAAGAGGATGGGACCAGACTCTTTTCAGTGGTGCCCAATGGTAAGATGAAGGGCAACAGGCACAGACTGAAGCATAGGAGGTTCCATCTAAACATGAGGAGAAACTTCTTTGATGGTGACAGAGCACTGGAACATACTGCCCAGAGAATTTGTGGAGTCTCTTTCTCTGGAGACATTTAAAACCTGCCTGGACACGTTCCTGTGCAATCTGCTTCAGCAGGTGAAGATGGAGTAGATGATCTCCAGAGGTCCCTTCCAACCCCAACCATTCTGTGATTCTTTGATTATGAGTTCACTAACCTTGGGATAAATACAGAGGTCCTTTCAAAATTAGATTTCAATATTTTTGTTTTAGTTCGCATCTGATATTAGTAACTCTATCCTACATTTCCACCATCACTCCAAATAATTCCAGCACTAGAATTTTAGCTATGTTCATGCTTGATAAGAGAGGATAAAAAGGAAACAATAACACTGCGTTGAAGAGCAGTGCATTAGATAGCATGTTTCTGTATTTTCATAGATGGTTTTCATCAATGTTACCACCTAAGCATCTCAGAGTGCTCTATTGGATTGAAAATTTGCTGATCGCAGGAAGTGATTTACATAAGAAGGCAAAAAAAGAAGAGCAATGCTCTGCATTTCAACTTGCCACATTTACAAGACTTGTTGCACTTCTCCCCACCACTGTTCTCCCCTTTGTTCATTAACATTGCTTTTATGGTTCTATGTCTTTTGTCTCCAGATAATCCAGGGTAGAGTTGCAAAGTTCTCCTAGTCATCAACTTGCTCATTATATATCAACTGAGCACAAGGTACCTGTTGTCTTTCTTATAGAATTTGAGATCACAAAGTATAAATCAGACTTTTCTTAAACAAAAAAATATATATTTTTTTTAAACAGATGGGGAAACCAAAGACATAAAATGGGAAATTCTATGAGAATGTCTGTCTTACAATAATACGAGATGTCTGAACATTTTGAGTGATATGTTCATTAACCCATTTTCCTCAGGCTGGGTACAATTATTTAAAAACTTTAACAAGCTCTGCTTTGGTCTATCTGCATTACCTGAGCAACTGCTTCTTCTGGACTATTTCTTCCATCCTTAGATCTTTAATCATCCAGCTTCCATTTAAAATAACTCAATATATACTGATACAATAAGTGTCTTAGTGACTTAGAAAACATACAGTGTACATAAGCTGTTATTAGCAGTTTTCAGTTTCTCCTAGACCTGTAGTAAGCAGCTGTCTCCTGGGACAATGAAGAAACAATGATAAACCAGCAGGTTTTCAGAGTCACCATGCCTGAAGCTACTCCAATTTGCACAACATCTTCAGCCTGGGGCTGTGTCAAGTTTTATTAGCTGAAGCCTGCAGGCCAAACAAATACTGAGGACAGTTTGGATATCTTTTAAAACTTTTAAATTTTAACTGAGTTAACCATGAATTGATAGACTACTGTCATGTACGTGACTGTTAGGTTCAAATAAATATCAAGGGGATAAAACATTCCCAGTCAAAATGAAAGAAAAATTACATCAGGATTTAAGATTATTATTATTTTTCATTATGCTCCTCTGTGAGTTGACAGTTATTGAACAAAACCCATGATGTATGCATAAAATTCACATTAACTGATTTCATAATAAATAAAGGAGAATAATTATTTCAGAAGGTAAAGAGGTCTGAAAACATTTCAAGAATGCTAGTAAAAATTATGTATTCCTCAAAGTAGTTTGTGCCTCCTCATGTTGGCTATTGTATGCAATGTTTGTACATTGCATATATTCTTGTATATGATATTACCAATAATATATTTCTTGTAAAAATATACAAGAAATCAGTGATGTGAATCTGCATCTGTATGCCTAGCCTATTTAATTTTCAAAGATCTTATATTAACATCATAACATATTTGCATGGTTTACACTAAGGGAAGGCATAAGTAGTACTTTTACTTTTCTGATAATAGTTTTCTGTTGTCTCTTAAGATTGCTAATAAATGTTTTTTTTTTTCCTCTCATCATGACAGTTTAAAGATTTTTTTTTCCAAATTTATTTAAACTTTTTCATATTTAGGCTGGTCAGTTGCACACAGAGGTCTAACATGTGGTATTAGCATCTGGATAAATCTTTGGTTCAGCATTTTCTGTTCAGATCTGTTTTAGTCAAAACTGGCTTTCACCCTCAAATGGGAGAAAACTTATTTTTCTTCTCATTGTGACTTATAAATAGCTTTGGATATATTCAACAGTGTCTTGGTTTGTTACTTCCTCTTGCTGCAGCTTTGTGTCTCAGAGAAGACTGTACAAATTAACAGTACAGTTTTGGCAAAATGACCTGAACAAAACTGTTATGAGATCAATAAATGACTGTATTGTAAAGGCCTTAGTGCTTTTCATGTAGTTCATTAAGCAGCTGATGCTGAATTTACACTGATTACTCATCCTGTGATCTTCCTTTTGAAAGGAAGTGAAGAAAACAATTTCTCTCACAAACCAAGGGAATCTTATCTTCTAGCTCATTCTGCTTCCCACTGTTCTGGTCTTTTCTGTTCTGATCAAAGACTATTAATTTTCTCAAACTATTCTATTCTCATTTTCTCAGATTTCTTAAGAAAAAATTTCTTCTAAAATCTTGAAACATATACTTCTACAGTTCTCTGGTTTCAGAAATGTGTAAGGTTTTTTTTTTTCAGTCTTGAATGCAAAAAAACTTATTTTGTCATTAAAAAATAAGAGATGTACTTAATCATAATTCAATACCTGTTAAATAGAACAAATGTGATATTTGTGATTGTCATCTAATCAGCTGTCTTCAACTCCTCATAAAAAAAAAAAAAAAGAAAAAAATATTAGAAAAAACAGAAGTAGGACATTTTAAAGTTCCAATAGAGGAAGAAAGTACACTGCTTGCTTACAGGCAATATAAGTTCTCTATTGATGTGAAAGAAGATGGAAGATAAATAAGAAGATGCATCACCAAGGGAGCACAATGAAAAACAAACAAACAAACAAACAAACAAACAAAAACCAAACAGAGTCTGAGAAAGGGTTGTGTTGTACCACTCTTAGTTTTACCTTCCAGAATGCATTTTTTTACATGCTTTTTACCAAGGTAAAGAAAGGTATTTTCTCTTTGGTGCTAAATGGTTATTAATTGAGCTTACAGACCTAATCATTGGATCAGAGAAGGTTATGTTGAATCTCCCATGCCAAAAGTCCTCCATTTGTTTTAGAGTTTGGTCAGCTGGTCTAAAGAAATTTACTGTAACTTTTCTACAGACTTTGTTTCTATTTTCCCTGTTAAAGTTTTATTTCTGTGGTAAACTTCATAACCCGCATATATTTATTTTAATATATTTTATATATACTTATTTCTATGTTATTTTTATTTGAGAAGCAATTGCTTACTCTGTCACTGATACTGTGAGACATAAGGAGAGTCGTAGAACACTTGGACCTTAATTTTCACTTATGTTTAACCCCCTTGAATTGCTTTGCCTGTGTAAAGTAGATTTACAATTACATTTACCATGCCTTAAAAGCTCCTAATCAGTACCAACACCAGAGAAAAGGACCTTAGTGTAAATGTGAATCAGGCCTCCTGAAGAGTGTTTGCACAGCAGGTTGTCACTAAGGTTGTTTAGATGCATCTGCTTCTGCAGTAGAGGCACATTTAGAAAATTCACTGTTAAATGAAATTCCAACTCCCACTTTCTTTGAACCTCCTAGGACAAGGACAAACCAAAGTACAGTGATGAAAAACAAAGCTTGTGGACCTGTAAGAAATATAATGTATCCAAGCAACTTATTTTTTTTTTTCCAGGATGTGGTTACTTTACTGGTTAAGAAGCCATCTAAATGCATAATAATGAAATATAGTTTGGAATGTTTTAAATAGCTCACCAGTACTGGCACAATTTCTGATATAATGTTCTAGAAAATTTGAATTTATGCTCTGTACTACACTTGAAGATAACTAAAGTTAGAGATAGATTTCAATGATTTCCATATGTAAGTGGATAACTACTGTTTGGTCTTTTTTAGCTAAGTAAATAAATAAATAAATAGATAAATAAATGAAGAAATAAATAAATGAATATATTTCCTATTCTTCCATCTTCCAGTACAAGTTGCCCAGTCTTTGGTGTATGGTTGGAACCTGGATGGATTGTTCAGTCAGTTACAGTGGCAGATGCGGCATTGCCTGGAAAATATCTTTTGACAAGCCTAAAAAAGATTTGTTTGCAAAAGAAGCACACGGTCCTTGGCAGAAGAATGCATTGAGGGTGTATAACTCCTTTCACGCAGGATAATGTTCTGAATCTGGCAGGTTTGTGTTCTGGAAAATAAACAGATCTTCATGGGTAACTTTAACAACCAGAGAATAACATTTTACTCTAGTGGGAAAAAATTGCCACTCTGTTTGGAAAAGCAATTAATTTTCTGTGGGTTGAAAGAACAAAACTGTAGGTTAAAATCAGGTTCATCCATGTTGTAACAAAGCAATATTTGTATTTTGTATTCTCACTCAATATTCTATTACTAAAATATATTGATATTAGTAAGTATTATATTCAAACAATAGATTTATAAACTTATTCGTGTTTCTTCAACACTTGTTTCCTTATGTTTCCTTCTGTCTCATTCTTCTTTCTTATAATTGATCTTCTATCTTCCTATACATCTTTTACTATCTACTGCTTATATTCTTTCATCATTGGAGACAAGTTCATACTTTACAGGATGTTGTTGACATCTAAATTTCAACCTCTTTTGCTCTCTGTTGCTAGTGGGAAGGCACAAACATAGCTAATTGTTTAAAAAAAAAAATAATTCTTTTCAGCTTTTCTGAAGGCTAAGTTAGTTTAAAACATCTGTGGAATGATTTGTCCTTGAAGAATTTTCAATGAGTCTTTTGAAGCTACAGCTGACAGTTTGGCATCAGAAAATTTCATGTGAGCTTCCAGGCTGTTACACATATGGTCAGTAAGACAGCTGATCTCAGTACAATCTGGATTAACCTAAGAGTCTCAAGTAACATCATGGCCCTGCAACTGCCATTTGTAAAGACTGTATTTTAATTTCAGAATGTTTGTGGCAAATTTTTTTCTTCCATATATTTTCTATAAAGAAAACAAAGGAAAAAATGTGTAAGTAGCTGCTTTACTGAAATCAAAAGGATGAGCTATATGGATCTAATACTGCAGTATTTCTAAATAACTTTTCCCACTCTAGTATCATAGCATTGTTATATATTTGAATGTTTGACGAGGTCTAACTTTCCTCATTGATATTTCTTTATAGCTGCTAATAAACTTTTATGGTTATTTCCAAAAGACATTCAGTTAAATTGCTGAAGTCAACTTTCTTAGATTTTTATGCCTGTTTTCCCAGGCCAAAGCAACTGATAAATTGAAATATTATCAAGTTTGAGTTTTACTTTTCATTTCCATGTTTGTTTATGCTTGCAAGTTTCTATTTTCTTTTCTCATTCCTTCTGTTTTGATTTTCTTAACAAAGCTGAAGTAACACTGGATGATCAAAATAACCTGTTAATCATTCACCAAAAAAACAAACAACCAAAACAAATGCCGCACCTGCCTTTCATTTAAACATTTAGTTTGGCAGAAAATTCTGTCAATAGCAGAAATATTATGAAATATTCCAAATTATGCATACAAAATGCATGGTTTATATGCTTGAGCATTTAGTAGTAGAACGCAAAACCTTTCTACTCCAACTACTGGTTTATTCCCAACCCAGTCCTGTAGCAGCCATAGTTAAAATCCAGTACATGTTTTGTAACTTGTTAGAATGGACGTGGTTTACAAATAGACAGAAAAGAAATAAAATCAAACAAGAGCAAAAATGAAGTAGCTCTTCAAATTCAATCTTTTATCACAGCCGTAGTAAAATGATTACAGAAATACTTTATTCAATTACATTGTTTTAGAGGAATGTGAGAATTAAAATTCAAGTGAATACCTAAGGTAAAACTTAATCTATAAGAAAAGTGGAAAAAAAAATTATTTCAATAGAAAAAGAAGTTTATTAATTGAGAAGAATTATCCTGCTTTTATTAACTTCTGCAGCAAATAATTCTCATTCATGACCTGATCTCTCTTAGTATGATTTCACCACTTGTAATGTTAAGTGTCCTAAGCATTTTATGGACTGGAATAAGTCTTACTTTCCTAACAAACTGGGCTGAGGCTGCCAGCTTTGTTTCATGATCGGCTTTGCCAAGTCTATATGGTATAATACACTGGTAGTATCCATATTGAATGGTTGCAACCAAAAGTTGCATCTGCAATTCAAGCAGAATAAATAAACATCAATTTTTTGGTGCAGGAAACAATGCTGGCATTTTTTAATAAACACTAGGTATGCGAGGTATGGAAACCAGAGTCACACTATGGGTTCTGCTGGGGAATATATCCTGTCTGATATTGCAGCTCTGTTACTGCAAAGAGAAGAGTGTAAAAAAATGTCAAGTGCTATATTGCAATCACATTTACATGTAGCATTATATTATTTCACTTTGTTCTGATCAGGGTTAACAAATTTCAGAGAAACGACTCAGCATTCTGCTCTCAGAAGCTGCTATTTAATATTCAGAAGGTTGCTCAATGCCGCTGCCTTCTTGCGGATAGAGCCGTACATTGCTGATGACAGCTTCCTCCAAAACCCAAAACCTAAAGAAGGGTGAATCTGTGGAATCTGTTAATGATTCTTCCACAGTGTCTGTCCCAGTAGAAGAAATTGCTTTTGCTTCCACAATTGATATGAAAATTAGGAGCTTTATATTATCTTTGCTTAGAATACAAAGTAACGGCACATATACTTTCACTCTGAGAACACAAAATGACTTACAGAGATCAGGGAAATACAATAAAGGGTATGTAAGCCCTCTGCAGTGGTAAACTCCTGACCCTTTTCAGGCATGATAGGCATGTTGGAGCTTCTCAAGAAGAAAAACAACTAGCATTGAGGTTACTGGGTGTTAACGCAATTTATCTTTTGTCATAACTGGCTCTTTGTTTCTTTCACAGATTATCTGCTGTATGATAAGTATGTATGCAAAAGATTGAGAATAATAGTTGACTTCTCAGTCAAGGCCAAAATAGTAATGCAGAAGTGTAAATGAGGCCCATAAAAGAGCTGTCACAGAAGTATAAACAGTGTATCCAAACAAAAAACAAAAAGTGTTCTAATCCGGGAAAATAATTGAAGGTTCCTCTTGAAATCTCATATTACAAGTAAAAAGATAATGTAAGAGTAAACCCAGCTTTCAGTTTCTTGATGTTAAATTTGAAAATAATAAGCATGAATAAACAAATACACAAGTAACAGATACTCCAGTATATTCTCCACAAAAACCTTTACAAAATTTGCATCGGGCCATAAAACATCAAGCTTTTTTTTACCCCCCCCCCCCCAAAAAAAAAAAAAAAAAAAAAAAGATAAAACCGAGCAATACTAAAGACTACACTGATGTTTTATGAATAGTACCATATACAAACTGAAACCCAGTATTATTTAATTTCAGATATTTGACTAAAATCCAGTCTGAATTAATCTTTTTAGTCATGACAGTCTACCTTTCCTTTTAAATAGAGGCAGGAAGATCCTGCTAATTTAATGTATGGTTCTATATGTCTTTTTTTTGCTTGGGATTTTTTTCCCATCTGAAAAGCAGATTCAAAAATTCAGATATCCAAATTCAATCAAAGTCCACTGGGCTAGCTACCTCTGTTCATCTATTTTATGATGAGAGATGCTTAATGTTTAGCTGTATTTTGAATCTGTATTTTCAAAACTCTAACTAGATGATGCAGCTGAAGTCTTGATAGATTTATGAAAGACCATCATGGCAAGAGTCAAGTAACTGTGGAGTCAGTCCTTAGTTGTCATTTTTCGTATCAGTTCCACACCTCTAATACAAAACACTAAAACCACTATTTTTTTCTTTTATCTGATTTTTATTTTTTTTTTTTTTACTTATAAGTGGAGATATAAATGGAAAATTAGTATCTCACTATGTTTTTCAAGTTTCAGTGGCCTTTATCTGGGAGCCCAACATAAGCCTCTGTGACACAGACACATCTACATGAGTGGCTACTAATGGGATGTAAAGGGAAAGTCTGAAATTTATGATGACAGTAGGCAGAGGTGAATATTCTTCTTCTCAAAATAATTAATTCTGAACCACATGTGGAATCAGTTGATGAGCTCAGTCAAGCATTCAATATGTGTTCTCTCCCTCTTTTTTCATTCTTGGGAATGTGGGCAGACTAACACAGACATCAAAATATCTTCCCAGCTCAGAAATGGCAGAGGCATATTGGCAGGATCACAGCAAGGAAAACCAGCTATTTAAGATGTACCCCTTCCTAGCTGCAGGGATTTCCATCACTAGCACTGTTAGGTAGCTCCTTTCAGTGGAAATAATTTTGTTTAAATTATATGTATATACAGTTAAAAGATTGTAAAATGAATCACATCTGGCTTAGAAAATTGTCTTCCATGCTTCAACTTTAAATGGTCTAAATCAACTCTGCCCTTCCCCATAGCTGTGGCCTTTGCTAACAGTCCTTTAAATACAGTATTTCTGGTGACTGTCCTCCTGCTCCTCCTCTTCCTTGTTCTCTTCCTCCCCTTTTCATCACAATGCAGTTGTCTATGAGAGTGAGGGGAAGGACAGAAAGGTGACAATTTTTTGGCCATGTTCCATTAATGTGCTTGACTTGTCACCAAGAGTCTGTGGAGGAAAAATAAACTCTGTCCTTTCTGCAGCTACAGTAAATTCATAGCCCTTGGGAACCTCTTGCCATTGCCCACTACACATGGCAGAGTGAAAAAATTTCAACCTCCCCTTAAAAAAACAGTAAACAAACAAAACCATATTTTTTATCAATTACTGAAATCAAAATGACTGTCCCTACCGGGAATTATGTTTTGTGATTCATTGCAAAGCAACTACACTACCATCTATGTATATGAAATGTTTATGTCTAGAAATAAGCATTTTCTCAAAAGACAGCAGTGAAATTTAATATTGCTGAGTTTTGAGAGGACTGAGATTCCGTTCTTCTCCCCTTGAGGGCCTTTCCCATTACAAACCTTTTACAGATTCTAGGACAATTAAAAAGTTTGGAAATATAAAGTTCTAATATCAAGCAAGTTGAGAGGTCACTTAGTGATAATGCAAACAATGTGGCTACAAATGTATTTCATCAGCTAAAATATTTCAAAATTTCAGTCACCTGCAGTGACTATATGTATCACATCTATAGCAAAGTTTGAGACATATATACGAGAAAATAAAAAAGATTTTGGAGAATTAGAGTGTATTTGGCAGCATCTTTACTGCAACAGGAACAGTTACATTAAGAAGTGAAACAGCAGTGTTCCCTAAGGCACGCTGCTGTGCTCAAATACTAGAAATTGTTTAGCACAGATACATATCTTAAGTATCAGCAAGAAAACACTTTAGCCAACCTTCTGCTTTTTATGGCGTATTTTGTAGTATAAGCTATTCTGCAGGGTTTAGAATTGTAGTTTTCTTCAGTAGATAAAAAATCAGTACACAAAAAAAGAAGGCAGCATCATTTTCTTCTTTTTCAAATGGGAAAGTGGAGAAATCAGAGGTCAAAATCCTTGCTGAATATGAAGAGTCAAGATTTCACCTCAACGTTTTATGCATTATATGCAACTTCAGACACAGGGAGACCCAAACTCCTTTTTCTTTCTGGATTTGAAACACACGTGATTATTTTGTGACGTTCTTTGATAAATAATAGTTTATACTTCCTGCTTACTCTCAGACTTCTGCTCTTATCTGAATTAATTGCTTTGCTATTTGACATCAAGCTGAAAATATTAAGTGGGACAGAAATTAATGAGAAAAGTGGAATACAAAGGCTAAGCAATTTTGACTTAGAGCTCAGGGTTCCCATCTTATCAGAAGAATTGTCTTGTTACCATATTATCAAACAGGATCACACGTTCTACTTTGCTTCAATGAGAGCTTCTGAAATATGATGATGACCTTAAATGCTTGTAGAATGTTGTTTGAAATTGCTTAAATGCTTGAAAAAAATTGTACATAAAATCTGCAGGTATAATTTTAGTGGCTGATTCTGATCAGCCTAACTAACAGAATCAGGGAATGGAAAGAACTCTATGGACAGTGGAGGCACTGCTACCCGATTTGCTGCTACAGGTAAGTACATTTTGAAATATGCTATTCCTTTAAAGCTTAAATGAGGGATAAAATAAAAAGGCTGAAGACAATATGAACGTCATACATTTTACCTTTCTTCTGATCCCATGCATCCTTTTCTATTGTCACTGAAAGTTTGCCCAAAGGAATCACACAGAATGACAGAATCAGAGAATCACAGAATGTTAGGGATTGCAAGGGACCTCAAAATATCATCTAGTCCAATCCCCCTGCTGGAGCAGGAACACCCTGATGAGGTTACACAGGAAGGCGTCCAGGCGGGTTTTGAATGTCTCCAGACTAGGAGACTCCTAGGAGACTCCACAACCTCCCTGGGCAGCCTGTTCCAGTGTTCTGTTACCCCTATTGAGAATGTTTCTTCTCAAATTTAAGTGGAACCTCTTGTGTTCCAGTTTGAACCCATTACCCCTTAATGTAGAAAAATATATATTTCTAATAAAATGGGATTTTTGAAGTTTCAGAGATCAAATCTTTGCTGTTTAGTCATGAGAGAGTGACCCTTGTTCTCCCTGAAATGCTAATTCTTTTTCAGGTATTTATTTTATAGTGGTGTTCTGGTTGATGGCAAGTTGAACATGAGCCAGCTGTGTGCCCTGGCAGCCAAGAGGGCCAACTGTGCCCTGGGCTGCATCAAGCACAGTATTGCCAGCCACTTGAAGGAGGTGATTGTCCACTCTTCTCTGCACTGGTGCGGCTTCACCTGGAGTACTGTATGCAGTTCTGGGCACCATAGTATAAAAAACCCCCATACTAAGCTTCTAGAGAGTGTCCAGGAGAGGGCTACTAAGTTGGTGAAAGGTTTGGAAAAGAAGCCGTGTGAGGAGAAGCTAAAGTCGCTTGGTTTGTTCAGCCTGAAGAAGAGGAGACTAAGAAGAGACCTTATCGTGGTCTACAGCTTCCTCATAAGGGGAGGAGGAAGGGTAAGTGCCAAACTCTTCTTTTTACCAACCAGTGACAGAAAACGAGGGAATGGCAAGAAGATGTACCAGGGAAGGTTTAGGTTGGACATTAGGAAAAGGTTCTTCACCCAGAGGGTGGTGGAGCCCTGGAACAGACTCCCCAGGGTGGTGTCATGGCTCCAAGCCTGACAGTGTTTGAGAAGAGACTGGACAGAGAGACAAGAAGAGACTCAGACACATAGTGTGAACTGTGGGGTTGTCATATGCAGGGACAGGAGTTGAACATGATGATCCTTGTGGGTCCCTTCCAACTCAGGACATTCTATGATTCTAGCATTCTATGAAAACGTATTCAGTAGGGTCACAGTGAAGGCACAGATAAAGATATCCACAGCCCCACATGTGACAAAATCCAGAAGTTTCCAAATAGTGGAACTGGAGGGGTTACTATACGGATACTACTGATAACAATGTCTTTTGTTTTAACTTTGATATCTTTTCTATTATATTAAAAGAAATTTATAGTTTACCTCTTATATTGTTACAATGAATAAAGTCAAATACCGTAGTAAATGACAGTTAATACGGCTTTAAGTAATTATGGATTTTTTTCTTCAATGAAGTAAGTAGAGACCAGGATATTTCCTGTGTTGTAGAAAAAAAACTTTTCTCAAAGTCAGTGTTAAGGTCCATTTTTTAAGATCTGCCATTAATAAACTCATTATGTGAAAAAGTTCTGCTGTGTATTTTTGGGGAAAGTGGGAGGTCTTTTATAAAATCTCTATGAAGTTGAGTTGAATTCAAAATAGGCTTTGTGTCACTGACCTTCCCATATCCTAAGTCCTTACCTCATCAGAATCAATACATTAAAATGAAACAATTTATTACAAACAACATTTCTACAGTGTAAAATCTAGAAACTTGACAGAATTGTATTTGAGATTGAAGAAATATTTGTGAATGTATGCCTGCATCTTATTTTTCTGACAGTAAGTAATTCTCTCAAAGTGGTGACATAGTTTTGGTAATTAATCATTAAATACTATTAGTTGAAAAACACACAAAACATAGGCTAAAATTTGTTTATCTATAAAATGTTCTGATTAACAATATATTCAGAGCAATAAAAGACAAATTTCTAAATAAATCACCAATTAATTGGTGATAAAATATGTTCCTACAACACAGAGCACAGTCTTACTGCATCTACCATTCTTATAATTATTAATACATTTCAGCAGGAGAAGAATGCAAGAGTTCAGGTGCTCTCATCCCTAAGAACTACCTATTGATCAGACACACTTCCTCTGCAAACTGTGTAATATCACACAAAGGTCACCACGGACAGCACAAATTGCTTTTATTGAACAGTATAGTGAAGAGACATTTAAGACAAAAAAGCACCCTTATGTTATTTTGGCAGGTAGTTGATTGTTTGTGACTGTATAGTTCATGGTCTGAAGTCTGAAAGTGCAACACTCTGGCTTGCCTGAATACCTGACTATTAACTTTGGGAGTTCGGGATCTTCCAAATGAATTGGACTGAACAATCTGTTTACACAGAAGAAAAAAGGATGAAAAGACTAATGAAATGCACCTGCAAGATATTTTCTGAACACCCACACAGGTGAAGGGAGTAACTCTTCAGAAGACAAACATACATTTGACTGTGTCAGATACTTTAATTGACATTTTGTTATTTGATTTTTAACTAGTGTATCTTGCTTCAAAACAAGTGATTTCACTAAAACAGTATTTATAGTCATAGATGAGTGTACCATAAAGACCAAAACCCAGAACAAATAGTCATAAAAATACCAAACCATATTGTATTAATTAAGAAAATGAAGTGTTTTGATCCTTCTGAAGCTGATTTGAATTTCATTCAATTTCTTCTTTTGGTAGAAAATTGAATTTAACAAAATTGAAATTAATTCCATACAATACTCTCATCATCCAGAAAAGATATTATATTGAAAACTGCCTAACTGCATTCACCAAAACTGAAAAGAGGGAAACACATGTTTTGTAAGAAAGCTGTTTAATGCCATGTTCCACCCCTGCTATTGAGATTGTTTCATCAGTCTGGAACAGCTATTAACAACCCTGTGATTCTTGCTGTATGGGGGAAGTCAGTGCCATGTTCTTCCAGCCCAGCTTCATTACTTTGATAAGTCAGAAAGGATAAGTCACCCAAGGAGACTCCTGCGGAGCAACTCACTGTCTGAAGATCAGCATGTATGTGTTCAAGCACACTGGAGACAGGACACAAATTTAAATGACCCCGACCAATTGATTTTAAAAATAAGAAAGAAACCCAACAACATTCACTAAAGTGTGGAAGGTTTTCCATCTAAAAGATGTAATTACATAAAGAAATATAGAATAGGGAATAAACAGCTTTGCAAGAATGCTGTCAGACATTTGGAGAGATTCTGTAGGAAAGAAGTGACACTGGTCAGAAATCAAGAAAACAGTATATATGGGAAAAGGTTAAAGGTTTATATAAAAGGCAATGAAGAGAGTTATGGTTATTTTGTAATGATCTTCAGACAAGCATAAACCTACTACAAAGAAGAAACATGTAATGTGTTTTGTATCTTCCTAGAGAAGGGACAAAAATCTTTAGTTGTAGTTGTAAGAATTAAAATTAAGTATTAAGATAAGCTTTCCAACTGTGGAAATTATTAAGCAGCAGCCTTCTATCTAAGCAGTGCTGAGTCCTAGTATTCATTGCTGCAGAATATAGTTTGAGTCAGTAATTAAAGTTTTCTTTACAAGAGAAGTTGAGGTGGAACTGCATTCACATGCAGCAATGGCCATTGCTATAACTAAAATGACATGGGTTATCAATTTTAAACTTTCTAAAATCAAGTGTTATCACCACTTGGGACCTAGAAGATAGCTGTCTAACAATATCAGATGGCATATTTAGATTCATTATGGGGGTTTATCCCTTTCTGATACGTCATTGACTGTTCCCACAACAGGATACTATACTAAATGCTATCAGGGTATTCTTTTATTGTGTGACACTTCCTGTTCTGCTAAATGATACACATAGAGACTTCTCAAAGTTGGTAGGTAAAAATTTATACCCTTCAGAGAGGAAATGGCTGGTTTTTTTCAAGTTGTGAAAACATAATACTAAATATTTTAAGGACATAGAATTACATGTATCATATTTGTGTTTAGGCATTCTTGAGACCATGAAAAAGCTAAATCACTGTGCAAGTAAGAACCTGTCTAGACAGCAAAAAAGACAGAATACATCTAATGCCAGTGATGGCTATCAAGGCTTATCCCAAGAACAGGGATAGTGAAGATATGTAGAAATCCCCACAAAGGAAGAAGATGAAGTAAAGCACAGACACTTGAAGGTAACAAAGGGAGCTTCAAAAGATGGAAATGGCTGAATGGCTCATTAGGGAATAAGACAACAGTCCCAAATCATTGTGCTGGAATTCCATTGCTAAACCTAGCTAAGCAATTCTATCATTCAAAAACAAAAAAAGCAGGTTAAGTGTGATTTTCAAGCTCTGCTTTGGTATCCAGCATATACAGATATGAAATGTGAAAATACATAAAGAAGTACATTACATTTTAACAGCTAATTGAAACTATCAGTATGGACCTTCACCTCAAATACAGACTGAACTCACTGTTGTTTTGCTGTTGTTTTTAAGACTTGTATGGAAAGGGTAAACTTGAATGAGGAGTTTATTTTCATATTTACCCTCAATCTTAGCTTTCCAAAGGACAGCAGCATGCAGTATTTCAAAGCAATTTAAGTTTAATTCATGCTGCAGTAATCAAACATCACAGATGGAAATCTGTATGCTCTGACCCACCTTCAGATATATTAGAATACTCTGTTTTCATTCACATTGTTGAAGACATTTTATTTTATTTTATTTTAGATAAATGTTGCTCTACAGTAGACAAAAATCAGGTCTGGTATTAAAGCTGTTCACACTGTTCACATTTTTTTTTTTTTTTTTTTTTTTTTTTTTAATCCCCAGATCCCAGAGTTCCTGTGATCATCACCAAACTGGTAAACAGTGCTAGGTTAACAGTTGGATTCAATGATTCTAAAGGTCTGTTTCAACCAAAACTTTTCTATGAATCTATGATTAGAGAAATTCCTATCCTACACTTTCCTAAAACAGCCAAGATTGGAAACAGAAATGCAAAAGGAAAATATTTATCATAGCTTCTAATTAATATCATCTGAAATCTGAAAGTATTAAAAAATGTATCTGCCCAACGAAAACAGATTCTTTTTTGGCCCTTTTTTTCTTTAAGAAACAGCTACAGCAAAAATAGAGATACAATTAATTGGATTTTAAATCATTTATTTAGCGAAAAATAAACCTAAGGTCCTTGATAGAACTTCAGTTTTGGTATTGATTTCCCTATTTTTAGCTGCAGGAAATCAAATACTCTTATTCACTACAGTATGACTGCAAAGTTTAAACTTCTGAGCAAATATGAAGAAAATCACGGTTCGTAAAACAACATTGTCTAAAAATCCAAAGCAATAATTTCTGTCACTAGAGGTCTGGAAGAAATACTACTTTAGGAAAGACTGAAGGAATTACTGGAGTGGAGAGTTTGTTAAGGAACACAAATCAGAAACAATTTTGTGTATTTTTTTTCCCACTGTTTCCATATCCAAATTCCTAATCTGAAATGCAAAGTAAATAACAAGGACAAATTTTCTGATAACAAGAGTGTAAAATAAACACTTGCAGAAAAAGTTGGCAGCTTCATTGTTTAGAAACTTTCAGCAGTAAAATAAATCGTAGCAGTTGCCCAATGCTGGCCTCAAAGACCTTGTTTTTATTTACCTTCACACAAACCAACCTTCTGTGCTTGCTGTGCCTGAATCCTCCTTCTAGCTAGAACAGAACAGAGAAAGAAAAATCTGTTTCAGGTCAACTTTTGATATTTCAAAATTTGTTTTTACTTTTTATTCAAACAAATGTCATGTCTATCTTTTGCCTGTAAAAAAACAAAAACAAAAACAAAACCAAAAACCAAATAAACAAGGAAGTGTATGAGGTGGCAGTTCATGTAGTTCTCTCCAGTTTCATCATTGAAGAATACTAACCTAAGAAATACGGAATGTACTGTGGAATTAAATTTTTCTAAGTTCAAGGATGCTTTTCATCTCCAAATTAAGACGTGTGGGATTCATACCCACATATGGTTGTGTAGTGCCGATTGAAATATCTGCTGCTGACCTCCGGATGTTGTTCCAGAATGATATGGGGCTCTCTTTGATCTTTTATCAGTTCTGCCAAATATTTACTGATTTTTGGATTTGGATGGTTTGGGTCACCTCAAGTACTATTACGTACATCTGTTGAGGCAATTAATCAAACCCATGAAGAGAGACTGATTTTTGAAGTTAGATATTTAAATTTAGGTGTTTACATGTGAACCAGATATGTAAGCTTGCACTTTTGCTGTGCATGGGGTGCAAGTCAATGCAATCAGGGATGTCCAGAATTCTATTCAGCTCACTCCAAAGTAGACTGGGCTCAACTGAGCAGCTATCTAAATTCACATTTTAATCAGAAGAGATCAAGTTGAAAATCTTTCACTTAGGCCTATTAACATCATCCTTCATCTCACACACTATCCAGGTTTAATCCAAGCTAGAAATATAACCACAACAGCCATTCACTCACTCCCACTCACCCCCCAAATAAGGTAGAGAATCAAAGGAAGGGAAAAACTTGGACTGAGGTAAACACAGTTTAATAAAATAAGAAAGTACTAATACGCTACTGGTAAATATATATATATATATATATATATATATATATATAAAATAGAAAGAAATAGAAATAGAAATAGAAATAGAAATAGAAATAGAAATAGAAATAGAAATAGAAATAGAAATAGAAATAGAAATAGAAATAGAAATAGAAATAGAAATAGAAATAAATATAAAATAAAAGATACTCAGTGCAATACTTACAAACTCCGTCCACACCTAACAGCCAGTTACAGCACCCTAGTCCTGAACAGCCGATCTTGGAGAGAGGAAAGAGGAAGAAGACAGAAAGACCCAGAGGACTCTGCAAAATGGCAGGATGGCAACAGTCTAAACTAACAGAAGTCCTGAACAGAACTCCTCCTGCTCCAACAAAGGGAGCAAAGAAAGCAAAGAAGAAACCAGAAGATCCTGACTCTCCTTAAATATGAAGCATGATGCTAATGGTATGGAATACTCGTATTGATCAGTCTGGATGTCTGTCAAGGTCTACCCTATCTATGCCCCCCTTACTAGCCACCTCACACTTGTGAGCAGAGCTCAGAGGCCTTGGCTCTCAGACCAGAGCAATTAAAAACATTTATGCTGTAATGGGGTGTTATCTTCTTGTCCTCAATCTAAATTAAAACAATGACTGTGCTAGCTACAAAAAAGAAAGGTTTCTAACTGCATGAAGAAAATTAACTCATTTTCAGTCAAACCAGCACACATGTCTGAGTGGGCTTCTTAAAGATGTTGTCTAGTAAGTTTTCTTCCTGCAAAAGTTCTGAAATTCACAGTTTAAAAGATTTTCCTTAAAACCACTGAAGTTTCCAAGCCTTTTAATTGATTAAAATAGACTTCAGGCAAGAGTTTCATCTTTGGGTAATATTGATGACTATTTAATTTAAATTTAATAAATAGTAATTATTTACTTTTTAAAAAGGAGTATTTTTATATAAAAAGAAGTATATGCCCATTGATTTGGTGAAAATGCTAGTTTTGTGGCTTAATAGAAAAAATAAGAGCCACAAAACTAGCATTTTCACCAAATTAATGGGCATATACTTCTATGATCTTCTGTCATTACCCTTCCAATTTTTTATCATTTCCCAGTTGTAGTCAGATATCTATACTGACATTAAAGGCTAGATATGTAAGATACCTCATTAGACCATTTTAACAATGGATAGATCTTATATGAACAACATTCTTGTTACTGGAATGGAATAAACATATATATATATATGTGAATGTATATAAATATGTATAAGTAAGTAGAATAATTTTCTAATTTAAGTATTAATATTCAAATCTTCTTGAAATATAATAGTTCAGAAGAAGGCTTCTAGATATTAGTGACCATTTTCATAACATGCATTTTCAGTATACGTCTTCTAATTGGAGCTGAAACCTTATATAGCCTGAGTACCTTTTAAAATATTCTGCTGATATAAATAAATTCAACTGGATAAAATGAGTTTATATAGTGTTACAGAAGTTTGCATTTTTGGATGCATGAAAGATGAATATTGGCAATATAACAAAGACCTGGGAAACATTATGTATGTGTCTGGGGAAAGCTGCCTCTGAACTACTGAAATTGTGTCTGAGAAGGCAACATATCATGATGAGTAGGACAAAAGTATGATTTAGCCATTACTTGACAGAAGATTTTAATGATTTTTGTTACATCCTGAAATGAAAATGAACCATAGAGCAGACACCTGAAGGACTCGTTATGTCCCTACATAACACTTGATCGTACTTTAACTAAGAATTATGAAGACTTTGTTACCTGTGTCTATACTGAAAATTATTTTACTCTAAGTTTTACTAGAGCTGACTTAGGTGTTTTTTGTTTTGGTTTGGTTTGGTTTTTTGTCATAATGTCATGTAAAATTAACAATTTTCAATAATTGTATCCTATGGTATAAAATGTCAAATAATAACTTAAGGAAATATTACACACAAATAGATGAGTAGCAGGAGACCTTGACCACTGCATTTATGAGATGATTTCAAAAAGTCTTGGACTTGTAATGATGTAAAAACAAGCTGGGATTATTAGTGACACAAAATAAATGCCCTAATAAACCAGACTTGTGTTCACAGAACTTCATAACTTGGTCTGTGAATTGATTCCTTTATCTTTGAGAGCTAAATTTGGAGAGTAATAGAACAGCCAAGTCCTGGATAATGCAGGCTCATATACAGTCATACACACTCTCATCCTTCTTCTTTCATTGATATATCATTGAAAGAAGATCCTTCGATAGTTAAAAGTTGCTTGATACTCTTATTACAGTTACCCAGACAAACCTAGCTTTATTCAGGGCCTCTCCAATATAACAGTAATGGGAAGCAATGAATGGATGTTATACAGACATGCTATCCTTTAAAATTTTTACCTTCTTTTAGAGTAAATCTCATGGTCTTCTAAAAAAGCCTTTAAAATTGAGTGATGACTTTTCCAGGACTCAGAACATCTGCCTAATATTCTTCCATCTGTGATAAAAGGCTCCGATGAAGTTGTCTGAACTTTTCCCTGACCTCTTTCGTAACACAGTTTTATCAAAAGTGTTTTGGTTGCCTAGGACCAAGACATCTATAGACAGCCTGAATAAATGGATGGCTCATAAGAACTTAAAAGTTAGTTCTTCAACAGGAAAAAAAATGCCTGTGATAAGATTGTACTGATAAAACTGTTTAACAATGAATATTGAAAATTACTAGAACAAAAGTAATAATTTCACTAATTTATGCCTTCCTTCATGGAGTACTTTTTTACTACCCTACATGTTAGAGAAGTTGTAAATACTTGGAAGAAAGATGAAGTAGACAGGAAGTCAGTAAAAATTTGTGAAGTAACAAAACAGTGCATTTTCTGTGAAGAAAATCTTAAGGTACACAACAAAAGCAGACATCATTCTTAAATATGCCCTAAAGAATGTTCATCAATTTAAAATAAATTTACAAGACTAATGCAGTGGTACTTCAGAATTCAGAGAGCAAAGCCTTGCATCAGAGTCTGTCAGCTTTTTAGAAAGTCAAAACTCAGACTTTTTTAATCAAACCATTTAGTTAACTTTAAGATTAAAAACTTTTCATGGATAAATACTGCTTTTATTTTTAGCTTAGAGTTTTGGGTCTCATGCTGTATTATAAGCCAAGAATTAAAGAAATTGAATTTGCAGCACTGAAATAATTTGGAAAAATATGGTTTCTGCAGTTTTGACCTATCTTGATAGACTGAAGGGAGGGTGATGAAAACTGAAAACTTAATAAATCTGCTGCAGCTAGAGGTGTAAAAGTAACACTGTTTCAAATTAGTGAAGACAGTAATATTTATTTGCTGCTGAATTCTAGACAGTGTGACATTTCAGCAGGAAACACTTTATGAGACTTAAACTGATGACCACAGAAGTTGCAAACTAGTACTTAAGCCATGCATAAGTAGGAAGGCTTGTACATTGAACAAAAATACAAGTAAAATCAGTTGTCATTTCTGTCTTTGATCTTTCTGGAATCAGAAAGCTATACATTTCTGCAAAATAATCTACAGTTCACAAAACAGACTACAAGCAAAGGAAGACTAAAAAGGGCAGGAAATAAAAACAACATACACATTACCAAGGGTAGGTCATGCTTGACCAACCTCATAGCCTTTTATGAGAATGTAACAAGGTGGATGGATGGTGGCAGAGCGGTGGATGTTGTCTACCTTGACTTCAGTAAAGCCTTTGACACAGTCTCCCACAGCATCCTCACAGCTAAGTTGAGGAGGTGTGGTCTAGACAATAGAGTAGTGAGGTGGGTTGCAAACTGGCTTAGGGAGAGAAGCCAGAGAGTGGTAGTCAATGGTGCGGAGTCTAGTTGGAGGCCAGTATCTAGTGGAGTGCCTCAGCGGTCAGTGCTGGGGCCAATATTATTCAATATATTCATTAACGACTTGGACGAGGGAATTGAGTGTACTATCAGCAAGTTTGCTGATGACACCAAGCTAGGAGGAGTGGCTGACACGCCGGAGGGCTGTGCTGCCATCCAGCGGGACCTGGACAGGCTGGAGAGCTGGGCAGGGAATAACCTGATGAAATTTAACAAGGACAAGTGTAGAGTCCTGCATCTGGGCAGGAACAACCCCAGGTTCCAGTATAGGTTGGGAGATTACATATTAGAGAGCAGTGTAGGGGAAAGGGACCTGGGGGTCCTGGTGGACAACAGGATGACCATGAGCCAGCACTGTGCCCTTGTGGCCAGGAAGGCCAATGGCATCCTGGGGTGTATTAGAAGGGGGGTGGTTAGTAGATCGAGAGAGGTCCTCCTTCCCCTCTACTCTGCCCTGGTGAGACCACATCTGGAATATTGTGTCCAGTTCTGGGCCCCTCAGTTCAAGAAGGACAGGGAACTGCTGGAGAGGGTCCAGCGTAGGGCAACGAAGATGATTAAGGGAGTGGAGCACCTCCCTTATGAAGAAAGGCTGAGGGAGCTGGGTCTCTTTAGTTTGGAGAAGAGGAGACTAAGGGGGGACCTTATTAATGTTTATAAATATATAAAGGGTGAGTGCCATGAGGATGGAGCCAGACTCTTCTCAGTGGCAAACAATGATAAGACAAGGGGTAATGGGATCAAGCTGGAACACAAGAGGTTCCACTTAAATTTGAGAAGAAACTTCTTCTCAGTGAGGGTGACAGAGCACTGGAACAGGCTGCCCAGGGAGGTTGTGGAGTCTCCTTCTCTGGAGACGTTCAAAACCCGCCTGGACATGTTCCTGTGCGACCTCACCTAGGTGTTCCTGCTCCAGCAGGGGGATTGGACTAGATGATCTTTTGAGGTCCCTTCCAATCCCAAACATACTGTGATACTGTGATACTGTGATTTTCCCTGCATGCTCAAGGCCAATTGAACAACATTGTAGTCTGTCAGATGCAGTGTTTTGCAGCAGGATGTCTATGTAAAATAACAACTATGAGGATGTGCATTCAGGTGATGTTTTTCTTGTTTGCTTGCTTGTTTGTTTGTTTTCTTCTTCAAAGGAAATTTGGATGACTAGCTAGCAGAAGGAAATGGAGAGTAAACCCATCAGCAGAAGAAGCAGTTACCAATAACACCTTCACCCACAGAAAACGATACAAGCACATCACAACTCTTGCCACTAGATGTCTGTTTCCAAAACACAGGTGTTACTGTGCTGAAGCAGCTTTGCAAACCCAGAATTATGTTCAGTCTGCCTTCCCCTCATGTCCTGACATTTATTTGCGTGCTGAAGCTAATCTATGGTTTCCAAAGAGGTGATATGATTGACCCAAATAATTATCAGCCTATCTCAGTACTCCCAGTCTCTTTGAAATCACTTTGAAAGGTGTGGTTCAGATTCAGCGGATATCCTACTCAAAAGACCATAAAATCTTCTTTCCATATCAAGTAGGTTCTGTAGTTAAATGAGATTTCTTCGCTACCACAGACTCATGTCCATATAGACTCCATCAGTGACAAAGTGAGAGTGAGACAATAAATCCTCTAATCACCCAGACCACCCCAAAGTTGTCATGGATCTCAGTAGTTTAATGAGAAGTTAGTAGTTGCTCAAAAGAAAAAGTCAGAAACTGAGCTCATTTTCAGCATCATGGGAAAGCCATTTTTGTATAGGTGAACAACAGCAGTGTCCCCTTTTTTTGACTAATATGTAACAGGTAGATTGCAAACATGTTTTCATGTGGAACTTAATAATTTAACTAGTTTGGGATTAGAAGAGAAGCCTTCAGTGAAGAAGTTTTAGTGTTAAAATAGAAAACATAATTTCTTTTAAATCAATGTGATTCAGTAATTTAGGCGCAGAGGCGCTCCCGGTGAATGTCTGCAATCACTTAAAATTATGTTAACTGATAATGTTGGGCAACGTAAAATGGTATAAATATAGTTTATATGAATAGGAATTAATCAGAACTTTTCAAAAGGAACATTTTTATAGAAAAATAATCACAGGAATATGTCAAATGCTGAAGAATTTTGACAATATTTTTAAAGATCTAAAAAAGGAAACATTTAGACACTCTGATTATAACACATTCCTTTTAATGCACATATTTGTTTGTTATAATAAAAGGTAAAAAATGTCAAAACAAAATATTTTAGTAGGCTGAAAATAATGAAAGACCCAACCCTAAGCAATCATGATTTCACGTTGTGAAAGATTTCTACAGAAATATATTCTTTGTTCTTTTTGAAGAAAAGCAATAGAAAAAAATTCATATGACTCAGAAAATGCAAACCCAGTTCAAACCTGTCTTATAGATGAATGAAAAGTACAGGTTACTGTCATTTGGATGACACATCCTCTAAATTTGGTGTCCTGGCCATCTTCCAAAAAGGATAATTACATTCTGCTTACCTGATATTCTCCTGCTGTTTTTCTGGTAAGATCTATTCTTTGTTACATACTGTTTCAAAATATTGTTGATGATGTTATCTTCACAATACTACTTTTTTCATTTTTTTTTCTTTAAGTATTCAAAAATCCTCTTGCTATGGAATGCATTCTTTAAACAACAAACAGTAACAGATGATCTCTGACAACCCCAAAATGAGTATGAAATAAACTTTGAAAAAAAAAAAAATCCACAGCACCTGTTATTCCAGAAAACTCTGGTTTTGAATAACCTCATGACCAGCCAAGAGCAAAAATGAAATCTAGAGAACTCTTCTTAACTGATACAGCTAGTTTAAAGGTAATGATCATAGATTGAATCAGACATTTACCTACCACAAAGAAAAAGATTTAATTATTATGTAAACTTTATTTTCTAAGAACTCAAGCATTTGAAATATCACTGGTATTATGCAATATGTAAACAAATAAAATCTAATGCCTCTACTGATTAGCCCTCCCACCTACTTCTGACCAGTATTTGTACTGGTTGTTAGTAGAAATCAAAGGTACAGGAGGAACCTCTTACAAATATTATCATAATTAAAGTTTGTAATTCTACTTTTTGAATTGTACCCTATAAAGCTATCTCAAAGCACTTCATTTCTGCAATTCTAGATCCAGCCAGGTTGCCTTCCCTATGATTAGAAATTCTGTTTGACTGGTCTCCATCTTCATCTGCCATGCAAAACATCTAATACACGTATGCCCAAGTATCTTTTCTGGTAGGCTTAAATACCTATTCTGGAACACATAGGACTTTTGCGTCGTTCCAGTACTTTCTAGCTACTGGTATTTCAGCTATTTGTATTATCCCACAATTCAATATCTTATAAAGAAAGGAATTAAGCTTAATTGATAAGATTTAAAATATAGACATGTTGATGTTGATCCCTTTCTAATTGGTAACAGAACAACTCTTGGCCTATGGAATGTTACAAAATAAATAATCAGGCTGTTCTTCAGGCCATGGGCAAGAGTCCTTTTATACAGAGTTGTGAGTAGTGGTGCTTTGGTTTTAAAGCTGCAGAACTTGAACTGTGTATTTCCCTTCCCTTCCCTTCCCTTCCCTTCCCTTCCCTTCCCTTCCCTTCCCTTCCCTTCCCTTCCCTTCCCTTCCCTTCCCTTCCCTTCCCTTCCCTTCCCTTCCCTTCCCTTCCCTTCCCTTCCCTTCCCTTCCCTTCCCTTCCCTTCCCTTCCCTTCCCTTCCCTTCCCTTCCCTTCCCTTCCCTTCCCTTCCCTTTTTTCATAATTTCAGCAGATGTGGCTATCAGAGTTTACCAAATAAGCCATCTATTTTAAAGACATAGATTAGACCATTGTTTTTAATAAATGTAAAACAAAAAAATATTTACCTGGTTCCTAAATCTTGGCATATGTCTTCAGGAAAGATGTACCTCCTTCCAGTTGGGATTTTAAAGCTGGTATTTAATTTTCATTTTCAAGCCTGTTTAGGGTAATGTGTTCTCCAAATCTTTGGCATGCCTGGCTTTCATATGATAATCAGACCTGCCATATGTTTAAGAGATTTTCTTCTCACTTAACTGCTTTAACATGCAGAAATAATCAGCATGACTCAAAGCCAAATTCAATAGCTTGATGAAAAGAACACTCATGAAGCAACCGTCCATCAGTTTTTCAAACTGTGACAAAATGGTTTTCATTTTACTGCAATAATTTTGAGCAGTTGTTGTTCTATGTTCATAGGATTCTGTTTTAAACTTCATTTTGAGAACGGAGCTAATTTCAGTAAAATAGTTATTGCACTTACGTATACATTTTGCTTACTGCTTCATGGGCGCAATAAACAAAACTCAAGTTGCTATAGACTAAAATACTAATTTAACACAGTTCAAATCACATATATACCCAAGTTAGAAATTGTATACACCCGGCCTGAGTCACCATGTTATGGAGCTTAGTTTTGTGTCATAAATCAAAACTTATTGTAGATATGCTTTGCTGAATGAAAAACCTGACCAGGAGGTGCTTGCCAGATAAAATATATCTTCCTTGTGTTCCTGCTTGACTATTGGTTCAAATTTAATCAATGAAAAGAAATAATGGATACAATTTTGGATGTTTGGATGTTTCGTGTCTTCATTAGGAAAGCCTAGGTACTCAATTTTAGGCTAGAAGGATACTCATTGTATGCCTAACAGAAAACTTACTGACTCTTTAAAAATCACTGTATGTGATAAAGCCCTAAATAAACTTCACCTGCTGGTAAATCTTAATATAAAATAAAAACTTATGATCTTCTCTAAAAGGTGACTGCATTTCTTACCCTCTTTCCCTAAAAATTGTATGAAGGGAAGGCAACAAATGTAACTAGCAAATATATTTCCCTTAATCCCATAGTTATATATAAACCTTTTTATTATCAAAGAATCACCATATGTCCCAACTTGGAAAGGACCCACAAGGATCATCAAATCTAGCTCCTGTCCCTGCATATGACAACGCCAAAATTCACACCATGTGTCTGAAGGCATTGTCCAAATGCTTCTAGAACACCATCAAGCTTGGGGCCATAACATCTCCCTGGGGAGCCTGTTCCAGTGCTCCATCACCCGCTGGGTGAAGAGCCTTTTACTAATATCCAGGAAAAGGTTCTTCACCTTATTGACAATTATAATTGTCCATATTGCAAGTTCTGAATATTGCTAATCAACTGTGAACATACACTCAATTTATTTTTTTCTACCCACTTACCTGGAATTATAACTACATTGTTTATTCATTAGCTGCACAAAAGTCTAGGTTATATCATATGTTTCTATTTTTATCATATTGTGTCACTATATTTATATGTACATATATATTATAACTTTTACTTAAAGAAGAGAAATGACAACATCTTCAGCTTACCAAGCATCTTAACACAAAATTATACTTATGTTATAGATTCCGTATTAAGACCGACATAGAAATATCAGAAAAATCTCAAGTGAGATATAAACTATTAAGAATTGCTTAAGATTTCTAGAAAAATGGAACTAAAATTTATATTTAAAATACTTCCGTAATTAATTATAAAAAACACTTCGCTGAACTATTTTTCTCCAGGAATCTGATACATTAATATTGGAATAGCTTCTTCCATCTATTTCAGTGAGTAAGCTTGATTTTCTTTTTTTTGTGTGTATTTTAGCAAACAAGATATGTTTGTGTCTTTGTATGTAAATGTCCTTTTAGCCTTTAAGCAAGCATAAGAATAAAATGGCATCAGCTGATTTATTTTGTATTGGTGGTATTTTCTAGAATTGCTATCATGTCATAAAACAGGTAGAGCTGGTTATATAGTGTATAAACTTCTAGCATCTTATATATAGATATGTAGTATGTATGTAGCTTTGCTTTGCTTATTATGGTGCACTTTTAAAACGGAATTTTAGAGCACACGAGAAGCACACAGAGAACTAGTTAATACAAGAGCTGATCACAGTGAAGTGACTGAGAGTGATTAGAACATAGTTACATTCAAAAGTTAGATTCTAAGAAGAGTTGCGGTCACATAAGACTTCAGGAAAGGAAGTACTGTTGAAGTATGACAGGTCCTAATATTAGCATGAAAGGTTGCCCTGTCTTAGAAGTAACATGAATGTCACTTAATTGTAATGCCTTTGCAGGAGAGGCAATATAGTTATCTCACATCGTCCTAGTTCAGGTGTTTTACGCATTCCATGGCAGCTGCCAGTGTTGGCTGCTTTGACAAGCACATTATTTGACTGCATGAGCAACACCATAGCCCTGAAATACGGTGTTGCCATTGCTAGTAGCAGGTAATAATGCTTGTAGCTTTGTTTTATTTGGTTTAGCTGTAATAATAATTTCTCGAATTTACGAGTTATCTGTATCTATTTTAGTTCTGCTTATCTTTGTATGATACCACTACAGTTTTACATAGATAGCAGTAACAAGCATTTTTTTTCAGACAGAACAAGATATTTACAACTAGCACAATACCGTATAAAGAAATACAGACCTTATACAATAACTGCTAAACGTTGCTAATATATTCAACCTGCATTATTATTCTTTGTGTAATTATAATTCTATAATTAAACTTCAGATTTTCATTTTACTAACAAAAAAAATCATAGCTTTACTCATGCACATATAAGGTGTTCTCTCTTTTTTACACATAAACAGGATATTAAATGTAACACATTCATGTACTTCCACCTGCATTTAGATGGATGCTAAATATTTTAGCAGAGTTGGGGAGAAGAGTGAACTGTATCTAAGTTCATTGCATTTTTTTGTAGAAAGTAATTTTTCACCCAGCCACTATAACTCAGTTCCATTCTGTATAATGTTTATAAGTTTATAAAGTTTTCCATTTTCTACACTTCTCACATTTTAGTTGTAAGAGAAGTAACACCCGCTACAAAGAATACATATATTTTTTTTTCAAGATGAACTATGCTATCATAATTATCTCAGATAATTCAATCACCATTCAGTTTGATACTCTAGTTATGCCCCAAATTTCAGGAACAAAATCATTTGCTATATTGGCAATGCAAATTTCACCTTATACTTTGATCAAAATTCTTGACATTGTTGGAAAATCAGTTATTAACCATAAAAGAAATATTTGTTCAATCATTATCGATGGTCAAATTATTATATTACATAGAAGTGAGAACACCAGAAAAATCCATTTTCATAAAAATAACTGAATAAAAGCCTTTCTAATCTAGCATTCATATTTGGTGTTTCTTTTGCCTAGAGAGAATCTTTCAATTGCTTATTATTATTATTATTACCACCATAACTGTTACTATTACTACCTCATCTGGAAGATTTAGAGCATTTTTAAAGTAAGTGTGTTCACATGATGTCTGTATATCAATTTTTTTTAGTATTATTATTCTTTTTTTTTCCCCATTGAAATAGTCAGAGCCATGAAGATAATTAAGGGAGTGGAGCATCTCCTGTATGAGGAAAGGTTGAGGGAGCTGGGTCTCTTTAGATTGGAGGAGATGGAGGGGTGACCTCATTGATGTTTACAAATAGGTAAGGGGTGAGTGTTGTGAGGATGGAGCCAGGCTCTTCTCAGTGACAACCAATGATAGCATAAGGGGCAATAGGTACAAACTGGAACACAGGAGGTTCCACTTAAATATGAGAAGAAACTACTTCTCAGTGAGGGTATCAGAACACTGGAACAGGCTGCCCAGAGAGGTTGTGGAGTCTTCTTCTCGGGAGACATTCAAAACCCACCTGGACACATTCCTGTGTAACCTCATCTAGGTGTTCCTGCTCTGGTGGGGTAACTGGATGGTCTTTCGAGGTCCCTTCCAATCCTTAACATTCTGTGATTCTGTGATTCTTTATGCTGCACAGCCTGGCTCAAATTTTCCTTTGTTTCAGTAAGCTTTCATTGTAGTAATATATGAAAAACCTACCCAGGCCTTCAGAATCCTAATCACTGTGTTTCTCTTGCACCAAAGAGATTATCTATGTACAAAAACACCCCCTGACAGGCTAAGTCAGACATTTTGTGATAAAGTTGATGGCAATTCTAGACTAAGTAATTCCCCTCTTTTCTTTCCCACTGCCAACACACCATACCCATCTGAGTGCAGAAACATTCTCTCACTTGTTTTGATACTGTTTGTGCAGTGATCATCTATTATATACTTAAATATACAGTTATATTGCATACTTACATCTTTAAAGGCGTAAAACTTCCATGGAAACCTGTGAGAGTTAGGCACTTGAATAAGTTTCTGAATCTGCATCTAGAACAACAATGCCACTGCATTTGTGTGCCCCACTTGCTGTGGAATCCACAGACAAGTATGGCACCTCCATTCCTTGGGCAGTTCGCAGGAATGTTCAGTGTCTTGGAAGGAGTGTGATGGTAGATGGTATGTGTAGTAGGACATAGCTCAACAATAGCTCAATTTTTATTCATTAGAGGATTGCTGTACTTACAGCCCTAATTTTACTGACGAATTTGGGGGAAACAAGGTGAAGGAGAGTCAAGAATGCAACATGTAGCTCCAAACTAAGATAATATGATGGCAATGGCTCCCTTTTACCTAGAAGCAGATCATCTTTTGAAAAATGCATGATATATTTGTATGTATAGTGGCTTGAGGAACTTAAATGAGAAAGCCATAAAAAGACTTCATTTGAGAATCTTCATGGGATTTTGGAGTGAATAAGATTCTTAGCTGCATCTTAGATGATCAGAGTTGAGCTCAGGTCTGTTAATACTGAAGCATCACTAAGCAAGCTCAGACAAGAAAACTTAATTCATTAATTGGCTCCAGATCAAAATGCCTCTGTCTTCACTGATAAAAGTTCTAAGAGCCCAAGTCCTTCTGCAGTTCTAGTTCCATATATCCACCTACAGCTTTGCATATATCAGCACTTTAAAAATATGACCCTGATTTCCTATAAATAAAACAAAGTCAGCAGAACAAGTAGATATGTGAAAAGTCAGGATTAACCCATGTCAGAATTTTTTTTATGTGCTACTCTTCTTACATAGTTTTCTTCCAATTTATTTCTTAATTTCCACTCTTCAACAGGTACAAATAATTCTAGTGTATACTGAGAAATCGAAGATCAAAGAAATAATGGTTATTGTAAAAACAGGTTCAGTCTTTTAACTGTGTATGATATTGCACTTCAAAAGAAGATGAAAGATGTAGAGAGACAACTGAAATAGGAGAAGATATTATAGAATCAGGCCTACATTAAGTTAATCACTAGTTCTGTGGGGCTCAGACTTTCTTAGCATTCCCTGGACTGGGCAAGTTTTTCAGAGATACATTCCTAAAATGTTTGGGACTCAATACCTGGAAAAGTGAGTCCAGGAACCAGTAGAAGTGGTGGAAATCTGCTAAGCAATTTCCCATTACCTGGCTCAATGCTGTAGTTATTTATTTTACCTGCAGTGAGAACACTGGCAGCCATTTTATCTCTTTTTAAAAGATCAAAGTATCCTTTAGAATGATTCACTGTATTAAGGGACTATTCATTTCTTTATCTACCCAAAAGGCAGATTTAGTACTTAAGTCGCTCCTTCCGTTTGATTCACCTTGCATGTGTCTGTACCTCAACTTGTCAAAATCGGTGTGTCTGGGTTAAGCTAGAGTGTGAGGCTATGAATAAGCATCTTGAGGTCCTTGACTTCTTGCTTTAACTAACAGCTTGCTTACCACAAAGAGTAAAAAAAATGGCATTACCTTTGGCTCATCCTCAAGTGGCTGGATACACTGAAAGCAGAGTTAGGCTATAAACCCGACTTTCAGTCTAATATCTTGTATAGCAGGAAAAGTACTGTCACGGTTGTAGACTGGGCAAATTTTTTTGCGACAATAGTGCTTAAACTAGTGATTTTCACCAAAGTCTATGTTATTATAGTATCACATTTTTTGTATTCCTGTCTCTCTAATTTTAGTGACATAAAATTACAGGGTAACATTAAAGAGGCAGGCAGAAGTGGCATCACATGTTCATTACACAATACAAAAAAAATCTTGGTCAGTTGTTTTTTGTTAAATCTGGTAGATTGTTTAATTTTCTTCCAAGATATCTCTCACAGCAAATACCATAGAAATGCTGTACAACAGAATGTACTTAATACATTGATAAATGTAAATTAATCTGAATGTGACAGCTAAAACCTCACTATCATATCCAAATAACTCAGATTTTATCCCATTCTTTCATGTAGAAGATTGGATTTTAGACAGTGATTTGAATGGCATTACTGTTTTTGTCATAAGAGTACCACACTAACATAATCTGGATATTAAGTATACTTATGCTTTAACATAAGGATAAAAACATCGTTTTTATGTGTGTAATATCAAAATTTCCTGTTGATATATTTGAATATATCTTTCCCAATGAAATGTGCCGACACCACAGGAGCTTCTGAGAAGAAATTTTAGCTATTTCAGATAAAATAGCACTGATATAACTTCTGCCTCTGAGACAGATATTTCTGTGCACCCAATTAGTTCTCTGAGCTGGTGTTAATTGCACATCGTGTTGACAGAAGTGTTTCTTTCTTGAGAACGTAGATCTGAGGGGGATGATGCTCATTTCCTACCACTGTAGAGACCCACTTCTAACAGCAAAGGCCATTGTTTAATTGCAGACTCTGCAATATTTTTCGGCATGAGTGCTTTGTAACATTAGTGTCTTGTAGCCATGGAGAGAGAGTTCTGCACCTTATTTCTTCCTAATTTTCTAATTAGGTCATTGTTTGTTTATAGCCTTTCATTTTGACCTGGTCTTACAGCCATCTTTGCAGAGTCTTGAGTGCATTTTATATAATACAGTCTGGGTCAAGTAAGTCAGTGGCTCATGTAAAAAACAAAACTAAACAAAACAATTGATCACTCAACTTTTTTTTTGCTTTCAAAAAGTACATCTACTTCACAGACATATATACTGAGAAAACCAGCAACAGAGAAAGTGTTAAAAGTTGTGTTAGGACTTCAGGTCCTATGAAGCTTTTTATCAGATGGGAATCAAAAAAAAAAAAGTGAAGAAACTACAGAAGAGGAAAGAAAATTAAAAAGTCTCTGAGTCTGGTTAAGTATGATAAAAAGGTGTGAATCAAGGGCGTGGTCTAATTCGTGGTTGAACAGTTATCAAGAAGTAGATAAACTGCTGTCTGGCATTTTCAGTTTTGTAAACTTGATCACTTTCATACCTACCAGGCCTCAAAGATGTCTGCCAGATATCTTGATTGAAAACGTACTGCATAAGTGAAAATTTAGAGGGTGAGTCACTAAAATAAATACCTGAATTCATCTCTAATGTTTTCATCACAAAGGTTTGAACTGTTTAGTATGTTACAAAATAAAAAATAAAAATAATTTCAAAAAGCAAAAGATAATTCTATAAGCCTTGCATAAAAATATTGGTTTTGTCACATGCACAATTTTAATCCACAAAGATAAGTGTACTTTAAGGCTGAATAAATAAGAAAGTGCTGTTTTAAGTAGATAGTATGATAAACTTGCATATTGCAAAATAATTAAAGGCTATAATACCCCATCATACAAGATCAATTTGCACTTGAGGTCAGGGCAGTATCTGTTTCTGAAATTATATAGCTCACACTGATTTCTATCACATTTCCAGTATTGATCTGATGAGATGATACTTCACAGCTTGTTGTTTGCAAGAGTTTGAAGACTGCCTGTGCCTCCAGAGTGAAATTAAAGTCAAGGCTGTTTGTATGTCTCCATAAACTGCTGGTAGCATTTAGCAGGTCTCAGTCACAGATTCAGTAAACAAGCTGTCTATTTATTTGAAATGATCAGTCCCAGTTCTATTTTAACAATTTCTAACAAACTGTTTTTCATGATAAATTATTTGATGGGAATGGTGAGTGCAAGAAAAACATAGCTATAGCATATCACTTTCTGTTACATATTTATGTATGAAGAAGCTCTTTACGGTATTCTCATCAGAAAAATGCCAGTGGGAAATTTTTGGCAATGATTCTTAATTGGCTTTAATTTGGTTCCTGGACTCTAGCTAGATACAGTTGGTATCAGTAGTTATTTAAATGAAAAGAACTGGATTGAGAGAATGACAAGGAATTGTTGCAGCAACAGAAAAGGCCACTTTCCTTTTTCTTAGTCTATTGGAATTAGAAACTCCAGAAAAACACCTTTCATTTGCACACAGGTCTGAGCTATCCTTTTCACTTCAAGCTGAAATTCTTCTTGCTCATGTCATATGGGAGAAATATTGGCGGGTGGCTGGTGGCACTTATAGAGAGTCACTGGCAGGGCTTAGAGGTTGGAATCCAAAACTGCAGTTCGTGAAACTACTGCTAAATTTCCACACAGCACTCCAAGTACACAGATTCAGGTGACAGTAATTAGCTTTTATGCAGACACCAGGGGAAGTTTAAAGTTTTCTTCAAGATGTGACAAGACTGACAATACCAAATAACATGGTTCTTAGCTTGTGCTTAAACCATATTGGGATTTATAAGATGGACAGTAATGGTGGCATGTATTTTTACCAAGGATCTTTATGCAAATTTGTTACATAAAAGAGGAATAGAAGAACAAAAAACATATTTCTCTGTTCTCCCCGTGTGTCTGTCATTTCAAAGGTTAGATGTCAATTTGAGAGAGCTGGGTTCAAGTCTGTTTTTTTTTTTGAGATCTTCTGATCATTATGACCATGAGGTATTAAGTGGTTGAAGTGGATCCTCGTAAAGGGCTCTGGAGTCATCGGGTCAAAGCCGCTGGCTTGAGTGGTGATTGTACCTGTTGCAGAGGTGAAATAATTACGAAAATGTCCCTTAGCAAATATATTCACACTCCTCTTGGAGGAAATGAGGTATGTGTGGGAGGCAGTGGGAGGAACAGTATTAAAACTCAAGCCAGAGAGGTAGGCTCTCATTTCTTGGCACTGAGTCTTGAATTTTTTTGACACGAAGCAGAACAACTTCCCAAGAAGGGACTGGGAGTAAGTGTGCTCCTGCCCACACCTTTGCCTTCAGTCTGCTGATTAGGACACTCCTTTGGAGGTGAGATGCAGGTTTTGGTGCTCTGGACTCCTACATCCTATGTGAAGATTCCGATACTACAACATGAAATGATAGAATCACAGTAACAGTGAGTCTGTCTGAGTAGTGACTCATATTCCATTTAAAGACATGAAAGATACCTGGTACAGTGAGAACGCCTGGTGCATAGAAGTGCTCCTTAGTAGCACAGAGTTCACCATTTAACATAACCACTGCTTCTTTGGGTTTCTCATCTAGCTGGTTTAGGAAGTTCCCCACTGAGTAAGCTGTTGTATTTTTTTGAGCTCTATCTTGAGGTGTTTAACATTCTTCAGGCTGATTAGGGAGTCCAGGAGTCCAAGTAATTTAGTCAGAGACTGTTGATTCTGTTATAAGGATGAGAGGCTTCTATCCTTTTATCCTTTTTGGTACTTGAGGCTGTAACTCCTACATATTTCTTAAATTTCTATATTTATTTTTTCACAAAGGAGTAATGGCATCTCTTGAATTAAAAATAAATGAATAAATAATCTTTTTTTAAAGAGATATCTTGTCTTTTTCTATAAAGAATCATTAATTTCTGAAATGATAGAGCCGGTACGTGTACTTTTTTGCATTACCTGAGACTTCCTTGTGGTATTTCCAGAAGTTCTGCTTTTTGGTCAGAATCAAAGTTACAAAAGAACCCTTATTTTGGCAAGCTGACTTCCATTTAGAATCCTCAACAATCAAGAGCAGTTTCAAAGAAGGTAGACAGTTTTATGTTGTTTGGGTTTTTTTAAGTCTCAGTAGCTTAAACTTGCATTTGGCTTGACATGCAGGTATATCTGATTTTAGTTTGTCCATATTGATTTGCCCGTTCTGATGGGCAGATACAACTTTTCATGAAGGGATAGTTTCTCAGATTAGGTAAATCAGTGTAGTTCAATTGGCATTATGCTGATCTGTACAAACTGAGGATTTGACCCATAACTGAGCTTATTCATTTTATGACCTAGACCTTTTTTTTCTTTTTTCTTTTTTCTTTTTTCTTTTTTCTTTTTTCTTTTTTCTTTTTTTTTCCTCTAAAAAGGCTTAGTTACACTTTGTCTAGATTCCTAGTTATGCTAAACAATTGACATCCAATGCTTCTCATGATGCCTAATCACTAAGAAGTACTATAGACAGCAAAACAAAAGATTTGTAATGTACTTTCAGGCCTCCTTGCATCTTACATCTACAAGATTAAATGCTTGAATGTTGCAGTGTCTACAGTAGCTTAACATTCAAGAAACATTTACTCAGTTGAATCCTTTAACTGGTCTAAGGATGTTAAAGAAAATTCAAAAGAGACTCAGGTTTACTAAATAGAAGCTAGAGGGTGATTTAAAAAAAAAAAATTAAAATTATATTATGCTAGATATTTCAAGAGGACAGTGCAAAGCTCCTTTATGTGATCTGCTTCACTGGAAAAGAAGGAAGTAAAGATCATCAGCCCATTTTAGAACTTCCAACTTGTTTCTTAGCAAAGATTTCATCAAATGGTGTTTTCATCAAATGCAATGCATAAAGACAATTTAATAAAATAGAAAATCTGATTATACTTATGTTGATGTACTGAGACCTAATTGGAAACCAAGAATGGTGTGACCACCATCCTATTTTACAAAGATAATTGAGGAGTTTCTTCTTGGCTTTTACTTAATTGTGGGAGACATAGACTTGGAAACAGCATCTCTGCTGAAATCCTAGCTGTGCTGCTATTCTGAATTGCCCTTGGAAAAATGTGAATTTGTGCCTTAACCACACTTCTACAATGAATTGAATCAAAAGATCTCTCTGTTCTTCAGTAAACCTGACTGTAGGTATGAATTCCTGAAGCATAACAAAGAATAAGAATGTTTCAATGGTTTCTCATAGAAACTAACTATGAAACAGAGTTGTTGACATGTGCTGTCATGTGTTTCAACAAATGTATGTAAGATGAGTTTAGGTATAGCCTATTTGTAGATTTACTGATATAAGCCACTGTAAAGACCAGAAAGTTGACAAAAAACTAAAAATAGTTGTGGTGGATTTACTCTTCCTTTAAAAGATATTCTCATTCTTGGAATGAGAAGCCCTGTCATAACATTTGCTTTGCGATCTAATATATTCATATACAGATCTCTGGACATCACAGAATTTTTTTTTTCCTTTAATCATGTTTTCACTTGCTGTAATGCATGATCATAAAATAAACAGCATGCATGTATCACAAAAAATAAATCAATTTAATGACTTCTTAGATGCAAAAGAAATTACCTACAAGAAATAGTAAGAAAGAATAATTTGCCTAAATGTTTGGATTGATTGTGAACTTAGTTCAGTATCAACCAACTTCTAATCATAAATTCATAGATGTTAAGATTAGAATTAATTACCTTCTGTTGTAAAAACACAGAAAAAATATTTTCTGATTTTCTGCAACATTAATTTGGAATTGCTATGCTTAGATAGATTGCATCAAACTTTTGCAGAGTAAGGAGGAATTCAAGCAAATTATTTATTTCTTAACATTTATTGGACAAAGCACTGTTGATGGGTTATTGGTTTTGTCAAAATTCACCAGATATAGTTAGAATGTGTTCATTAAATTAAAAGTTTTACTGAGTCTTTTGGACAACTGAAATGTCTATAATTATTTTTTTTTTTTGCAAGAGACTCTTCCAACTTTCCTACATGTTCTAACTAGACTAATTTAGTTTCTCACTAATATTCTTTACTCAGGCAAGATTCCCTCAATTTGGAACCCTCATTAATGCTGAAGGCAGAAACTAAGCAGGCTATCTAGGTGTAAATATTTTAAAAATACTGAAGTGAACATGTGCCATTTCAGGGTCAGTTTGCATTCTGGATGAATGATCAGATCTGCCTTTTTTATACTCACTGATTTACCCAAGCCCACAACTACTACCTACCTGGCATTCTGAATCACATCTCATATCTCACCATTTGTGCGGATGTTGTATGTCATCAGTCCACTCTAATAAACATCTGTGATCCCAACTTCTCTTAATTCTTAGCAACTGTGTAAACAAAAATGCAAAGGATATTCTAGGAGGGAAAAAATAATAAAGAGAGAAAGAAGCCCTTTCACCTGTGAAACCTCAGTCTGTGCTGCTAGAAAGAAATAGGTTTAACTTGGCTCCTATTCATTTCTTAACTCACATCCGAAAATTGTCATGCATAATTTGATCCAAATGGATTGCTTTAGTTTCAAGAAGGGAAACATACAGCTCTACTAGGGGAAAAGAGTGAATCACCTGTAAGTTATTGAGAAGTCAGACTCCCCCCTGGGTCAAGGTTAGGGTAATTAGCTGGTCAGCCCAAGCTGTGATTTGCCTGAGGAGAAACAAATGAGTTTGGTTTCCACATTTTCAGCATGACCCTTGTTGCATTCTTCCTGAATTCAACAACCTCTTCCCTACACATGACTGAAAAATAATTTTCCCACTGTTAAAATAGTAATATTTCTTTCAAAGAAGCAGTAGGTATCAGCAGTCAGCTCCATTATTGAATGTCTCTAACTTCTTGCTAGTCTGCTACAGTTTATGCAGTTTTTACCATTGACATTGCAGACTAAGTCAGCTGTAACTAGATGGTTCATGCCTTTTATTTTTCAGTTCCCCATAATTTTCTCAGTAAAAACAGAAACCTGAGTTATTTGCACATTGCCCAAACTTCTGTAATACACATTTATTTGTGATTCTGGTATCTTTCTCAGCATTTTTTCATATTGTTTTTTTAAAGGTTGTATATTTGTTGTAGCTTAATGCCTGTGAAAAAATGCCCTATTTAGCAAATACAAACATCAAATAATTTACTTGCCTCCATTAAACACATAAAGGCAGCTTCCAACTGAACTCATTATTGCAGCTTAGCCAGTGTCCGGAATGATCACACCAAATTTTTTTTAGCAGTCTGTTCTACTTGGTGCTCTAGACTGCCAGGTAAGTCCAAATTAGTATTATTTCTGTTTGTGGTTCTTTAGTCAGAATATTCTTTACGCATACAGCTGTGCATGTATGTGCACACAACTTTTTTAAGTATGAGAAAACAGTAAAATGTAAGATTAAGGTTATACCTGTTTTGAGCTGAAGCTTTGACCAGATGCTCTCCAGACCCTCCTCCCAACCTAAATTATTCTGTCATTTTCAGATACTAAGACATTCTGCTGACTTTTGCTGTTTTGGCAAAGCTTCCTTGGGTCTTTGAATCAGGGACAAATATTGCTGTGACAACAGCTTAGTATCTTCACCATTCATTCCTTTCTATTGGGTACATTTTCATTCATTAAAAATGTTAAAAAGTCTTCTCATGTATTTATTGTTAGTATTCCCATTAACAGGATAAAGATCTTCTTGTACTATGTACTGTACAAACTTATATGCAGAGGAAGCCTATATTCTTATACTAAATTAATTCTAAGGGCCTGTTTGTGAAACTGGAACCATTTAGGCTTGGGCTTATACAGCCCAAGGGACTGTGAATAGGGCATTAAAGAATTAATAGGTAAAGTAACACTGTGGATCTGACTGTCAAAGGAGATGGACAGTGGAGGAAAAAATGTATTGACTAAACCAGTGAAGATCATGTTATTGGCCTAAAATAGATTAGCAAAGAATTTGGTTGATACAGCATTTTGCCTACATTTACTTGTGCAAAATAGAACTAACATGTATCAAAGGAAGAAACTTATTTAGGTCACATTGGGTAGGACTTGTATGAATTATGAATCTATTATAGATATTAAAAGAGTTCGAGAAACCCAGCGTCTGGCAGGTTTTGTTTTTCTCTAAGATGAACCAGGCTGACAGATCATTACCACCATCTTGAATCCCAGCCCTTACTTAATTGCAGAGCGTCCAGAAGAGCACATATAAAGCAAGACTTACTTGCAAGGCTTACTTTTATTAAAAAACCAAGCCAAACCAAAACACATGTGGGAAAAATAATCTGTTTTTGAGGAAAAGGTATTTAGACCTTATGTAGACAAAGATTTCTATATTCCTATTAATCAGTCAGTATCCTCAAGTCAAGTCTAACCTTTCCAGATCATGCCCCCTGGTTACCACTCAATTGGTTGTTTATTAACATAGTTCACTTTGTTAAGACACAATACTGTGAACTATCTTGAACTTTAACAATGCCTTGTATATCAGTAAGTTTATCATTTTCACCTCTATATAAATGTATCTTTTTTCTGTTTGCTTTCTCTTAGTAAACAATCTGGCCATTTCACATTTTCCTGCCAAAAATAAATCACAGTTGCTTGAAGGAATGTCTAGGCAGAAGAGCAGGGTGAAATTACTTGTTTTCCCTTGGGGGAAAACATGTGAACACAAATACATATATGTATACACTGTCAGTTGCAGCCTGAGGCTTACCATCAGCCAGCTTAGGTTGCTTCAGGATAGATTTTCTGTGCTCCATTCTTATGTTATTTTGTTATCAGTTATTTGCTGACAAAACAATGTTTTTCTGTCTCTATTTGTAATCTTTAAATCAATCACAAAAGGCCTGAAAAACTGTCAAACATATTTGGCTTTAAATACCTTATTGGTGCCACTAAGTTTGGAAGAAGCAATTCTCAGTTTGAAAACAAATGATGAACGGCCAGTATGATTACATTTCATTATCAAAGCAAACTCAATACACGTTTAGATTCCATGTTAGCCCATTCAGAAACATTTCAGCTGATTGGCAAATTGGCATCAGACTACATTTAGACCTCATCAACAAGCCATTCAATTTAACATTCAGTGCTTAGTTTTAGGACAGGATGCACTAGGGCATGATCTTACTCATTTATATTTATATACCACACAAAGCACATCGGGCACTTCAGAGCTCAGAATAAATACACACTTTTATTCCTAAAGAATTTGTTATTACAGATAACCTATCTGGTATGAAGATATCTTTCCTGTCCCTTCTGCTTCTGCAAGATAAAAGGGACGAGTTTAAGCTGTTTCCCTCATCTTAGCAGAGTACATTGAAACAGGGCAATGTTTTGATGTCCAGACATGATTGCCACACCAAGACAGCAACTGGATTCTCTTCCAGGGCAACGTGGCCATTTTTCCTCACAAGATCACTGCTGATACCATGATCAGCAAAATCTGGCAGATATTGTTCTCTGTGCTGTATTTCCCAGGATTCTGTTAAGACATACTGTGGCAGCTACACATCTCCCTGAGATCCACAGCCTTCAGTAGGGCAGTCGATGGATCCTTGGTACCCTTTGTGTCCCATTATGCCTGTCCCCACGTACACATATAGGGTGGCACCAAAGTGCTGACAGTCACATCCTCCCCTAGCAAGGTGACTTCACCTCCACCTAGCTAGGGGGTGCAGGAGAGATGGGACCCTCAGTAGATTGATGGGGTCCTTAACAAAGGAGGTGCCCAGAGAAGCTTCTGGACTATATTGTAATGCCCACAGCCAGATCTGACCAGCCTAGAAAACAGGGTCTCCGCTGAAGACCCCCTTTGAGCGGGCCTGTGAACTGAAGCCCTCCCCTGGGATGCTGTCTAAGGAGACTTCCTGGGATTGAGAGCACCTCACCTCCTCCTATGGTGAGTGTTTATTTACTGGGTATATCCTTGAATGAGTCCTTGCCTAACTCAGGGAAGTGATTATTTCTTGTGGGTACCCTGGAGTGAGAGGCCTCTGGTTTTTGCTACATGTGAGTGTATGAGTGCACATTGTGGATCCTCATTATTCTTATGTTGTCGTACCCCAATAATTTCCTCAACTGATATCTGAACCTGTGTTTTATATTGTTGGAGTGCTAAATAATTGTATAGACCCTGTTACTTGTCAGTTTATTGGCTGCACTTTCCCGGCTAGAATAAAGTATGTTTTGGAACATCAATTTTCTGTCTAAAACTGACTTTGGGGTGCCTCCATGACACATACAAAACACAATAAAGTGGCTGGACTGTAGCCACCAGAAGTGTCAGAAGCAAGGTGTCATGGAGTAGTTTTGTTCCAGTGCATTAATGTAATTTGCATGGTTCAGCGCTATGGGCTGGGGGTGATAGTGCCTCTCTTTAACTACCAAGGTGTAAAATAGCATCAAACGTAGGTTTGTGCTCTGCATATGCCATCTAGGCATTCTATGATCAGCTGACATCCTTCCATGGTTAGACAGGGAGCACTTGTGGTAGGCTGGCCCTGACTGGCAGTCCAGAACCCATTCAGCTGCTCATTCATTCCTTTCTCTCTGGTGGGATGGGGGAGAAAATAGGAGGAACAAGAACATGAAATCTCATGAGTCAAAATAGGGACAGGGAAATCACACACCAAGTGCTCTCACGGGCAAAACAGACTTGATTTTTTGAACTTAACTGAATTTATCACCTAGTATATAATAATATGGTATATAATTTATTACTTAGTATATAATAACATAACTATGTAATTACTGATTTGGGTATTGGGAAACAAACAAACAAAAAGACAAATATTAAAACATTTAGGGAAAAAATACTTTCCCCCTCCTTTTTCAGGTTCAACTTCACTCCCAGACTCACTTCACTTCAATTCTCTACTTCACTCCTTCACCCGAGACACATCTCCTCCCACTTTTTTCTTTCCATGGATCTCACTCAGTCCCTTCATTACAGCAACAAGAAACACAAGGGCTGGGGTCAGGATACAGCAGTTTCTGTCAGTCTCTCCTTCCTTCTCACTCTTTTTTTGCTCCAGCACAGGTCCTCCTTGGACCACAGTCCCTTTGGAAATATCTGCTCCTCTTTGGAATATCTCTTCCTTCTCCTCTGACCTTGGTGTTCCCTCTGCTTTTTCCTCACTTTTTTTTTTTTTTTTTTTTTTTCCCCACTCCTTCCTGCCTGTCCAGCATTTCTGCCATTTTTAAAAGACTTTTTCCAAGAGGTGCCACCAGTTTGGCTGACAGACTCAGTGGTATCCTCTGGTGGGTCTGCTAGAGCTGGCTGAAAATGGCTCTGTTAGGTACAAGGCAAGCCCTGGAGTCTTCTCCCTACTGCCCTGCTGCTGCCAGCACCATGACACCTACACACAGTGCAGTTCTACATGGCAGATTAGTTTTCCCTGATAACCTTTGTTGTGTTTACCCAGGTGTGCTGGTGCAAAACCTCCTGCAGAGGGTCCACATGGGAGTCTGGGGGCTGACCTGGGCCAGCTGGGCAGCCTTTTCCCCGCTATTGAGAGCATAAGGCAGGCTTTGATTATGCTTAAATTTGGATGCCTAGTCCTTCCCAAACTGCTACAAGTGCTTCACCTGATGAGGCACTATTTTACTGTCATAAATGTACATCTGAATATTTCAAAAATAATGTACATTTTTTCTATATCACAGACTTTACAGAGCATAAATTGTGGACCCCAGAGTGCTCTTAGGGCCAAACCCCATGTGCACAACTTAAAACTAGCAAATAACTGGATGGGCAGCAGCCCCGCAGGAAAGTGTTTGGGGTATAGTAGACGCTGAGCTAGCTGTGAAACAAATAGTATTTCAAATTATTAATATGGATCTCATTGAAGCACAGAAACTACTTATGCTTTTCTATTTAACATTAATGCAGCTTAAGCCTAGTACTGGCTACCCTGCTGTGAGCTACTATAAATAAACTGGATAAGCACAAAGTTGGGGGAAGCTGAAAGCATTGTATTGGTTTAGTATATAAAGGAGAAGACTAAACAGGGATATTAGAGTTGTCGAGTAATATCTATGTCCTATGTAAGAAACAAAGTATCAGAATCAAAAGAAGTTTATACTAGTAATTTATATAGTTGGATAATGGTACCACAAACTGGAAAAAAAAAAATCCCATGGAACTCCTGAGAATCTTTGTGAATAAATAGTTTGGTTTTGAGGCATTTTTTAGTATGCTGTGTTTCATCAGAGCTTACATAATTCTTTTTAGTGGTAGAGTCAAGGACTCTGTTCTAAAGACTATGTTCTAAATAATATTTTCAGGCTCACTTTCAACCCTGAAGTTGAGTTTAAAGAGAAATGTAACTATTTCTCTGGGAGTTTACACCTTCAAATACATAGTTTCATTTATTGTTAAAGGAAAGTAACAAATATTTCTGAGAGACAACATTTTCACCTAAAAATGGGTACTCTGTCATTCAAAGACAGGTGGTTTGCAAAGGTTATTTGTTTATTTACAGCCTGGAGACAGAGAAAACTGCATTTACATTGAAAATAAATTTAGATAATTCATTGATGACTTAGAGTATTCAGTCCCTTCCCTATGATCTTAAAGATCTTTTCCAAACAAAATTATTGTATCATTCTATGATTAATGAAGTACCAATTAATGGCCTTTATTGTGAAAAGTGCACAAATGGATGCTTAAATCCATCCATATTCACCCCAGAGCAAAGGCTTGCTTTCAAAAGTGAACTTAAGAGACTAACACACGTTGGTAAATTTGCACACCTGCTTGAGAGCTCTGCTAATGAGCAATCTGAAAACTAGATGTTAATGCATGCAGAAGGTTTGTATAACAGATTCCCTCATTCATACTTTTAATAGAAATCTGCCCTGGGATATACTTAAAAAACTCAAATTAATCAAATAAAAAAAAAGATAATTTTATAAGTAACGAGCATAATTGGTCAGTCTGCAGTGGCTTCTTGTGACACTAATGGATACAGAGACATTATTGGAGATGTCGATACAGAAGTTGACAAAGCTTGCCAAGAAGCCAGATGTTGCTGTCAAACAGAGATATAAATGATCTTCAGTTTCATATCTGTTTGCTGTAGTTGTCATTAGCAGTACACCATCGCTGATTCTCTCAGGTTAATTAATCTAGTGGGAAGAGTCTCATAAAATACATTTGTTCAAAGTAACATCTGTTTTAAGTTTCTTGCCTTGTCCTCCCTTTAATTTCTCATAAATAACTTTTATTTAATTTTGTTATGAATATTTGCCTAAGTGTACTAAGACAATAAAAATGTCAAGGATTTGTATTTGTTCAGTGAAGGCTATTTCTGAAGGACAGTCCTCAAATTAGAGCACCATGTGCTCTATTTGTTTTATAAAAATTTGTTCAGTGACAGTAGGTTTCCTCAACATAAGAATCCTCTTCTACTCTTGAGTTAGAGATAGGTAATACTTGTGTATTGTTTATTTGATTCCTAGTTTTCCCTTACTAATTGATTAATACATTTGTTCACCAATGAAATGTGTTTATTATTTGACTACATTGCACATGGCTGAATAATATTAAGCAAAGAAATTATCTGCAATATTTCCTCCTGTTTGACTGTTAATCAGAGCTGACTCTCTTGTCTTGTTCACCCATTTTGCCCATCATCCAATCCACACTTACTCATTTCTGTTGAATATGAACAACATAAAGACAAAAAACAAACAAACAAAAACAAACAAACAAACAAACACAAAAAAGGTTACCCAGGTCATAGCAGGCTTTCATATTACAGCTCCCAGCCCTTTCTTTATTATATCAAAATGGCCTGTTGAGAGTCCCAAAACTCCTCCAAACTAGATCCACTTATATTCCTGCCTCAGATGAGCCAGAACAGCTTCTCCAGCCCATAATATACACCATAACTTCAGGCACATGTCCATTAGGTGGCCCTCAGAGAATCCAATATATTTTGTCTATGTACATGGATGGTGGGCAAGGAGAGAAATCTCTCCTGGTTTCATAGTATTCTTCTCTTTTAAAGTATGTCAGCTGTAGCCAAAAGTTACTGTTCTTTATAGCTTGGGATGTCCAAACAGAACAGTGTCTGGATGTGTAGCTAAAAACATTTGACCATAAAAGTTTATTTTTAAGAAAGAAATAGGGTGTCCTGAGAAATCTGTCTTTAGCTCTTGTGTTGGCCTTATTTATTTTTTTTTCTGAACTGTGCAAAAAAGACCAGGGTTTTGTGTCAGCTGTGTTCTGGCTTTGTAGCCTCCTTCCATACAGATTTTGGTCCAGTGGTTAGGACATACAAGTAAGTTTTCTTCCTTGCTTCAGCAGTCTTCTTGCAATTCACTTCATCTCTCTTTCATTGTGTGCTCCTGCTGTGCAAAATGGGAATAATACTTCTGTTACCTTCAAAAAATAAATTATTTTTATTTATAATTTTATATGCTGTTTTGTAAACTGCAAAATGTTTGGGTAAGAGACTTGAGATTGTTATTACATGTTTGTATTAGACCAGCATAATGGGACCCTAACTTCATTTAGGTTCCTAGGCACTACAATAGATCTTAATAATGAGGTTTATCATGAACACAAATATATTTCTACCTTTCATTTCTTGAGAGAGGGGAAATTTCAGGTTTGGAGCACCTTCTAAGCACCTTGCAGGTGAATTTTATCTTATATTATGTTTGATTTAACCAGAATTAGTAAAAATCTCCCACTGCATAAACTATGCTTGTACAAGCAAAGCAGTATAAAATAATTCTCTCTCAATCGGTGAGAAAGTCTTTTCAGTTCATGTTTTATTTAACTTCTGCAATTCAGTCTTAATGCATTCAAGAATATGCTTTGGTCTGTCTTTCAAGAAAGAAAGGTATATTTCAATAAAACTTTTATCGCACCAATTGTCTTGCACCAATGTCCTGTAGTGTTCCTGTGGCCATATCTTGATGTGATTTCATGATGGGAATATTTGAGCATTCTACTACTCATGAAAGCTTGAAAAAGAGAAGGGATATCCTTTCCTTTTCGAAGAACTTCTCCCTTCAATTGACGAGTAACAGTCTGCTCTGTTGCTTTTGTCTCTGTTATTTAAACTGCTTTTCACCATTTTTTCCCTTAGTAATGCTACTTCTTTCTCCCTTTCATTGATAGAGTCCAGATTTTGAAGAGCTTAGGAGTCAGTCCTATTGCCTTTGTTGAGGTGTCAAGAAAGATTTTTTTTTTTTTTTCCTCTCTCAGGTGAAAATGGCATGGGCATGTTGGATTTGCTCAGCTTCCTCAAAGTGTAAGTGAAGTAAGGATATGTATTTCCTGGAGAGGTTCAGGAGTTGTCATCAGTCATCTGTAAGGGTATTGTGCCCCTTATTAATAAAGATCAAATAACCAATTTTATTAAGTAAAGGAATCCTGGGATTTTATCAGTGGATCTTGAAAGAAGAATAGAGAAGAATCAGTCTTTAAATATCTTCATTTGAGATCCTTTCACCTATTGCACATCTGTAAGACAGTAGGACAAAAACGACTGATGAGAATATCTTTTGGAGCAGCCTGAAGACAACCCTATCTCTGTAATGTATTATATGATGTAAGTCATGTAACTTGGTCCTTTTAAAGTCTGGAAAATTAATTTAATACACTAAATCCTACCACTTAAATTGTTCCTGTTATTTCAATTACCTGTGTATCCAATTACTTATTGAGTAGTATTTTGGTCATTCAGCTTTGGCTGGGAACTCTCTGTCACCATCGCAGTAGCTCTAAGCTTTTTCAGGCCCTATACTACTTGTTTTTGTGAAGAGTCCTTCGTTCCAAAGGAGTTCAATGTAATCAGTGTAGAGTTTCAGAAAGAAAAATTGTTAGACTCAGATCCTGAAATCTTTTGAATTAAGCAGCAAGCTTCCTGGTGGAATTAAATCAGCTCCAGTAGCTCAGCCAGTAGAGGGAACTCTTACACAATACAAAGTCAGGCCAGGAATACTTTGTAGTAAATTAGCAATGCAAATATGCACAAGTGTGTACATTGCAAAAATCTAACAATGGTTTTTGGCTTCTTTTTTACATAGCACATTAACTTTTGTATTTTTATCCAAGTTCAATTTAAAACAATGAATGTATGACTATGCTAGTTATCAGTCTGCAACTGATTTCAGTTTAAAAGTCATCTCACAAAATTTGGTGAATATTTTGGGGAGGAAGACGGAACATCTGTAACTATTCATTAAATTCTGCAATTCATCTTTGCGAGTGGCAAACAACTTCTTTTCATTTCCTGAAATCTTTGTTTTAGAGACCTTTTGTTTTCAGAATGTGATTGTTTCATTTTAAAACTTTCAGTGCTGTGACTGTGTGACTTAATTTAAGTGTTTTGTTCCCTGTGCTCAGAAAAATATTGCTGACTAAAGCAAAAAACAGACATCCTTACAGACATCTGGTCCTCAGGGGCCAGATTTACAGCAGTGCTTAACATCTTCCCTGCAGGTACTTCCAAGAAACACCTAGATTTCTGTAAGTGGTTTTGGGCATTAAATATTGTGAAAATATTTTCAGCAAACACTAAAGATTTGTTCGTGTCTCCCTGTCATTGTGTTTTATTAAGACCCACTGTTTGATCACAGCTATAAAACATTCATAATTCTAATAGTTCATTTTCTGATCCATTGGTAATCAACAGAATGATGACTGTTCTTCATTGTCTAATCAACCCAAATATTGCTTCTGAACTCATTTATTGAGAGTTTTCAAGAACACTTAATTTTCACAGAATAAAAGGCCCTTTTCTGTTTCTATCTGATATTGGTGTCAGCCCTGAAGATAAGTATAAACTTCTAATTTTATCTTAGGTAGCTATTCATGGATGAACCCTTATAATTAGGCACTTTTCCATTTATGATCCTACATCTCATTCCTGTCTGGCAAACAAAATACAGTGTTTACTTTTTATTTCTCATGGTACTTAGTATAATTTCTTTCTGTTATGAGCTTTGCATTCTTGCTGAACTTTTACAAGAGAAGCTTCTCATTCTTTTGGTGGCCCTAACCAGGTATGTTTTGTTGATTTTAGTCTTGTCTTTCCTATTTCCTTTTCCCCTGGTTTTGGCAGTCTGCTCATTTTGCGGCAAGTAGTTGTGGCCCGTTTTCTGATGATTATGAACATGTGTCAACCTTTTTTTTCATCCTTTGTGGTGTCCTGCTTTCATCTATAGTAAAAGAACAAGAGAGGTATACAGTAGACTGTTCCATTTTCTCATTGCTGTAAATTCAGAGTAACTACTCTGAAAATATGCATTCATCCAGTGTTCAGTTAACAGATATTTTTTCTTTGTACTTTTGCATTTCCTAAAGAAAGGCAGTATGTTCCCATATCAACCAGAGTGATGGACATTTTGACATGTAAATAAGGGATTTTTTTTTTTAAATCCCTCTCATGTCACTCAATCACTAAGGGTGATAATTATCTTTTTCAATGTTTCCATGGAGTTCAGAAAGCTCTTTTCAGCAAAGGACGTTGAAAACACAGCATTTAGGTCCCTCTTTACAATGCATTTTGTGAGTTTAGAAGCTATTCTCTATGGAACCTTCCCTGCTTCATTTTTTCCCCACTTCCACCGTTTTCTTGCATATTTCCAGGACTTGAAGTAATAACATGTCAGGCCATTTGGTCTCATAGGGGCAGAGGGACCATAAATGACTTTGCATTTGCTACCTGTAATCCCAGAAGAAACACCCCAACTCAGGCAGAGCAACATTTTCTTTGGCTTAGTGGTGCATCCACACTAATGATGTCTTCCAAACAGGTACTGCCTGCTGGCCTTCTAGATGTTGCTCTTTAGCAACATACCACAAATAGCACAATGGGAAAAAGCTAAGAAATAATAGACATCACACCCCATTCCCTCAGCAGCGCACCTCTAGCCCCAGCAGATCAAAGTCTTTCTGTTTCAGAACCAAAGCTTCTTTATATTGAATATCAAGAAAGTATATTTAGATAACATTAAGGGACTGAGTTAAAGCGTAAAACCCAGGAAATTCAGAATTAAGGCTGGTATTCAGATCTTAAATCACACAGTGGAGAAAGGCAGGAGTGAGGATAGGAAGGTGAACCCAGGCACAGCAGAATAAGCTGGGATGGAAAGTGAGACCTATTTTGCGGTCTTTCTATTTATGCTACAGGAAAAAAAAAAAAGAGTGTGCAGTTTGAGGGTTTTGTTAATGTCCATTATGCCACTGCTTGCCTTTTTTTGGCATATTGGACAACTAAATATGTATTTTGGCAGTGGCAGAAAGTTTTTATTAAATGCTCATCAGAGATCAGCTGTGCTTTCTGCAGCTATCCTATTCAGCCAGGGAGAAAGAGTGTTATGATTAGTCAACTTTGTTTTCCTTTTCCTCTGAAACTCATGTTGCTCTTAGCCACACTAGTATGAACTTATAGATCTCTAGTCTGAAGCTAGCTTTAAAACTTTATTATTATTATTATTATTATTATTATTATTATTATTATTATTATTATTATTATTATTATTATTTTAAATTTAAATACCAGTTACATCCTTATAGATTTCCCTATACAACCTCAATAAGTTTTGGTTTTACTCTTCTTAAACTTTTGAGTAGGCTGTTGTTAAAAAAAAGTAAATCTTTTCATCCTGAATGTGGCTTATTTCAGTCAAGAATAAAGTGATTTCTTTGTATAGACACATATAGTCTGCATAATCACAGTACGTATGGATAATTCAGAACAAAATTTAAAAAACAGTATAAATGCCACAGTACTATTCTCTGTGAGCAAAATTTTACTTTTTTACAGCATCAAGAATAAAATCTACTAATAGGTTATAGTTTTAAGTTGATGTTAATGTGTGCTGCATAAGAAATGCTTCACCTATCTGTAAGACTGAAAGTGGCAGCTTTGAGAAATCGGTTATTGTTAGAACTTCTATTTAAGATATTTGTATGTTTACTCCTGGTGTGCTAGAGAATTCCTCTTTTATTTGTTAAAATCAGAAAGACTACACATTGTAATGCCTTTAAATATTAAAACACTGAAATATTGTTTCAGTATATATGCATATCAGAAACTATCAACAAGATAAAATAGTAGTGCACCTTCCTCTTCTCTGATAAAATGGGTTTTAAACAAAAAAAAAAAAAAAAAGAAAAATAAGCTGGAAGCTGTATACCTTGCTTTTCTATTTATTCTTCTTGATCTTAAAGAAACATTAAATGAAAGATAACAGGACACATCCATTGGTCCATTTTTTTTTGGGTTGCAGGGATAAGACCTGAGTTTTGCTGGGTGTTCTTTCAAAGAACCTTAGCTCCTGTCGGTGTTGCCTTCTTTAGGAAGAAGAAATGCTGAATAAACCCAGAAATGCTCATCTACATTTTGAAAAAAAATGGTCCTTCTTCTAAAAATGCCATTTTTGTATTGGATCTTCACCTTTTCCATAATGAATTAGCCAGCAGGGTGGTCTTGGAAAGAAGTTAGTATACTTGGAAACTAATCTGAAAAATTACAATCATGAACAGGCAGGAAACACATAAGCATATTTGTACATGAGATCTGATTTAAGAAAAAATAGATCTAAGCATTGTACAAATACATAACACATGAACAGGGTATCATGGTGTGGGAAGGATGATATTTGTGTAGTATGGCAATATTTGAGACAGACATATAAACATTTTCCATTTCCAATCCAGATAGAAATTGATGCTGACAATACTTTATAAACTGTGATTTATAAGTTTTGAATGTTTTTATGTTGATTTTTTAAATTAGATTTGGAATATTACCATCTGAATAAAAGAAAATAATAACTAGCTTGCATTTCAAACAAAGAACTAATTAAAAATGAAGAAAATCACAAAATGCCTCTAATTTCCACTTAAACATATAAAAATGAAATGTTTCTTCAATTTCTAAGCTGCTGTCTGACTCTTCATTTTTTTTCTGCTCAATTAAAGAAGAATAACTGTCCTTTTGTATGGAATACGGATTTCATTTTCAGTATGTAGCAGTGAAACGAAAATAGGTGAAAATATTCTAGCTAGTTCTGCATGGAAGGAAGAGTAAAGTGTTGGGTCACATAAACCAGTAGCCAATAACCCACTGCTTCTTTTCAATTCTTTCATCCAGTTTCCCTTCCATTTAATCAAAAGTTTTTATATATAAAAAATTGATTATATATTGCAAGGTACAAGTCTGAAATTCTTTATAGGAATTAGTTCTTATAAATTTCTAAGTACTAAAAATATTTGAAAGACATCATTATTTTTCACTGGAGACTAGCCATAAACAGGCTTACATATTGATGTTCTATTGCACAAGTAGTACAAATGCCAGGTTTTTCTCCTGAAAATTGGGAAAGCTTTCATGCAGTTGAAACGTACATAAGAATAACTATATTTGTAGTAATATTTTTAAAATTTTCAATATGACATTTCCTGGAAATATTGTAATATATCAATTAAACTTTTGACAATACAAAATATATGATATTGATACGTTACAAATTTGTCATTCTTTATTCCTAAGTACTTAGAATAATCATAGGATTTACTCAAAATGATAGTAAAGGATAATGAAGTAGGCTGTATGCTAGGTTTTTTAAAAGAAATTGTATCTTCCATTTATAAAGTAGTGAGAATTATTATTCTCTGAAAGTCTGTATTGACACACAACACTTCCTGTCACAAGGAAGTATCATTATGTGTTTTAATAGCTTTGGTATAAGGCCCTAGGAGACTAAACCCATGATACTACCAAGCTACAAACTCCTGATTCAGTGAATCAAACCTAATTCAGCTGGACTAATTCAAGTTTTACACTTTTATTGTAGCTATGGTGCTGAACTGAACCAAAATGTTATCAGGTCCCATAGAAATCACATGTTCATTTGTGAATTTTTTATATCAATCATTATGCAAGTTCAGAACCACTTCTATGGGGTCTGGTTTAGTAATGAGCACACTGGTATTTCCAGTGACAGATATAGAGTTTGTATAGCAAACACTGAATTAAAATAAAGTGAATAATTCTATAAGCAAATGGATATATTTTGAAGTATAAAAGGTGTTATTAAAACACAAATAGTAGAAACAAATATAACAAAAGCACACGGAAAAAGGCTATGAAACTACATTGGCAGCATAAAAAAAAAGAGTCAATATTATACCATATTTTTAAGGAACATTTTCCATTTATTTCAGAGCATTTCCAATTTAAGTTTTACCAGGAAGAAAGCCCTTGACATTCATTAGTTCTTCTAAAAGAAATATAATCTCCAATAATTAAAGAGTTAGAAATAATCCTTTTAAAGACAGAACATTCCCCTTGCTGACATTAAATTCCTCTTTTGATCACCTTTCAAAAAGAAAGAAATTATTTAACAGGGGCATGTACTATTGAAAATAGTCAAATGAAAATATTTCCAAATTTAGTTTTATTTGCAATTATTTTACATACTTTATAACATATTATCTTCAATATTATTTACCATAACTTGTAGTATGATCAGGCTTATTTATACTCATGGCTATTGTAAAATTGCTGTGCTGTTGTGTTAGCACTTAGAAACCTCAGTTCTGTAATGTCAGTAAGTAGAATTTAATACAGGAAATACATTCTGCTTTTTATACCAATACCACAGGAGATTAATAAAGTTTTTTCAGTAAGGCTTTTGTTCTTTGGTTTTCAGATGCCACCCTCTTAATAATGAGAATTTATCCCAGTGTGTAATGCATGAAAAGAAACAGAACTAATGTAGAAATTTGTGAATTTACTAGTTGCACACTTACAAGTTATTTCATCTTATATAGTTTCACCATTGCACTGCAGTCTTCCAGTTCCCTTTCAGAAGCTACTGTATACATCAACTCCTAAGTCAGCTGCTGAATTTAGAGGAAATATATAAAAATTTGGAAATACAACTGTTAGAAGCATGTGTCCTCTCGGGTGAAAAGAATTTGAATAAGTTTGTTTCAGTACTAAAATGCAAGAACATGTCTTGAAATAATTAGGAGGATGGTGAGCAGCCTCATTGCTTGACACAGGTTTTGTGTTTTCTTTCCAGATTTCCACAAATCAGTAACACAGCAAGCACAGAACAAGCAAACACATGCAGCAGCAAATTAAGCTTTGTCAAAAGCCGGTAAGCAAAAAACAACATTGGCATTGGGAAGGTAGGTATTGCTGAGGATGAAAAAGCACCCCTTACAGCTAGCTGATGGAAGTTTATTCTAGAAAAAATTTATTGCTATCAAATTTTAAAATGCCCAAATCACTAGTTATGAAAAAATTGATTACATACTAGCCCTAAAAAAATGGCAAGGGGTAGACATTTGAAATTTAGGATGGAGGATATTATCCTCCTCCTTCCTTCCTTCCTTCCTTCCTTCCTTCCTTCCTTCCTTCCTTCCTTCCTTCCTTCCTTCCTTCCTTCCTTCCTTCCTTCCTTCCTCTCTCTTTCTCTCTCTCTCTCTTTCCCTCTTTCCCTCTTTTTCTCCTTCTCCCTTTCTCCCTTTATTCCTTTATTTCCTTTCTTTCTCTCCTCCCTTGACTCTAAATTCTAGATACAACATATCTAAATTGATCTAATTTGTATGTGATAATGGACAGAAATTCTTTTCAAGACAAATAAAAGCTTAACTAGACCTTGGATTTGGCCTCAAATTACATTTCCTATTACATTTATTAGATTTGGATGAGCTGTTGATGATAAACGAGTCATCAAGTAAACTCAGCCCATCCCTCTATTTACATCTTACTTCAGAAGACATCCCACTGATTTAACTTGTATTCCTCATGGGACTATAGAGAGCCAGTCTGAATGTGCATCAATTAGGAAGATAAAATCCTGATTCCCAGAACTCTCCTTACATACTCAGTATATAACCTTTCCTATTCTTTGTTCAGCCACACCTCAAACATATTACCTAGGCTCACATACCAACTCTAAATAGTCCTCCTGGAACCTGCTTAAGTATCCAGGGTGAACTAGACTCCTTTTCTTTGCCTTCTGAAAATAAATCAGAATGTATGCTTTAAAACTTCCAAATCCAAGCCTCAAATAGCAGGTCTCTGCATTTAGAATATGGTTTGTTGCTTTGTCTTATACTTTTGATATCTGCATCTTTCCTGGTAGATACTACTCTTCCACTCTTTAGTACAAAATACTGAAGAAGGGAAGAGGCACCAACTAAGCCTCTGTTTTCTTGGTAAAGGCAGGCAATTTCTTCACTAGATGAACTAAGGATTATGGAGGGCAACATTTCCCTATAATCCAAGTTTGCTGCTGTAATTAATAAACGTCTCTGATGCTGACCAGTTTAAATCATAATCTTAGCTAATATTTGACCTTAAGGAAAGATCATTATTTCTAATACATTGGCAAATGTATTTTCAGTAGAGTTTATTCAGTAATATTAGCAACAGTTTTGTTTGTTTGTTTTGTTTTGTTTTTAATGTGTAAGAGAATATTTTCTTAAAAAGAAAGATTACACTAGATGGTAGTATAAACCCTCATAAATGGATAACTTTCTGACAGAGAGAGACAGCAAATGCAATGGATTAACACTGGATTAACAATGTAGCATTAAGAATGTCAATCTTAAGGTTATGAAGCTGAGGGTATGATTTTCTTTTGTATGTTACAGCCATATCAGAATGAAAATATAATTCTTCCATTTTTATTGTTCTACTTTTTCCCTTTATTTTGCTATAAGACTAGAATCTTGACTTAGCATGTACATTTTTAGTTGCCCATATAGAGGCTGTGGATATAATCTGCCAAATGACAATATCATTAACATTCACAGTTATTACTCTTGCAGTAACTATTTATTGGAAAAGATAACACACCTCACTATGTACTAGTGTTTATCATAACACAAGGTGCTGAAAACAATATGCATCTTCTAAGGTGACACTTTTAACTGTGGGGTAACATCACTAACAATGTTTAAGGAATAAAATAGTCTCCTATCCAGTCAACTATCCTGTTTTCTTGCCATCTTACCAATTTATTAACCCATTGCCTGAGATCTAGAGCATTTGCTGTCAAAACCATAGAGAAAAATGACTTGATCTTTGTCAGAAACTGTCATTTACAAAGTAATTCTTTTCACTTTTTGGTTCTCTTAGCTCCAAGTCAACAAGATTCTTAATTATGTTCAAAATTCTTAATTTTAATGTTAGATTAATTATTAAGGTTTAACACATATTAACAAAGATCATAACTTATTTTTAAGAAAACATAACAATGTATCTTACATGATGCACATTTATTTTGGCAGACACCAGACTGGACTTAAAGTGATGGATTTCTATTTTTTATTTTAGAAATACTAATTAAATTTATGTTTAATTAAATGAGGAACATATGTTTAAAATAGGGAAATTACTTGAAATAAAAACTCTACAGATTAGCACTGAATTTTGATACTTTAAATTCTCTTCATGCATATTCAGTTAAATGACACAAAGTCAGCAAGTTCACAGTATTTCTCCTTTCCAAAGGTCTCTAAAAATAAAAGACCTAGTGTACTGCATAATAGTTATACAGTTATTTTGTCATAATACTAAAGATGCCAACAGAATTAAACCTATATTATATTGTAGTAAAGTCATAGTGATTCAGGCTTGAAGAATTGTAAAGCCTATTAAACTTATGTGAATAAGTGAAAGGTCTAAACCTCTGAAGAAATAATTTTCATATAATAACCTTAGGCACACAGATACACAGCTCATTGGAAGTTTTCTCTCTCTACAAAGTATACTGCTATCTTTCGTCATGAAGGAATGTAGGGTCATATTAACAGTGCAATTATTGTAACAAAACTACAATAGCAAGCATGTGCAGTATAAAAAAAGTTTGTTCAGGAAAAAAAAATGGATGCAGAAGTGTAAACTAAGGGGGGGAAAAAAGAAGAAAAGGAAAGAAGTCTACCCACAGAATACTCTTACTGGAAAACAGAGGTTTAATTTCTCAGCCAGTATAAATCAGAACTGCTTCCCTGGCATGAACAGAGTATTGGCAGTAAACCCAATAGTTGAGAAAAAGGACTAAAAAAGAAAAAAGGTTGTTATGGAGGAAATAAAAATATTACAACAACAGAAGATTTAGAAACACCCTTTATTCTACTGCATACACATCTGTGCTTCTTAAACATATGGGTGTGTATTTGAAACCAGATGTAATGTTTAGATTTTTTTTTTTTTTAATTTTTATTTTTATTTTTAGTAGTTGGATAACTTAGAGATATGTTGTCCAGGAGGAGAACTATCAGTCTTCTTGAAAATGTGGAAAATTATTGAAGAACATACTTTCTTCTCAGAAGAAGGCAAAGTGAAATAAAAGTGCCATAATGAGTATCCTATCTCTGCTCTGACAAAACAAATAAATCAAAATATGATTGTATGTTGACAGAAATGACACTGTCATCTGATTTCCAACTGCTGCAAATATGACCTGAATTCTGGATACAAGCCACAGTAACCTTGCTAATCTGGCAGAATAGCCCCATTATGTGTCTCAAGGTTCAATGGGAAACTATGAAAAAAATCAAAGACTAAGGAGTTGAGGAGAGCATTAAATAAAGGGTTTCCTGCCATGTAAGGTTTACCATTCTCATTGCAGGGAAGACAACTTGCATAAAATAAGCAAGCAGTTATTACATGGTTAATAAAGATTGTGTAAGATTATATCCAGTAATTCTAGAACCAATATTTATTTATTTCTAGGATGCAATAAATATCTAGCAAATGTCTGTTTTCCCAGGTATGTGAATACACAGGTATAAGTAATGTATTAAATAACAAACAATAAAGAGAGAAGCCTTTCAGGTGACTACAGTGCCACTTTCTTATCTGATCTGATTACCATTATTCCACTTATCTTAAAATCTCTAATTTAAATAGAAAGTTATGTTCTTCATTTTCTGAGCTGATATACATGCAAATACATATATGCACACATTTATCTTCAATATTGTTTCTTGCCTACAACCACTGAGGTACATTTGGCATGCCAGTTTTGTACTGTCTACAGGTTGATGGCACTGGCAATACCTAGATTTATCAATATACGTGCTTCTGTTCTCTCCAACTTCAGGATTTAAATAAGTGTTTGTTAGGAAGCAGGACTCTGCAGAAAGAAATACCAGATCTTGCACAGGTTATATTGTGGTCTTATTATTCTCATAGAAATTGTCACTATTAATAGAATGACACTTGTTGTTTCTTTCTGCTGTTTACTTCTGGTCTGAAATAAAACTTCTTAGGTTTATGTGTCTTTCATAATAGTAATAGTCCCAGGAGTAAGGCAGAAACAGAAAGAAAGTGTCACCCAGCTGAATGCTCTAACTGGCAGGCCCCAAATGCCACATTCACTACTACATTACTCTTTATGACCCTTGGCTCCTGCATTCTTGGATCTACACTGACTCAGATACAAAAAGAGATGTGAAATATCCTAGTTCAGACTAGTCTATAGTCAAGTAGTTATGTTACGTTGTCAAGAAGTGAGAGATGGGGTTTGAAACCTTTCAGGCTAAGGAAAAAATGAAAAACAAGACTCCTGCTGGCAGAGTGAATATATTTTCAATCTGTTCTTACGTAAAAGATACAAGACTATAATTGGGATGCATTGTATTGGATTCAGTTTATAGGTCTTCAGAAGACTTATATTAAGTAGCTTGAGGTTAGTTTGACACTAGAATCTTTATTCCCAGACAGTATGTATGCCTGATGCTCAGTCCCCAAGACTAGTATACTTTTCAAATACAGCTATCAAAGATTAAACTCTTGGTATTAAGCAATCAAATTCCACCAAAATCCCATTTTAAGGAACAAAAGTAGGTATCCTCAATATAATTTCTGTCCCTGATTCTCCAACTGACATGCTAGGTAGCTCAAATCAAGTCATTGTGCCCTCTGCTATATTTTGTCATTGTCTATAGAGACAAAGTTTCAAAAAAAATTTCTTTGCAAAATGTTCAGTTTAAATGATCCCCAACCCAGATGCTATGTCAATAAAAGTCTAATAAAGACTTTTTTGTGGCAGCTGCTTAGAACATGGTACTCTTACATTCGGTGAGAGTCTGCCAAAGCCATGTATGTCTGTTGACTGGTTGGCTATTAGTAAACAGAGAGGACATAGGGATAAAAGACAAACCTTGCCCCAATTAACTTGTGTTTTATGCAAAAAAAAAAACAGTGGTAAGAGGTGGATAAATACAAAAACTGTAAGACAATATTGACTAAATCAGTATGCAGTAAGAATGGGTGCATCAGCAGCCAAACTGATACTGACATTTTTCATAAGCATCATGATGCAGAATTTTAAAGGGAGGGATGAAATATGGTTACATTTAGCTGCTCTGAAAATATTTCTGAGAATCTCCTCCCATGTCTAAGAGGCAACATGAAGCTTATTTGAAAATATAATAGTTAGTGATACATCTATCTGAGGTGTGAGCTGATGATTAATTATAAATAAGATATGATAACTGGGTGTTTCAAGGTTGTGAAGGTCCTTGAAAATGAAGGAAAGTGGATTGGGCTTGATTGTGAAGAGATTATGAAGCTGATTGAAGAATTTAAAAAGTAAGGAAAAAAACAATGAAGAAAGTATAGTGGATGAATATAAGTAGGTCAGCACTAACAAGAGGGTGTCAAATCAGAGAGAAAGCATTGCATTAAGTGAAAAGCTTGCAGATGAGTATCTAGACAAGAATTTTAGTTTTATAATTTGAAAGAAACTGCACCTTAAACAGCTGCAAAGAAAATGAGACTCTGAAAAGCCAAAGTAAAATCAAAGACAAAAAAATGACACTTAAAGCAGGCCGCTATCAAAGAATCTGTTTTAGAACCTCTGTCGGTACTGTTACCGCGAGATGATGTAATGGGAACGATTTCCATTTGTCAGATAAGAAAATTATACTGAAACAATAAGCAATGAAAGGCTTATTTGAATTCTGAATTCTGCCTGTGCATTACATTTCCCATAGGAAAACGCTGCACAAGGACAGAAGGAGTAAGCAATTAGAAATGGAGGGTGAGTAGGAAGAGAAGGACATTTCCTGTTCTTTGAAAGACTTTTTTATTACACAGGCAAAGGGTGACCAGAAAACGACAGAATCAAGAATATTAGACCATGCAAGTTTTCAGGCAGATCTTGGTTAATAGGACTGAAGGCAGCTGACAAGCCAAAGAATATAAAAGTGACATAATTGTACTGAATTTGACTAGGTTTCAAAACTGTAGGAAGAATAGCCTTGTGTCTCAAGCTGACAAGTAATTAGATAGCTTCAGTCCCTTTTAAATTCTATTGCTTTTAGTATTTTTCCTAATTCAACTTGAATAAATATCTAAAAGGAAAAAAGTTGCCATACAGAGTTGTGGAAATTGTTATTAATTATTTTTCTGTTCATAACTTCATTCCTCTTTTTTAATTAAGACATGACAAATCCAGAACTTTTTGTTCTTTTTTTTCTTTTTTTTTTAATTGCTTTTAATATATATTTGAAAACAGGGAGTTGAATATGAGTCTTCTGATTCCAGTAAAAGAATTTCTATGAGAAGTGGTTCAGGATAAAGGATTAAATTAATATTTTAATAATGTGGAATAATATTTAAAATTATGCAAATGAGATGGAAATTCCTTTTGGCTTCCTGCTTTTGGAATAGGAGTTCCATAGCAGGCCCACTAACAACCATACCATTACCTCTATCTTGTAAGCCAACAAGCTCTTCATCTTTAGAACAGGATCTGGAGGATAGGCCTCTGCAACTACATGACTATTCGCCAAGACTATAAGAAACATGAAAGAAAAATAGTTATTTCATGAGAACTCTTAAGAAATTACACTCTTTTGGACAATCTAACCCTCTAGAAAAACACAGTACTTTGGATATATCAGTTACTATCTCACGTACAGTATAAGTACACAGAAAGAGACAATAATCTTTAGAAACAAATAAATAAAATGTTAGTGTACTGCTGAAATACGAGAAATACAGAGATACTTGCATAGTAGCAGATTCTAGAGGTTTAATGTCAAGCTTTTTTCTGCATTACCAGTAAAACAGCAAGTAAAGGTACAGATTTCCTGAAGACTTTTATGTGTCTAGAATGTATCTTGAGTAGAATTTGCAGTAGGACTGAGAACCCTAGCTTCAATGACAGTCTGGCACTGCAACTACTGAAGTACTTTGACCAATCTCATTCAATGGAACTTCTATACTTTTAGTCACTTTGGAAATTTGGTCAAAGGTATTTTTCGTTGCATAAAGAATTCACAACTGCTATCTTTGTTATCTCAAAATCAAAATACAGTAAGTTTTTATTCACCTTTCATTTCTTTATTTCAACACTATTTCAATATAGCAGCTAGTAAAGAATACATACATTCGTTCGTTATTTTAACACTTCTTGCCAGAAAAACCTTAGTGTATGTTGCTGCACCTGTTGCCTTTTAGTTTCCAGGTAAAACTGAACATGCAGTATTTAAATGCTTGAGCCCTATATGCCTTAAAAAACAGTGATCTCAGACATTACACCAGTAAATAATGAAGTTTTAATTTCCATATTTTTTTTTCTTTGGATCTTAAAAGTTCACTACAAAGTGGCCTGTTCTGACCAATTTTGTATTTTACTGTATAGAATTTATATTTTTTCCCTCTCCCCCCTCAAAAAAAAAAATGGTTTGGAAAATAGCAATTTTCAACAGTTTTCCATGTATGTATCAATATATCTTTCAGCAGTCTCTCTAACTAGCAATTATATCTCTTGAGTGCTGCTGGCAAGTATAAATTGTCAGTGTTAAAAAATGACTACAAATGCACCTCTCAAACAGCAGCTGCCCTCTTCTCAGCTGAAGTTCATTCACGGGCAGACTGTCATTCTAAACTCTAAACCAGAAATAACACTTGGTGAGAAAAAATCCTAAATCAACTAATTGCAGCTTAATGCTTGTTGGATGCCAACTGTATTAAACAGTTTCTGTGGCTTGGGCACTCTGTAGCTGAGCAAAAATAAAGTACATCAATGTAGGTATAACCTGTTACAGTGATGACTTCATTTGAGTTTTCAGAGAGCTGTTATAGAGAGAATGCTGGAGGTAGCTAAGGGCTAAGTTTCACTGCCTAGTAGTGATATGGAGAGTGTTGTATTGGATGGAGCCATAGAACATTTGCATAAAATTCTACATAAAATTAGGAGATAAGACTCCAAGTAAACCTCTAGAAAGAAACACATAAATAAAATAATATTAACTTTAAAGTTCCAAAATCAGTTTCAAGAAATACAAAGAAGCGTAACAATTCCATCAACATTTCCAGAGTTTCCCTGATGTCTCTTACTGTTACTGTGCCAAATGCCTTGTCAGGTTTTGAAAGCACTCTCACTTCCTGTATATAGGACTTGTTAGTTCTTCTTTGTCCAGCCTTTCACATGTCTGACACTTCTGCAGCTATTGATAACTGGAGGTGATGATCTACGGTTTTGCCTAATCTCTCAAGTTTCATGTTTTATCTATAATAACATCTAGTCTACATATATTTTGTTTCATTTTTGTCTGTATTATTTGCCCTGTACTGGACAGATTGTATTCAAGTGGCTGAAGAATGGAAACAAATAGAGATTAATAAGGAATCACCATTGAGTAAGTGGGAGAAAGAGTACAAGTGTCTTTCTCTGTATGTCCTCTCCTTCTGGGATGTTACATTCTTAAGGCTACTCTTTAAAGTACTAGTCATATCTTAGTATCAAGTTAAAATACACAGAACAGCTGCTTTTTTAATATGGCAGGACTCTTCCTCTGAGGATAATGCAACTCTATGGGTCTTTACAAGCAGGATACATTTGTGTCTATTTTTCAGAATTCATGCTTTTTGAAGACCTTTGAGTCAGTGCTCTCACACTGTGATTAACCCTTTCTCCTGCTTGTACCCTCTCCCGCATCCTATATAACCCATGAAGAGGTAATCACTGTTTTGATTAGAAGTCAAGATAAGAAAATATGTGTGTAACAGTGGGACCAGTATCAGGTATAATGAAGGACATCATAAAGTGGCATCTCAGTTAAAATTTCTCAATTGTACTTGTTATCTGAAAATTACTCTCCTCAAATAGTCTTTAAAACCTAGTTTCCATAGTTACTTCATGTTCCATTATTAAAATTCAACCCAAATGTATTCACTGCATGTATATATGGAGGAAGTAGCATCTTAATTTCTTTGACATTTTGAAGTCTGCAAAACTTCAGTCCTGAGTAGAAGCATTTCATTAATGTTCATTCAGAATCACACACAGACAAAAGCTTAACTCACAACTGTGTAACTGTAGCAATAGATTAGTCCAGCTCCACTGAAATAACTGTTTTAGCAACAGAGGAAATATGAAAGAAAACCCTGATCAGATCAAAAGAAAATTCTGTAAAATTTGTTATGTAATCTTTCCTTTCCAAGAAGATCCAATTTTTTAAACTCATATCTTTAATTTAACATTCTTTTTTGTTGTTTCTGGGTTTTATTTTTTTTTTTCTACTTTGTGTGTGTGTGTGTGTGTGTGTGTTTTGTTTGTTTGATTCTTGTTTTTATTTCTGTAGATTCTCCTGTACCAGGCACTTTACTTTTTAATTTTAACTAAAAATCTTAGCCTTTTTCAATATTCAGCAAAAGATAACCACATATATCAATGGGTTTATCTCTACTGTCTGCATTCCATTTCATTGACTAAACAAATTATTATTGTTATTCTTCTGTTTTCAGTCATAGATAGAAACTATGAAGATCAGATCTTGACGCTGCAGATGTTGTATGTGTACTTACACATAAAAAGAGAATATTCCTGACAAAAAATATCAAAGTCAAGAGAAGTTCAAATTTTTCCAACTGGGTATATTGAGCTGACATAGTAACTGAGCAATACTCAAAACTGAGACACCTATAGGATGCATATTAAAGGAAACCTGGTGAGTCATTTTTCATTTGGTCCATTGATTCCCAAAGCATCTTTCTTCATGAAAGGTCTTGCAGAAACACTTAGTCAATTACTTATAACTATACTCATTATTAGCATTAGTACTCACTGATTTGATACTCTTGAATATTTCAAATCAGATAGCAGTATGTTTCCCTGTGATACTCTAAATAAGATGAATTACCAGCTTTTAAGTGACAGCATAAGAGAAAATATTTGGATTGTCTATCAGTCTTCTCAAAGAAAGGATGGTTGTGCTACTTCATAAAAATGGAGAACAGACAAAACCCTCTTTAAAGGCACACACACATGTAGACTCATACACATCTTTGAACTATTTATTGGCATCTACTTTTAATTTATTCCTCTGCTAGGGAAATAAAGAATTAAGTCTTTTGTAAGTGATTTTACTTAATTTTTAGATATCTATTTCAAGAATTGTTATAATCATCTCATTGTTTAAAATAGTCTGCATATCTCTACATAAAGGGCTACACAAATATCCCAGCAAGTAGCAGAACTGAGGGCAAAAAAATGAAAGTTATGAAATGATGGAAGTAAAAGAAGATCAAAAGAACTGTTGTACTCTTAGGTGAAGCAAAAATCAGTTACCAAAAAAGTTGTTTCTATAGTTGGGCTATAGTTTGTCATACAACACTGTATTATACACATTTGAATTCTAAAACATTGTCTTAGATGACCCAGAAATATAAACCTGTGTGTGCTAAGGAGGTGCCAATGATATTATGTACATACATGTTGAAGGTTGTTCAAATGTTTCACCATCAGAGATGTCTTTTTCCCAGCAGGACCTTGGCAATCTTCTTATAGCAGGATGAATATTTCAGTATTGTATAACATGCTCTGGTGAAGCTCTTCAGGCTGCCAACCCAATGCTGAATATGTGGGAAATGTGTGTTTTTAAAACCAATACATAAAAGTAATTAAGAACAAAGAACACTTTCATTCAGAAGGAATTGGAGAGTGTGTTCAGAATAGCATGAACATTCTGCAAGACCAAGAAGAAGTCCTTTTTTTTGCTGCTTCTACCATATCATTGTTTGGGCAGACCATGCTCCAGATTTTCAGATAACATAAAACATTACAGCTTCAGTAATGTCAAAGTTCATAAGAGGATCCTTCATCTAATCAGGGGGACCTTTCTTCTTTGATGATCAGGAAAACAGATGCCCCATAGCATGACTTTCAGGGGTTAGCATTATTGGCAAAGGGGAGAAGTGGCAGAAGAATGGAGGTAAGTCCAGTTACTTATGAATAGCAGTAGACAGCAAGAATTCCAAATGCAGGACCCTCTAACTTAGAAAAAAATATTTTATAAATACACTCATCTTAAAATATATACTGAAGGTCTTATAGAATAAAGAAAGAAGCTAACATTGCTTTTCATGAGGCTTGGCTGGAATATGTTTGGGGTTAAGAAAAAAGCTGCATTGCAGGGCTCAGCTAAAATAAATATTACATTTTTATTAAGTTTATTCCCTATGTATATTTATGTTTGTATACTCACAGAAAGCATTTAACACATTAGAATAAACTGAGCTGGAAACTACGCAGTTTGGAATTAAATTGATGCATGCTCATTTTGATCCTATAGGTCAACTCATTAATTAAGTTCAGGGGATTAGATAATTTTAACTTCAACAAAGGAGAAAATATCTATATTTCACAATAAAAAATCTAGCCATTATGAAAAATGGATATTACCAGGTATATGGACATGATAATTTTCTATTTGGTAATATGAATGAAAGTATGACATCAAAGATCCAGTTCTCCTTTTAAGTAGATGTGTTTACTGGCCCTACACATTGTCAGAATAAAGCCTATTACCTTATGCTTGACACTGGTATAATATTTTTTTTTAGTCTAAAGAGTATAATATTATGAGAAAGAACTGAAAAGTTATCAAAAATAATGTTCCAACTTTAAAGCCTATTTATTGTGTAACACTTTTTCCATTTACATTTATTGTATAATGCTTTAAAGGGCAAGGACATGTATTCCTTGATGAAAAATAATTCGAAGATCACTTTATTATGAAAGAATAAGTTTCTGCCTTTATCTAAGAAAGAGTAATGATATACTCAACATAAAAGGAAGTTCACAACAAAATAAGGTGTGAGTGTGCTTACAACATCCAAGCATTTGAACACTTTACCTCTCTGTTGAACCTTCCTAATATTTTGTAAGTTTGGGATTTTACTTCATTGCGTGAACACTTTGACCGAAAGGATCAATAAGCCTGAAATCACAACAGAAAAAAACATTCTTGTGAAGACTCATGGAAAGGAGAAGAAGGAATATGATAATGACACCAGCTGTGTTGAGATACCTGATGCCCAGAAAACCTGTCTTTATATTTTTCTATTAAAGATGAAAAAATATTTGCCATTATATTAGAAGGACAGATTAATTAAAAGGTAGGTCAGATTTTCTCTGATACACTTTAACTTAGGGTGTAACTGACCAGCTAACAGTTAACTCCTTAAAACATCACACTTCTCCATTTTTCCATCTTCCCTGTCACAACTGCATTTGCCTGAGGTAACTCTGTCATAAATATGTACATAAATACATATTTATATATATGTTTGTGTAATGAAAGAATGTTTTAGGAAGCTAAAAACATATATTATGTATGTCAGTCTTTTAAATCACTGTTTTCATAAGAGTAGGAAGAACCAAAAGTAAATCTGTCTGACCAAATCTGTAAACCATTTAGTTGCTTGCAACTTTTCAATGTTTTCAATTTGCAGTAATCAGTAAGAGTGTATGTCTAAATTAGCATACATAAAAATAGTTTAGAAAGAGAAATTAAAAGCTAACAGTTATAATTACAGATGATAGTAACTTAGAAGAATTTTTAAATACCAGTGAAAATGCAACAATATGTCAAATAAATGAGAACAGATGAGATTAGTTGGCTAAAGCATTATAGAATGAGACTGAGCCTAGCATAAGATGATCTGAAAACAGATAATACCTAATGATATAAGTACCCAGGAAAGAGTAATACTAGAACAGATCATACTGTAAGTGTAAAACAAATTGAACACAAGTTTATAATGAGATGATATAGTTGCAGTGAATAAAACCAGTACAATAAGGATACTTCATTGAACAAAGTAAAAGGATCATTAAGTGAAGTGAGTGCATGAGGGAAAAGGGAGAAATGCTTGTACTAGTAAATCTTGATGAAAATGAAGCAACACCAAAGTAAATATAACTTTTAGTATTTGATTATAGTCAGAATTTGTGCCATCCAGTCTTACATGCACTGTTGCAGACTATTTCCTTCTGACGTACAATAAAAAAGGTGTGCTGGTATTTGAGAAAATAAATTTTACAAATATGTTTCTGGATTGTCTTCATGTTAGAGCATCTACAAGGTACACAGTAAGAGTTCTCCGTGAACATTAAAATTGATGATAAGGGAAAGAAGCAATTTTTTTTGTTTTGTTTTTTTTTAAAAAAAAGGAGACTCAAATATTCTTTGTCATTGGATGAAGACTTTAGCCAGATAAAAAGGTCCCTAAGCTTGTGTGGTCAGACATTTTCCTTTGAATGAAAAAAATGCTCTGTTCAAACTTAAATGACATAGTTGCACTGCTTCTGCAACACGCACAGAATATTCAGATCCTGCATTTTGGAGTCCATTAAAAATATTGAAATATTTCACTCTGAAAATGTCTGTATTAATTTTCTTTGTCTCCTCTACCTTCTTCACACATGCACTAACAATTCAAGAAGTTTAAAGGCAGTGGCTGTGCAAAAGCTTTTATTGGCAGCTTTTACATTTTCTCTTTAGCAAATGGATTTTTTCAAATCTTAATGAACTCTGGATTTGCAACCCACCCCATTATTTCTGCTAAAGAAACAAAGCATCTGGACAACACTTCTGCAGGTTGATTTGTATTTATTTAAATTAACAGTAGTGTCTGTCCTTTTCAACCATCACCAACTCTTTCCATTCAGGTGAATTCTCTGAAGTCTTTAAACTTTATGGCTTGAAGTATTAAAACTAGAGTGAGCATATTGAAACAATTATACTGGGTAAAAGTGGTCATAAAACCAAGGCTGTGTGCCCATCAAAAGTATGTGAAAAGCACTCATGGAAATGGAAACAGAAAAAAAAAAAAAAAACAGGGCAAGACTGTGGGGAACCAATATCTGCTACCATGTGCATTTGAGAGGGATACCTTTTGGGAATACTTTGACCACTTTTAATTTAGGATGAGTGTACTGACATAGAATTAAGAACTTGTAAGACAGTCCAGAAAGTACTTCTGTCCTTCTTTAATCTTCAGTTGTGCCATGTTCTGAAAGTTTTCTGTACCTTAAACACAAGAGATTTAGTATGCCCTATCATGTGTCAGTTCATTAATGCAGGCCTTAAACAATAATTGAGACTATAGAGACATGACCTCAATTATTGAGATGCTTCTTTAAAATAATCCACTTATTTCAAAACTTCTTTTCTTGATTTCTGTTTTTATCTTTCTGCTTCCCTTTCACTGCATATTCAGAAGAAATAATAAGAAACATTCTTGTATTCAATTATTGGAAGAAATTTTCTACTGCCTCACATAGCACCATGCTCTAGCAGTCATAATGCCAAAGTTCACCGACTTTTTTCTCCTATGCTACTATCTGTTCTCAGAAATTTCACTTTCATCTCTAGGACATGTGAAAGAAATACTTGTCTCTCATGTCTCCTATACATTCAGACACACACATATAGTCTTTTTAATTACATTGTGTTAATAAAGTGAAAATAAACTAGGAATGGATATAAGCTATAAGACTTTACTGAAAGGTGTGAGTACATCTGTGTGAAATGTTCAGATGATAAATTCCAGTTCAGCCATGCCAAAACCCCATAAAAAAACTTGTAGTTATAGTTGGTCATAAAATAGGGAATTGATAACGAATGTATTTTTTTTCTTACCATCTATAATGAGACTTTTACACACTTTATACATTCATTATATGTGCAAAATGTACACCATCAGCCCATGTTGACACTTTTGAAAGGGAAAATAAGAGAACTAGCTAGCTCTATTGCCTTCCAGAATGTGTTGGGCTACCCTGAGCAGTTTGATGGCTAAAATGACAGGGTGGTAGCAGAGTGTCCCCAGCTTCCCTTGCTGCCATATTAACTACTCTTCTCCCCTGATAACATGTAGGAGTGGAAGAGGAGTGAAGCCAAGCTCAGGTGGCAATTCACCTAACTTTTATGTAGATGCAACTTTGTTCTGTTTTTTCTTGCCTAATAAAATAGGTTGTTCTGAAGTTCTACATGTGCAATCAGAGGGATCACCAGTTAGCAAGACTTTCCATTTCTACATGCACAGAATATATTCAAGCAAACAAAATCATGGCAAATGGCCTGCGAAAACAAGGACATGGATTCTAAAATAGTATTTTTTTCAAAATTTTAAACAGAAAATCCCAACACAATAGCTAAGTTTATTTTTCTTTACTGTAAATTTTTATTCTCTTGTCCTCAATGAAGATTCAGAAAGAAGGAGCAAAATAGCCTTAATTTTTTTTGTTCCATTTTCTTTTAGATCCTCTTTAGGAGAGTGATATACCTCATCTATGGGAGTAGATATTCTTAAAAGGAAGTGAGAAAGTGTAACACCTACAAACTTTGCAACACGATAGGGTTAAACTCAGCTCTAGGATAGATGAGCAGCAGCCAAATGGAAACAGTGAGAGCAGTTCCACAAAGTCTAATTTTTGTTTGTTTAGACAGGCTACAGAAAAATCAAATTACTCTACTACAGCCAGAATTTCACTTTTTCAGTCTTTATATTTATCTACTCCAAGACTCTGAACATTGTAAAGTTCACCTATCACTCATCCAATCACGTTTCTGAAATAGACAGGAGTCAAATGTTGATCTGCTTTAACAGTTCAAGTTATTTCCTAGGCTGCCTGATGCATTCTGTGACTAGATTTCACCATCAAAGGCCATTGTAGAAAAAAAGACTTAGACTGCAGAGGTAACAAGTTTCTTTAAAGAATTAGGATTTTAGTACTAAAATTCCTGAGCTTCCAAAGAAAAGACTTCTTTTAACAAATTTGCCTCTATTCTCAGTTCTGCATTTTGCTGATGACTTGACAGCCTAACAACAGTTGCTGTAAATTTCCACAAATCTGTGTGTTTTGAAACAGGAAGATGAAAATTCTCTACTTTCCTCTTCAATTCCAATGAAAACAAGGCCATTCATAGTCATTTTTTCTCTACAGGAGGTGAAGTTAGTCTCAGAGAAAGAATGCTTAGATGCTTTGAACCATCTGCCTCACATCTTTCAGTGGCTTTCTAAGTAGTCTCCACCCAAGACTTAGGGGCAATCCTTCTGAAATTTTGCTAGAAGGGGGGTAGATTAGAAAGAACAATTCAAAGCTATAAAATCTAGGTGCTGGAAAATTTCTTTCTTTAAGATTGGAGTGAGGTAGCTCAACTTCTCACCAGCATTCCACTGTATATTCATTTATTTCAATGTGTTTTTTTGGTAGTCACATATGCTAACTAAATCAGATGGCACCAAATGCAAGGAAACTGAATTGCTAGCTATTGTGACTTTTTACTCTTGGTGCTCTGATCTCCCCTATGGCATAAGATAAAACTATGAATTTCATACTAAGTGTAGGCATCGAGAAATCAGGCATTGCACGGAGCATTGGAAATGGATTTTTAGATTTTGCCTTTTTTTCCTCTGTACCCTTATTTTATATTTAATAAATAAAAATTGAGATTGTGTGCAGACGTACCCCATTGCCTTGTTAATGAAATCCCTAGCAGAGTCTTCAGGATTATATGATGAATTTATACAAATAAATGAAACCACCATAAACACAAAGCTAACATTTCTTCCTGTATTCCCTAGTGTAGTCACTACTTCATACTTTAAACTAACAACTCTTCAAAGAGCTACTGCCAATATGCTCAAGCGTTTAAAATTAAAATATTTTTTAAACACAGAAACCACCAGAAATGCTAATCCCCAAGCTAACAATAGCTTGAAAATGAAGCTTTGTATCATAATCTCATGGCTGTGACTGCGACTTTTTGTGTTTTTGATTACTTGACTTTAATTGAGCTTGTCCTTGCACTGAGAATAAATAATACAGTCTTGATGACCAGACTAAGTTTTGGCTAACTACATCCTACTGTGCATTCCCATAGGCAATTAATTTAAGACTTCAGGGCTTGGATGTAAATCCACGATCTGTTTTTCCTTTATGAAAATATGTATTCTAATGATGGGAAGATTTCCCGTCCCACGTGAATTCACATTATAACCCTTCCTCCAGGGAAGATGGGATGCTGAATGATGTGCAAACTGCAATGGATGAACTGCAAAAGATGAAGAAGTCAAGCCAATCCTTTAAGACTACATCCAGACTTGGAAAGAGCAGAACAAGACTTACTCAAACAGAGAAGTATGGGACTTTGGACATTTAGAGTCTTTCTTTAGGGAGAAGCCATTGTAGACTTCAGAAATGTAAGCAAGTAAGTGCGACTACGAATATTAAACTTCATATACACAAGTTCAGTTGTTTATCCTTAAAAATCCCTGAATCCTCCTCACTATTTTACTCAAACATTTGCTTTAAAAATCCTGACTCTTTGTGAAAACAGCTTAAAACTTTTACAGTATTTCTGACATTTGAACTAGTACTGGAATAAAAATAAGTAATTTTGTGTATTATTTGTAACTCAAGCATTATTTTGTTGCATGTTTTCTCTGACTTGAGCAAAGGTGAGGAAGTACACTGGAGCTGCTGCTTCACATTATTTTGTTTTGCTACCATATTGCATGAATTCAAAAGTAAACATGAGAGTGTGATCTGGATGTCTTCAGCATTTGATAGAGGGACAAAACACATAGAGTCTTGCTTCCCTCATTGTTCAGGAAAGGGGCTTTAACAAGACTCAAGTGTAAAACTCTCTGAGGGTAGGTGTGGTTCCTGGTCTCTACCTAGGCTTCTGAACTAATGAACTTTCAGAAAAGTGTATACTTTTTTCTTTTTCTATTAACTCAAAGTAGATATGAGATGAATTGGCTGTAAAACAGCTGCAGAACAAACAAAGCACAATAAGCTGCTTTATAATCTCACTTAGTTATAAAGTGAAATATGAGTTAGTGAAGAAAAGCAAGAGCTTCCAAGGCATTATCAATCTAAAAATGTTATTTATACTTTACATGTGTATATGTATGTTATACATTCTACGTTAAAATAAAATGGGTCACATCATAAAAAGCCTATTTTTAGTGAAAGAAAGGAAAGAAATCTTAGCATGACTAATCCAGATGCAGAAACCAACACTGCTTTCTGGCTAAGATGTTTGGGCCACATCTACAGTAGGTCAGTAATAAAGTACAAGAGAATCAAGACTCTTGGTTTCTCTCTTTTATCATTCTTCTCTGATAAAATATTTTATAAAAGTTTGACCTAACCTTTTTTTATCCCTGTGTAAGAAGTGAGTATTTCAAGACAAACACTAATTCAGTAAAAAATACCACAAACTGGCTGGGTCACTACCATCTTGTACTAAACGCAATCATATACAGACATGGAGATAGAGCTTAAAAGCTTATATGTCCTTTGTGTTGTACAGTGGTGAGGCTGTCAGCAAGCTATTACCCAACAAATCCCCTCAAGTGTCTGTGTCTTGTCTTGTCTTCATTGCTGACTTCCACAAGCTGAAATATTAAGTGCTTACCCAAAATATTGCTACAGTTACATAAAGCTTTTTAGGAAACATCACTTCAGACAGATATTTAACCTCCAAGCCCTAAAGGGATATCTCTGCCAGTTGCCAGCTTGTCAATTAATTTTACGTTGACAATCATGTTAATGTAGTTTGACAGGGAGGAGAGTTTTGCAGCCAGCCAGCTGCATTAGATAAACAAGGTAGGTGAGTACAGTTCACTGCAAAATTTATCTGAACACACAGCACATCACAGTGTATGTCTTGTAAGTAACACTATTTTATCTGAACTACCACTGCAGATGATCATCAGAACTAGTAAAAATCACCTTTTTTCTCACCTGTGGACTGTTTTGTTTCCCCTTTCTTTTGTTTTCATAAGTCACCACAAATGTATGCAGGATATATGAGAGGCTAATATAGCTGACTACTTGGCTTACAATATGAGCTTCCAAACAAGATATGTACTGCTGAGATGTCCCTGAGATAAGTGCTTTCAACTTGAGACATCTCATTCAAATCAAGTCAGCAAACTGGAAGCCACTTAGAGAGCAACAAAGAATATTAAAGGATTAGAAAGAATGATTTACGAGAATACTTTAAATAAGCTGAATATGTGCTACTTGGCTCAGTAATGAGGAAGGAGTGATGAAGATACTATAATTGTCTAGAATTACCTAACAAGTAAAAGCAGGGGCAACAGTAGCTGCAAAATGAGAGAATGAAAGTAAGTATATAAAAAAGGTGTGGACTAGTTAACCTGAGATAAATAAAATGACATCAGCCAGAACATTTAGAGTAAGACTGAGTGCAGATGCAATTTAGAATGTAACAGGTATCAGCTAATGAGTAGCTTTAAAGGTATGTGTCTTCATCTCTAACTTCAAATTCTGTGAGTCTCATTACTGAGAATTATTTTTATGTTTGAAAGTGATAGAAAACTGAAGGGTCAAGAGAACTGTTGGAGCTTTCTGTTTTGTCCTCCTGCTTTCCTTTTGACACCAAATTCATTCTAAGCAAAATTCTCACTTAAAAATGATTTGAGCATACAGCAAGATTTGATTTCCCTTAAGATGTTAAATAACTATGAGAGTAAGGAAATGAGAAGTATTTTCCTTTCATAAGCATACAGAAAAAAAGTCTGAAATTCTAAATCTGAATAATTGTGATGAATATAAATGAGCCTAGTACAAGACCTATGAATATGAATTCAAGCATTAGTCCTTGACACTTCCATCAACAGTATACTTTTATGAGCTTGACTTTGAGCAGGATTGTGTCCTGTTTTTTTCATCGTCATTTAGTGCAGTTGAGGGTGTAGACAATTCTGTCTTCCTTTGTACATACTGATTATTTAAAAAAAAACAAACAACAAAACAACCAAACAAAATATTTGTCAGTATACCATTAAGCCTAGGAAAGTATTGCAGGTTTCGTATACAAGCAAAACTGTTTCTTTTTTTCTCTCCGGGTAGACTGTTATAATTCTTAACAATGTAGAAAAAAACTCCATAAGTGTCTTGAAACACCTGTCTCTCATGCTGTAAAACAAAAAGGAAATCTTGATCATTGTTTTTTATAATTTTCTGGCAAGTAGGAAAGGTGGGATTGTAGTGCAAGTAAGCGGTCCTTTAGCCAGAGAGTGGTTTACAATCAATGACAGATTGCCTGATGCACATAGACAATAATGACACCAAGGAACAGCAGCTTCTTAAAAAAGGAAGATACTGTAAACTAAACCATAGATATTTCAAATGAAAATACCTTCCTGTTCATATCTGCAAATACATAGTTTTCCTTTCATTGTATCATAGAGCACAGACTCTTAAGACAGAGACTGTATTTTTGTTCAGTTCTTATGTACCATCTAACCCAGTGACCCGGGCTTTGGTAGCATGTTGAGCAACTACAAAACTGCAGGAAACACTTACTGCCTCCATTGATATTAGTTGTAAAAATGGCAGCCCCAGTTTTAACTTTTTAACTACCCATCATCATGAACAATGACAAGATCCCCATCTATAGCATATTCATGAACTGCAGGTTGTGGCTATTTATCTATTACAGCTCTGGTCTTTTTCTCAGTCATGTATATAATAATAAGTATTATTAATTTAAAAACCTATTTCTTTCTGTTATTCTGTTGTAGAAGAATAATTATCTTAGTAAAAATATTATGCAGATTTGGCTGATTGAAAAGTTGAACAATATATCGGAACATACTAGGCAGCTATCAGACAAATTAGAGACAGAGCTGAAATTATCTACAAGCTTTCCTGTAAGTCCTAATTCATTAATTATTAAGTATTCAAAAATTGTATTGAAACAAATAATTCTTAGTCTGAGAAATGTTTGTAAACCACTCTGTGTCAATATAATGAGTTTTCCTGAAGTTCATGTTAGGCAGCAGTGGAGGTGAGAGGACTGGGAGCAAAAGAAAACAAATTCACAAACAATTAAAATGGTTGTTTTTGCAAAAGAAGCCATTTTGTGAGGAGGTAACAGTGATGTTTGGAGAAAATCTGAAGCTTATTCATTATTTTACTAAAGTCAGAAGACCAGCTGTGACTATACTGCAGATCTTAAGAGACATAGATATCCCTGTTATACATGGCCAGCGAGAAGAAGAAAGACTTACTGATCAGCTGTGATAAGAGGCAGTGTTATAGTTTTGTGACAGAGTGATTAGAAGAGGTAGGATAATAGAAAGTTGTCTGGAAAAGAATAGGTGTCTGGAATCGAGGCTGGAGGTGAGGAAGCTGAAATGGGCCAGATATTACAACCACTGTGTCTGAAAGAGAAAGCAGAATAGTCACTCTGGGATACAGCTAATTTGTTTATTGATCAATTAAGTTTGAATATTACCATCTCCAACTATATCTTATTCTTTCTACTCCTTTAATTGCTTGCTTATATTCTTAAACAGTCGGGGAGAATGTGCTTTGATTTGCATATTCAAAAGGCAAAGTAAACTATAAAGGCAGAATCTGCATTTCGTTGATGAGTTGAGCAACTTTCAAGCATTCATGGTGGAATGTATTATTCAAGAGTATTCTTCCTGGTATAATGTGCTTGCCAGGATAGTTTTGTAAACTGAACACATAAAAAGTTACATTCAGACAATTAAAGTAAATATGTTTGGAATAAGAATTCACCATCAGGTCTTATTTTCTCACCAAGACTCCCAAAACTCTTAATTTAGGAGCCCTTTTTAATGTTCATTCTTCTCTTGTGTCCCAGAAAAAAAGGCAAAATATTCATAGTTCAAAGCCTCGGATAACCCACAGTATTTCCAGGCACTAAGCAGTAGTGAGGTCTGAGAAGCTCTTGAGAATTCTCTGTCCCTTGCAAATAAAGACTGGATTTGTTGTAAATGTATAGATTTTTACCATCTTTTTCAGAGGAGCTAAGAACAAATTGATGAGAAGGAAGTATTAAAAGTGAAATATATGTTGAAGAAGCTCAGTTTTCCTTTTGTGCTTCTGTTTTAGGAGAAAGCTTTCTACCATGACTTAAAAACCTAACATTAGAATTCAAAACTTTCCCTCATGCGGTCACTTCCCTACTCTTCTTTATTCTTCTCCTGGTACTGGCAATGAATTTGCAAACCTCTGCCAGACAAATCTCTAAAACCCTCATAATTGTTAAAAAGAAATACAGTGTTGGCAAGTTCTGACACTGGACAAGCATGTCAACAAACATCAGGAGAGTGCTGCCTTCAAATGGCAGAGCACACCAGGGCTGTGTTTATTGGAACTGGCCACCACCAGGCTTCATTAAGAGTGAAGACATTTTTAAATACCATCTCTACCGTACTATGCAATACAAATGAAAAGTGGCAGCCACACAAAGCCCTTTGTTTCTGCTCAAGAAACATACCAGCTTTTGACGTTAAATATATGACCACATTTTCTGGCTGAAGAAAAAGAACTGCAAGAAACTGATCCTAAACTGAACATGATGAATATAAAAGTTCTCCTTTGATAGCAGTGTTTTTAGATTAAAGCTATAAAATTTGGCATTGTACTTTTCTTATGCCTGCCCCCTCACAGAAAAATCTTGATATATGTAAGTCACAAAGAGCAAGTATATAATTATAAAACATGCATGTGATCACTTAAAAAAAAAAAAAAAACAAAAAAGTATAATAAAACCATCTTCCATGTTCTTCAGCAGAAGCACTGCTTCACACGTTTGTGAAGAAGATAGGATGAAGGACCACATTATTTCCATTCACCTTTATGTATATAAATGCCCAATATTATTAAACATTGAAATGTTTAATGTGTGTGCATATTTTGAGCATAAGTTGCTAGACTCTTCCACTCAATATGCATAGAGAGAGACACTTTCAAAAGAGTGAATTATATTGTAAGAGGATAGAGATGATTCACTTTCTCTCTGGAGAAGGGGACTAGACTTCAAGCTAAGGTCACTACCAAGATGAAATTAACAGAATTCTAAAATATAATTATAGCCTTTTCCTTCTACGTACATCTATGGTGGGTTTGTTTGTTTCTTGTTGGGGAGGAGGGAAGTTTTTTATAACATAGTTATAACATATAACCTTTCTTCTATATGCAAGCAACAACAGAACTCCACTGCAGCAAGGGTTAAAGTTCCAGGAAGCACCTTATTAATTTATGTATATACCCAAGCTGTGTGTGTTTTTCTAATGTCTTCTACCTGTTGCTAAATTATCTCCTAGAAAACAGTGTGCAAGTTTCCATTTACTAAGTTTTGTGGGTAGAATCGTTAACAAAATTTAAAGGTTGGTTGTTTGTTTTTTTTTTCTGAGTGCTTTTATTATTAGGAGTTCAGAAAAAAAAAAAATTGAGTGACAGATTTAAAATAGCTTCAAAAGTTGGAAAAAAACACTTTTTAAATGTGAACTACAGCATTTATCACAAATCCAGAGGAAACAAGTACATTTACTGTGTGGAAATGACATAGGCTGCTGTTTTCACACATATGTGTTTCTGGATTACAGCCTTAATTCCTATTCAGGCACCAAACCAGAACAAGTATGTTTTCAACATTAGTGAATATCTGCAAGGCAATTGTATCAGCAATTACACTAGAGATAATATCTCTCCATCAAGCATACATTATATAAAAACAAAAAATAGCAGACCATGGCATCTGGATAGGTATGTACTGATTCCCTTTGAAAATGTAAGGCCACATCTAGTTCTCTAACTCTAGAATTCAGGTATGATTCAGCCAAATAACACATGCCTTTAACTTCAAGCATATACCTGAATAAATCTTTATTCAGAAAAGCATGAACTTACATGCTTCTTATTTTTAAAAGGGATATAAGTATACCTTGTATGTTGTTACTGACTGATAACCAAAATACTTAACCAAAGATACTTGTGATGGAAAATCTAGTACCAGTTCATGGTTACGTAGAGAAATGAATTTCTTATATAAATATTTCTTCCTAAAGCATGCAGATTGCTTGCTGACAGCAGGGAAAGAATTTTAAAACCAACACCTTATGTAATTTTGTAAACCATTCAGCTCAGTACAGATTTCAGTAGGTCATGTGTTTTGTTGTTGATGTTGTTCACTTATATGGAACATAATTTATCAATTCTAGTGATTTTTGCAAAACTGTTAGTGCAAAGCTTTATCTACTATTTGCCAATGTTGTCCTTTCTTTGTTAAGGGATTTTTTTTAAGTAAACAGGATTTAGCTTTGTAAGATTATAATTCATTTACAGGATTCGGTCCAGTTCTACAGTGGCAGTTGCTTTCATTTTTTACTTATTTTTCTTTTCTACACAAAACGGACAGTAGCCAAAATGTACTGATTTCTAAAACTACACTGGAAAGAAACAGCTGGAGAAGGGAAGAAAATATCCATACACTTACGGCCAGAGTAACACTACCACCAACAATGAAAACTTTACAGGGCTGCACTTTATTAACTCTGTCCATTTCAAGCTACTAATAATTAGCTCAGCACAAAATGATCACTTACCATTCAGCAAAGAAGGTAGCGTTTCTCCAGAAGGGGCTTTGTTATTGGAGACTGTTTTTATAAATGCATAGTTTCCTTAATTTCAGTATAATGATCTTTCCTGACTTAGATATTGTTGTTTTAAGTGGCTAAAATAAACAGTCATGTTCATGTACTTTCAAATGAAAACATGAGTGTTCATGGCTTTATATTACTGAAGCTTTCCTTTACTCCCCCTCCCTTTGCTTCCTCTTTTTTTTTTCAGACTACATTCTCTAGGTACTTTGATAGTTTATACTTTCCTCTTATAGTGAGGTGTTGCAGTAAAAAAGCTCCTTTGGCAGCTACCAAAACATGTCACGTTGACTGTAACCTTTTCGAAAGGAAATGCTCCAAGGAGCTTTGATTGTGTAAACAGTGCATTCTATCCTGAAAATGGGGACATCGTAGAAGAAGAAATGACATGAAGGTATACATATTTTTTTAACTTCATGTTGTTACTCAAAGCTGCTTCTCTAAGACTACTGTGCTGTGCACTCATATTGCTAAGACATATTATTACTTTTTCTGGGTGTGATATTATGTTATTATGAGAAGATCCATTAGAGACATTGGTTGTTGTTTTGAACTCAATAATTTCCTGTGTCGACCTAAGTCAGAGCAGAACAGCTATTCTGTGGTGACTATGGGGAAATGGAGGTCCAGAACAGTGCAAACACACTGTTGTCATTGTGTGACAGACAAGAGAATTTGAACAAAAGGAAGTGAGACACTCATCAAGTAGGTTTTATTTATGTTCAGTGTTGGCTAAATTTTGAGTTACTTCTATGAAAAACACCAATATCACAACTGAGAGATGATCACGTTGGGAAAATCCTGCACAGCAATGCTTTGAATCAAGTTTTGGTCACTCCAAGATAATTCTGCAGTTTAAATCCTGGGAAACAGATTTTGGATCAAATTTTCATGGGAAAGTATTTTATTAAATTATATAGTGGTTTAATTTAAGGAAGCATGGGGTTTTGTTTGTTTTGTTTTGTGTTGGTTTGGTGTGGTTTTTTTAGTTGTTGTTGCTTGTTTGGGGTTTTTTTTGTTTGTTTGTTTGTTTTGTTTTGTTTGTTTGTTTAGATCTTCTCTGAAGATCTAAAGTCATCACATGGTTGGAAGGTGGAACAGACATCTGCAGAACCAGCTAGTGCTTGGCTCTTCCAGAGCCAAGCCTTTTGCTTAGGAGAGACCTCCTTATCCAGCAGCCTATTGTAATATCAGTTCTAGAGCCTAGGAAATTCAAGATTCTTTCAGATTAATTAATCTCAATGAACTGTAGCTGGGTGCACCTTAGCAGTTAAGAATCCCACCAACAAGCCTCTAGGAAGACATGAGATATGGGCTTAGACTCTTATTTATGTATGCTGTGGAGTGACAGTTTGTCTGTATTGAACTATTATTAGTTGTTACATTTCCACTTTCTTCTGTCCTTCACCTTTTTACATTCCAAAAGGAAGTGCTTTTTGTGGAAGCATTACTTAATTTGCTGCTTGTGAGTGAATAATCACAGTTACACAAGAAACTCTATCATCTAATTTAAATTCTGTTGTTTCAGCTCTAATAATTAAGATAGGATTGTTTTGTTATTTTGCAAAGATCTCCTTGAAATTAAAACCAGACAACAGTAGAGGAGGTGCCTATATCTATGCACATTTAAAACTACTATTATAATTTTACACAACGAAGCTTTAACATAAAAAGAAAACTTTCCATAGTTTGTAAAAAAAAAAAAAAAAAAAAAAAAAGATTGAAAACTATCCCATGAAAACAACTACATTTTGAATTAATTTTTTTAATTTTTCTGTGAAAACTTGGTAAATACTTTTAGCAGTTTTCACACTCCTTGATAAAACACCACCACCAAAAGCCCCTCACTTAGTATTGATGTAATAAAAATGCAGCTTTCTCTTGATGTATGCATGTCATCAGATTGTCTTGGACCAGAGCTGTTTTCAGTGCAGCTTGTTTGGCAATCAGTTATAGTCACAATATGTCACGTAGGTATTACAGATGACAAGAACATATAAACCACTTTGTTCCGGAAGTCTCTAATTAAAGGATCTTCAACCAGTTGTAGAGTTAGAGAGCCATTAATATGCTGCTGATGTGTCTCACAATATTCGTTTGACCAAAGATTTCTTCTTATAATTAAATAGACTAATTCAGTTAGAAGGGCCCTACAGTGATCATTTAGTTCGGCTGCCTGACCAATTCAGGGCTGACCAAAAGATAAAGCAGGTTGTTAAGGGCATTGTCCAAATGCTTCTTAAACACTGATAGGCTTTGGGCATTGACTACTGCTCAAGGACATCTGTTACAGTGTTTGACCATCCTCTCAGTAAAGAAGTGCTTCCTAATACCCAGTCTAAACATTCCCTGGCACAGCTTTGAACCATTCCAATGAGTCCCTTCACTGGGTACCAGGGAAAAGGGATCAGCACCTCCCTCTCCACTTCCCCTTCTCAGGAAGCTGTAGAGAGCAATGAGGTCACACCTCATCCTCCCTTTCTCCAAATTAGACAAGCCTAAAGTCCTCTAGCCATTCCTCGCAGGACATTCCTTCCAGTCCTTTCACAATCTTTGTTGCCCTTCTTTGGATACCTTCAAGGATCTTCACATCCTTCTTAAAATTTGGGCCCAGAACTGCACACAGTATTCCAGGTAAGGCCACACCAATCCTGAATATAGCAGGGTAGTCATCTCTTTTGATAAGTTGGTTATGTTGCGTTTGATGCACCCAGAATGTGGTTTGCCCTCTTGGCTGCCAGGGCTCACACTGAGCTGCTGCCGACCAGCATCCCCAATGTCTGACACATAGTTCATGATCACTGGATATTAGGTGTAACAATTTCTAAAGAATCTATAGAAGTTCTAGTATCTTTAAAAAGTCTGAAAGATACTCTTTCCAGTCAAACAGCAACAAACAGAGCAAACAGTCCCACAGAATGCTAACACAAAGAATCAATCCACTATCAATATGCAATTAATCTCTACTCTCACTGTCTATAATATACTCAGATTTTCAAAAACCTTTCCTGAATAGGAGATTTTTCCTCAGAGATCCTTAATAAAGAAGGGTACCAGCAGATAATGGATAGACCTTTGTGAATTAATTATTGGTTGAAGGGAAATAAAATGAAACATAAAATAATAAAGTTTTGCAAGATTAGTAATAGGATCTCAGAACAGTTCAGTGCTCAGAGAGTTCAGAAGTGGCCTGTACAAAAACATTAGCAGATAAGTGAAAAAAACATTATATAGTTCCAAAAGTTCTGTGGAACTGAGAAGTTTATTCTTCATATTGCAATAATAAAGAAATCAGTGTAGTCACAGAAAAATTATTATACAGCACTTTAAAATCAAACTAAAAGGAAAGAGCTTCCCTCCTCCCCCCAAAAAAAACAAACAAATATATGATAATTAACATTCACTAGAACTTTTGAAAACTAGAAAAGTTTTAGGGTCTGAGTGAACAGCCTTGATGATCTATTTTTCTCCTCTAATAACCTGATAGAAAAGTTTTGGTGTGTCAGTTTTAGGAAAATATTCATTATCTCCCATATCTTACCATATCTTACCAAATCTCTTTTTTGGTAGTGAACACAACACTCTACAAATTTTTCTTCTAGTTGCATGTGTAAAATAAAATCCCTTGCTTTCCAATCTCATGATCAATTATCATATCTCTTCTAGTTATTTATTACACATTTAATCATCACCAAACAGTGAATCCATCCAGATTTTCTTCCATTAACTGTACAACAAAATGGGAGTCTTCTGACCGGAAATGGGGCAGCTGACTTCTCTGTTCAAGAGTGTTTTTTGTTTTGATAATTCACTTCTTTCTTTTTTTTTTTTTTTTTTTAACTGCTAAAGGATCAGGGGGCCCAAAGTAAGTAAGTCCTCTTGAGGAAATCAAGATCTTCATAAAAGTATTGAAATAGAAGAGGGAATAATTTTATTCAGTGGTACAGTAATAAATTATGTATTTCCTAATGCATTCCCCCCCTAAATTTAGTTAACATAAATCTTGGAGTAGGAATTACCTTGTCCTTTAAGAGCTGAATTTTGTATACTTCTGCTTTTGGCTTTTCAAATGTGGCTGCCATCACTATTTTTATCATTACATCATCTTGCACAACTATCTTGATCTTAAAATTCATATTCCTTTGATTTATCGCTAGTCCTTCCTTCATCTTCCACTGAAAAATCATTTGGCGTTCTCATAAGGTTTCCTGTGAACTAGCAGTACTGTTATGATCCTCTTCGTCAAGTTCTATTTTTTTAACTCCTTGAAATTGAACTATGCCATTGCAGTTCTTGTGTCTTTGTCCCTGTACCAGGCAGGCATTGATAGAGGTTATATTTGACACAGTATATGTGAATGCATATATTATGGTTTGCAGACTCTGATTTTGAGCTCTATATGCCTTTCTTATTAGAAGTTAAAATTTCTGTAGCTGAGCTAGTAACCTTTCATTACTTTTTACAGCTGAGGTTGCTACAGCAATACATCAAAGACAAAGGTGCTGGGGTGGGTTTGGAGGTTATGAACTGTTAGGATAGAGAATTAAAATAAAATTAGCAAGTGTTGATATGGATATACCAATGTGCACTTTCCACTGAAGTTAGTGAGGTATATATATTACCAAAAAAAAAAAAAAAAAAAAATGAAAATCTTGTTTGTATTTTAAGGCTGTTAATTAACTGTGACTTGGTCATAGTCTTTCTTTCCACATCTACATATCAACTTCATCTATCAGAAAGGTCTAATTAAAAGCATATTGTACATTCTGTAGAGGTAAATTGTCTAACTTCTCAGTTACAACAAAGAAGAACATTTACACTGATTCTCATTATTCCATATCTGATGAAGAGTTGAAGAGAGAATTTAGATGTGCTGGACTATTGACCCTTCTCCTTTCAAGACATTTAAAGTCTTGAAGAGGCAATAGTGTGTCTTTCACTAGATCTCTAACTGTTGCACATTCCAGAAAAAAAAAAAAAAGAAAAAAAAGAAAAAAAAAAACTGAAATGGCACAACACAAATTTCTATGGCAATTAATTCTCACTGGGGCTGTGAATAAGCTTGTGAGGCTTAGAGTTTTATTACTTAGGCAAAAAGGTTGTATAGCACTCAGTAACACTGGTTTTATGCACTTCCTTTAATAGTGTAATTAAACTTTCTAAAATAACAGGCCCCAATGTTTCTCCCATCTAGCATCTCCTCAGCATGTTTGATGACTATATCCACAACTGTTACAAATTATTAAAAACTGCCTGTTTTAGACTAAAATAAAAACACTGAGCTAAGCTGCTTCTAGTCTGTCAAAATGAATACAGTTTCATCATTTGTGGACACAGAGAAAAGTTCAGATTTCATTTAGATCTAGTTAGATTACACCATGACAATGGACAGGGAACTGCCGGAGACAATCTAGTGCAGGGTAACAAAGATGATTAAGGGAGTGGAGCATCTCCTTTATGAGGAAAGGCTGAGGGAGCTGGGTCTCTTTAGCTTGGAGGAGACTGAGGGGTGACCTTATTAATGTTAATAAATATAGAAAGGGTGAGTGTCTCAAGGATGGAGCCAGGCTCTTCTCGGTGACAACCAATGGTAGGACAAGGGACAGTGGATTCAAACTGGAACACAAGAGGTTCCACTTAAATTTCTCCTCAGGGAGGGTAACAGAACAGTGAAACAGGCTGCCCAGGGGGGTTGTGGAGTCTCCTACTCTGGAGACATTCAAAACTTGCCTGGACGCCTTCCTGTTGATCTTTTGAGGTCCCTTCCAATCCCTAACATTCTGTGATTCTGTGATACATGTAATATAGGTGGACTGCCTTCACTTCCTAAGAACATTTTATATCCCTGAAAAAAAAATTAAAGGTGGCAATTTCAGACAGCCCTCTTGTTTCTGACTGGATATTACTTTTGAATATTCTAATGACCATTATTAATATGGGTCACATAACACTGTCTGGTTGGACTGTTATCTAATCCCAGAGATGGAAAACGGGGACAGCATACATAATAATATAATACTACATCTGATGCTCAAAGGCAGTGTTGTAGGAAAATAGGAAATTAGGATTTTAGGCCTATATCAGTGTTATAAGCTGTGCTGCTAAGGCTGCAAGTCTCAGCTTGTCTCCTGTATAGCCCTTGCCCAGAACCATGAGCGTGGTTACCTTATGCTTGCTTTGTACCCGTAGTTAAGACATTGATAAATGCTATTCTTAGGTTTGCTAATTTCTGTACTAGACTGATGAACTATGGATAACAAATGAGACAGGTAGAACTTCAAAGCTAGCCCTGAAACCTGAGGACTTTTCGTTCGGTACTTGCCAAAATGGAACATGAAGAAAGAAGTGAAACCTGCAGACCACTGAGACGGAAGGGACCTGAAGACATCGACAGTGATGGACAGTGATAAATTTTGCTTAGTTGCATAATACCTGTTAGAACCCTGTATAATGACTAGCTGTATTGCTGTATGATTGTCACTCTCTGAGGAGGTGATCCAACCCTGCTCTTCCTGCGAATCTTCTACAATAAATACTGCTCAGAGTAACCCACGAGAGTTCGAGTCTCTCTCCAGCGCCTTCCTAATAACCTTTTTCAGGCAGATTAAATCTGATTGTTCAATACTACCTTTGGAGTATTATTAAGAGATTCTAGATAAATATGTCACACAGAAAAATAGGTACCTGGGGTACATCATAAACAAAAAGTTATATTTTCCTACTATGTTCTTCCGTGGCAGAGAGTCAAGTGAATAAAAAACATACCATGGTATGCACATTCTTCCTCCAGACTGTTCTCATGCAGGTCTTCCAAATAACGTGTATCATTAATAGACTATGGGTGAAATAAGTGTAAAAGAAAACAAAACAAACAACAAAATATTCAAACCAGATACACTCTGTTTCTTCATAAAGAAAATGGCGTATAAAACATGCTACATGTAACATACAACATTTCATAATGAGAGTTCCTCAAAACCGTCAGAATTAAACAGGGATATGAGAGATGGGATAAAATATTTCCTTCCTTCCTTCCTTCCTTCCTTCCTTCCTTCCTTCCTTCCTTCCTTCCTTCCTTCCTTCCTTCCTTCCTTCCTTCCTTCCTTCCTTCCTTCCTTCCTTCCTTCCTCTCTTTCTCTCTTTCTTTGTCTCTTTCTCTCTCTCTCTCTTTCTCTCTCTCTCTCTTTCTCTCTCTCTCTCTTTCTCTCTCTCTCTCTTTCTCTCTCTCTTTCTCTTTACTAGCCTTATTCCTCTTGATTTCACTATTTCTTTATAACCTTTTTTCTCCCCAAGTACAGTAAATGTCGTTTGAACTTATAACATCATTTTCATTTTATTATTTTTCTTTAATGAACATTGTCCTAGGTTTGAAGGATTACATGAACCACTTAATTGCTCAAAACTCAGTAATAATTCAATGCAAAATGTTCTGCAAAGCTTTTCAAAATCTAGTAACCTCACAGAAAATCATTAAGCCTCAGGATTTTAACCCTTTACTGAAAACGGAAACACTTTCCCTGCATTAAATAGTAGGAGTTGTACCTTTTGGAAGAGTTTTCATTTCAACTGGAAAAGATATGGAAAAGATCAATGACCAGAAATATTAACACTTAACTAGAAAGCAACTGAAAAATAATGCATAATGCAGTCAAAGTCATATAGAGAAACTATGGCAGAACCTTCATTTCTAAATTAACCATTCTGACATCATGTAACTCTGTTTTGAAGTTTCAAAGAAAGCAACTGAGATTGTATTATTCAAAAATGAATTAGTGTGAAGCAGGGATATATTCTAGTCATAGCATCTTAAGACTCCTACTTTGGGAGAAAACAATTGAAAATGATTGGAAGTGAGAGGAAAAATTACGTAACTTAAAGTAAGTTTTAAAATGTTTTCCTTTCAATAGATTAGTGGTGTGGGGAAAGGGGAAAACCAGTAGATATTTTCCAATTATGTGTGAAGCAATTTTTTTTCTCCAACATAGCACCCTGTCAGTTCACTATGACAGTGATCAGAAGATATCAGCTACTTTCTTTATTTTTTCTTATACTTCCTTGTAATGCAAAGAGGCAAAATAAGAGTATTTTCTAAGAAAAGTAAAGATCAGGTTTGACCAGATGCCCCAGAAGTCTTAATCCAACATATTGTTAGATGTAAGTTTTCCTTTTTGAATATAGGGTTGAGTTTAAAGCAGATAATCTCAAAATCTGAATTTAGATTGGATTTCATTTTGGAATTTGGAGCTCTCTCCACAGTTTACAATCCTAGAAACCACTAGACTAAACTCCTCTTCTTATTAATGCATTCCTAGCCTGCAGCCTCATCTTTTATTTCTGTTGTTTATACAAGTCAGCTACCATTTTAACCCACTTTCAATATGTTAGCTTTCCTCTCATCTCCTTGGTTGTCTTCAGAACTCACACCTATTCACTATTTACCAAACATGACTTATAATTTCCAGCATTTATCTACTTTTATAATTAAATTTTCATCACTGGATCACAGCTGAGCCCTGGAGAAGAAGTTGTTATATGCTACTGAAATAGATACTAGCTTTACATTTTCAAAGAACAATGATACACAAATGAAAGTTCTGCCCTGCAAAGTGATGACTAAAAAATAGAAAACAATCCCAAACCAACCCTCATACAGGAAAAGTCTTTAAAATTTAGAAGGGATCTGAACCATTGTACGTAGTTAACCTATGTGTGGCATAATATTAGCAGTGTGTTTTGTTAATCAACACAGTGTGGTTGCTTTCAGAATGAAGGAATTGTTCTTACTGCCAACAAAGAATTTCAATCCTTTAGGTTTATTCTGAATACTGTCAGTGACCTTAAGATGTATTCATCTGAATAGGACATGCATATGCATAAAACATGATTTTATTTTCTTTATATTGCCTAAAGGATTTCCCCAGTGGCCAAGGTAAATGAGTATATATATTTTGAAAACCGTATACAAGAAGTGACTAACAATAACCTCTGGTTCCCTTGCTTCTATTAACTGAGTTCTCTAAGCATTTTTCATCTGTTGATTAATTAAGACTCATACATAATCTATGAGATTAGGCAGTGTTGTTAGTTCTGCTTTATACCAAGGATCTGACACTCAAGGAAAAGGAAGGCTAAACAAAGTAATTTATTTAGTGACTACATTAAAACAAGGAATTACCTGAACTGACCATATGATTTCATTTCTACTTTGTAATAAGCAACCACCTCATTCTAAATTGTTTGCTCAGTTAGGTGTTCACATTTTCTCAAGAAAAAAAATAAATACAATAGCCTAAGTTACAGCCTTGACCTGTTGGAATCAGGGAGAGGGGAAGGAGAGAATGGCTGTGAGCTGTGACTTTGACTTGTGACCAAAATAAAAAGGACACATTTAGTATTGCTGAAGTAGGGAAGTAAAAGAAGTCAGTCCACATCTTCCTCGTACCTTGTAAATTCATCCTAGCTGGAGCAGACTGTGAGACCAAAAGGCTAGAAGGGAGTTATTTACAGGAATTCATTACTATTCAATACCTTGCACTGATAATGAAACATTAGAAGTTTCTGAGACAGAGGAATAACCTTTTCTGAACCTATAATTAGTTTTGAGAAAAGTGGAAAAAAAAATAAATATGTATACTCTGAATTGTCATTAAACTTGGGCCAGCAATATCAAAACAATATATTATGTTCCCAAAATTCAAGAGCTTTTCAAATTCTTTTTGTGTTTCAAGTTCTTCCTGCTTTGGAAAGTGAAGGGTATTAAATACTAATACTTTCAAGGTGAAAGTATCACCAAAATGCAGAATAGAATCTGGATTACTTCGTCCAGCTTTGCCACACTGCTGCTCATATTCTCACAATGAATTTTCCAAAGCAAAGAAGAGCCTTAGAAACTGAAATTCCACCAAAGAACATAGTGATTCCTAAGCCATGTCAGTGTTTTTGAAAATCCATACAAAACTGCTCAATATTCTTTGAAAGTTCTGATTGGAAAAATAAATCTAAAAATTTTCCACAGCTGTAGAATTTTAGTAACATACTATGCATCTGTCCATTACCCTGGAAATTCCACCTAATGCTGGAAAATATATATATACATTTTTTCCTCATTTTTTTTTTTCAGATGGAAGAGCAAGCAGCTTTTAAAATATATTTCTTTGTTTTGAGTCTCCTAGAAGTTTTTTTTAGACTTCAGCAGTTTTTGTTCAGGAAATGTGGAATTAAGACTTTCTGGGGTTCTTCTGTGCCCTAACTTCTATGCTTCCTTCCCTCTCCAAACTTGTCTGCAGCTAATCTATAATAAAGGTTAATTTTGAAAAAACAGCTCCATAATATTTATGCAATGAAGTCAAACGCTGAATGAAACACACTTGTAAAAACAACAGCGACCTTTTCCTTGTGCAATATAGGATGTGGTCAATCATTTGGCAATTCAGTTTTGGCACATCATGAACTATTTATTTGTTAAGTCCAGTCCTTGAAACTGCAGAAACTCTGGGAGATTTTTTCTTTTCTTTTCATTTTTTGTTCCTTTTTATTCCCGCCACTGGAATCCATTAGATTTGCAGAGCCTGATATTTATTTCACACTGAAACATGCACTATTGTATTGATTAATATTTAATGGTGTTGGAGTTCAGTGGATATAGCCTCATATGTTTCTTTTAAAATGTGTTTTATTACCTGGTGAGTGCACTGTGGTCAATTGAGCAAGAAAAAAAAACAAAATCCAAAACAAAAACTTTCCACTAAAAGATGACACAGGGTTCACTTTCAGTCTGAAGAGGTTGTGGAAGAAATAAGTAACCATATATTTTTCTGAGTCTCTCAGTCTTGGCACTGCACAGATAATTCCATTTGGGATAAGCATCAGGGGCATTACATAGATCATAAAAGCATCTGAGCTGAGAAAGACAAGTGTTAGAAAAGATAAAGTACTAAAAAGGAGCTTTCAGAAACAAGCCTGACCAAAAAAAAAAAAAAAAAAAATTAAAAAAAAAAATTCACTTTTCCTTGAAGTGTGCCCATTCTGTGATAGATCTCCTCTGACATATGCATGCTCAGACTGTAAAACTGGTTTAAACACTCATGCAAAGTGATTTCAAGTCTTTCTGGGCAAACATTTGTTGGAATGAAATTTTAATTATTATTTTAAATTATTTAAACAGATCTGCAAAACTGTTAACATGCATTTTACTTAATGTTACACTTGAAGCTACCTGGAATAACTTTTTCAGGAGAAGACCAAACTACAGCAAAACAAAAATAAAAGCCCCACTGACAGGTCATAATAAAGATGGCATTATTGATATTCTCTTTGTTACATTTGATTTGTATTCTAAACTTCTGCAGCTCCACTAAGTATCTATAGAGACTTGTAAAATAAATTTTACCTTATCTAATTTTAAGTGTTAGCTTAAAATGTCCAAGTAAAGTATAATTTTTAGCAAGAACTTCAAAGATTTCTTAACTGGTTATCAGTTCTTAAATTCAGACGTAAGTCATACTCAGGTGTAATTTAATAAATCTAAAAAATTGTCTATGTTTCTTAAGAAATCTCATATGGGTTAGTAAGCAAAGACCGTCTTTACAGAGAATTGGGACAAAACTCACAAAAACTTGTGACTCAGAAATTTCATCAATAGTTTCTATCAAACATGATAAATAAGATCAGTGCATGATACCTTGCAGGCAATGTTCCCTTCTTATTTATGGTTAAGACTCAGCAGCTATTAAGCTTACTCAATAACACAGTTATAAACTAAATATTTTAAGACTAATGGAGGAATCTTTGAGGCTGTTACCTAAGTGTCAATGGATTTGTTTGGAAAAAAAGCATTTACTGTTCCACCTGAAAGGTACTTAGTTCTACTTACGTAGAAAGAATAAAAATAGCAAGAGATCAAACAACCGGCTGCTTTAATGGGAAATGTTATAGTTATAAATATTAGATAAGAATAATTTAAAAGATTATTAAAACCATGGTGCTAGGGTAAAAGGAAAACCAATCAGCTTTCAAGTTCTTGTCTCTTTTACTTCATGAAGTTTTAATTGTAGGACAATGAAAATAGCCTGAACTCAAGTTTCTACTATCCAACCAAAGAGAGCACTTGTGTATTGGTAATCAGGGAAAACGAATATTCAAAAAAATGCACACATTCACAATTAGGACCAGTGTTCTCCCAACAAGAAATATAGATTGGACACACTCTCTTAAATATGAGGAAAACCTCATTCACAAGTGTAAGTTAATCAGTCTAGCATGTCTGAGTTCTCATGTCTTTATAGATATTAGTTAAACACTTTACATAATGTGTTGAAAGTTGTAGATTACTTTGAAATGCATTGAGCTGAAAACAGGGTATAAACAGAGTTTTGAAGCATTAAACTCCTTCTGGACACTAGAAATATTGTCCAGAATATGACCTTCAGATAAATGAAGTGGTTTTCTTATGTCTGTGTTCATACTTTGCTCAAATTCTCAATTCACTATCACAGGTAAAGATTTGGCCTTTTTCTCTCAGCAGTAATCAAGTGAAAACTTAAATTTGACAATCCAATGAAGTGAAGTAATTTGCAGTGATGAATAGCCAGGTGGGGATTGGTCTCTTCTCCCAGGCAGTTAACAATAGGATAAGGGGGCACGGGCTTAAACTCTGCCAGGGGAAATTTAGGCTGGATATTAGAAAGAAATTCTTTCCAGAGAGAGTGGTCAGGCATTGGAATGGCCTGCCCAGGGAGGTGGTGGACTCACCACCCCTGGAGGTTTTTAAACTGAGATTGGACTCATGGACTAAGTGCCATGATATGATAAACGGACTGGAGTTGGACCAAGGGTTGGACTTGATGATCTCTGAGGTCTTTTCCAACCCAGTCAAAAGTATATAAGTATATAGGGTAGGTTTTTTTCTCTTTGGAAAAAAAAAAAAAAGAAGAAAAATGAAAAAAATGTTATGAATGTCTGGTATTTTACCTGTAATTTCAGGGGTTTCATTGTCATATTTTTATAATAATTTTATTATTTATTCAATTTTTATTGTAGAAATCTGCTTCATCTTGATGTCACTAGCAAATAGTAACTGGTTCCTGCAGCTTTAGGTCATAATAGAGATGATTTTTCTAAACAGATACATTAATATTGCGTCTCCCTTTTACTTTGGTTCCAAATACAGAATCAGGATCCCTTGTGTTTGGGCAAAACTATGCTGAAGAAGCCCAAACATGGTTGTTAAATGCCAGACAAAATAATGAAGCTAATGAAAAAGGTTTCCATTAGTATTTTCAGACTGAAGTTATTGAGTTAAACATCCATGGGTCAGACGGTGGTTTAGAAATTGTGCTGTACATTCCACTGCTGTGAAAAGTACTTATATGCAATTCTCATATATGGAAAGTACTACTCTCACAAGGGCTGAAAAATGAGGCTTATGTGAGAAAAGATCATTTTGTTCCCAGAACGTGTTGGTTTCATCACAGAAATTGTAACATTTCAGTTTCCATTCAGAAGTATGGCTTTCAATAACTTGACCCAAAGAAGACTTAGCCTGGATGTAACCAACTTTTGTCTTATTTAATTTGCAATTGTTGCAGTTCAAAATCAGAATAACTGATTTCAAGCTTGTTGGTTCCCACTGACTACACTGAGGAAATGTTGTATCTCACAGGAAGACATCAGAGCCAGTACCTTACATGACTGAACTCTATGACTTCTATGGTTTTCACAGAAAGATTTATCCATTTTTTCTGGCTGTGGTTTTAGCTGAAAGTAAATCTGCTATCTTTAGTGTATTTCTGAACAGAATGAAAATGTGAAATACTGTAAATCATTCAAGGCAACTTTTACCCACATGATTGCTAGAAACTTTAAACCAGAAGCTTGGGTTTGTTTTGGTAAGCATCTGCAGTGAACCTATGAACGTTCGGAGATTAACCTGTTACAATGAAGGATGTATGTGTTTATATGATGGCAAGAGAGAGAAAGAGATTCTCTTAAATGTCTGCCTCACTGAGCAGATAAAGCACCTATTATTTTCTTTTCAGAAGGAAATCTCACAGACCAAAGGTTAAAAGAGTAAAACTTTGAAGCCCAGTGAGAGGAAGATTAGTTCCAATTCTCTGTGCATGTAAGTTTTAATTTATTTCTGATGTGTAAGTTAATTCTCTCTTTTGACTGCACCAAGTTCTTTGTTATTGTCCTTAATTTTAGACCTGATTGTAACTACATATATTCATTGATAGGTGCTTTAGAATGTTACTGACAAGTGAAGATGTAGGAAGAGCATCTACAGCGCTGGTGGCAGCAAATCTCTGCACAGACTGGTGGCATTGAGAACATCTAAATTCTGTATTTCAAGTGATGACTAAGTTACACAGACTTTTTGCAAAGAAGCATAAGCGAGAAAAAAAATAGACATAGTTGAGAATAGAAAGGAGTTCTGGAAACGATTTGAAGGAGAAGACAATGCTGAGACCTTGACATATTGTGTTTGTAGTATACATTTCCACAGAGAGGAGAACTCAGGAAAACATGCCTGAGAATCATATTTCACTCCTATCTGAACTCACAATGTGGGATACAGCAATCCCACGTTGGCAAGTGACTTGTTTTTTCCTTCTGATGAGCAGGCCACATCCATGTCTTTCTTTACTCTCTAATTACACAGAAATTTTGGTTTGCAAATTTGTGTCTTTATATAAGATTTCCATAATCACTTTTCTCAAGCTAGTTTTCTCCTCCATCTCTCTCACAGTTACTGAAAGCACAACATTCAGCTGCTACGTTTTTCTTTCTCTTTCTTGTCCTGGTGAATCTTTAATTCTCAACATTGAATTAATCTCTTCAATGTCATATTTGTTTTATAAAACTTGAGTTTGAACTTGAAGTCTTTTCCATAGATTTTGCCCTTAGATGCAGCCTGATACAGCACCCTGGTTATTTGTTGTTCCTACTTCTTTAGCTGTCATTTCCATAAAATAAAAAGTTCAGATTAAGTGATAAATCTCATGGAATATGACAGATAATAATACAATTTACCAGACCATACTATTACCAGAACTGTCCCTAGAATATCCAGACTTTTAGTGGATGGAGCAAGGTTCTGTTAAACACTTTTGTCTTTTACTAAAACTGATTTAAAATCAAGCAAGACAGAAGGAGCAAAGAAGACCTGATTTAAAGTCATGTCATGATACAAGAAGAGCAGGATTTCTTCAGTGCTTGCAATTCCAACCAAAACCAGACAGTGTGTATGAATAAGTAAGAAAACATATCAGGAAGACAAGGAGAAAGCAAGTAGAGAGAAACTATTCTCAATTTTTTGAATTAGAAGCAGGGTGCTGCTTTTGCTGTTTTGTTTTTTTTTTTTTTTTAATAATACTCTGAACAATTTGACTTAAGTCAGTTGTACCTGTGTGTCCTCAGTCTTCGTTTGATCCACCAGCTGATAACATGCAAATTAGCATTCATATCTGCTGGCAATCAATACAGTGGTTAATCACTTCTAGTCAAATGAGGTTTTTCAAAATACTTTGTGTCAAAGAAGCTTAGTAACATACCTTACGTAAGATGGTTTCATTTCACAGAAATAAACCACCTTAGATAGCCTGATTATTCCCAAAGATTTTGTCTTTAATATTACCTAGTTTTATTGATTCCTGTATTCAAGATGCTTAACATCTGTGGAAAAGTAACTCAAAGTTGAACGGCAGCTTGGCTCTTTTCAGTATTAGATATGGTTGATCCCCACATGTCTGTGAAGTTGTCTAGGATTTGGAACATATGGTAGATCTTTCGTTACTTGGTGTATGATGATGACGATAATGGTGATGATCCCCAGCATCTGGAGTCCCAGAACCCTCCTTGTGCTCTGGAGCTAGGCAAGTTGAAAGCAAACACCTTCAGGTCTCATGCTGCACCACTGCATGACAGACACTGCCATCACTATATCGTTGTGGTTTTTTTGTTTGGTTGTTTGTTTGTGGGTTTTTTTGTTTGTTTGTTTTTGCTTGTTTGGGGTTTATTTGTTTGTTTAATTGGGGGCTGGTGGGAGGGTAGGGGAAGGGTTGAAATAAGTGAAAAGTGTGCCTGTATCTTTAGGATAACTGAACAGATGTCAAATGGCCCATGGAGCTGTCTGTGTCTTCTTGATCTTATTAGAAAGAATGTGTGTGGGCAGGAAGAGATGAGACTGGGATTTCTTGCATCAGTGCTCTCTGGAGGATCACAAATCTGATCATTTAAAACTGATTTATTTGTTTTTATTGCTCTTGTATTCTATAGTCCCAATTTGTCTTTGCTCCTTTCATATTATTCTTGACCCCTCAGTTAAACACCCACGTAAGTCCAGATATTTCTCTTTAACAATTCAAATAAGTCTTCTTTGTTCATTTAAGAATGCTGTTGTTCTTTTTTTATTATTATTATTATTTTTAATGTTTATTTTCCCAGAACCTTTTCTCATACCCTTTCCCTTTCAGCTATGGATTTATAATTTCTCCAAAGACATCAGTAATGATGGAACAAATTATGGGGTCACTCTGAAGAAGAATATTTTACATTTTGTTGAGGATCTCAAAACACTTTCCTAACAAATGGTCTCCTACATGACCAGAAAATATTACTTTCTCCACTGTACAGATAAAGAAGAGGCAGAAAGTGACCTAGTCAGGGTAACACCACAAGCCAGAGAAAAGATATTGGGTATTAGCAAAGAATCCAGACGGTCTCAGAAGCTACCTAGGAGATCATACTCTTTTTGTTTAAACTGCCCCAACAGTGTGGCAAATCATTTCAGCAGAAACTGATCATTTATTGCTTTGCATCTGAAGGGATAAAGAAAAAAACAAAACAAAACAAACAAACAAAAACCCCAAGCAAACAAACATACAAAAAATCCCACAAAAAACCAAAACAAAACAAAACAATATGAAACAAAAAAAAACAAAATACCAAAAACAAACAGACAGACAGACTTCAAAACAGACCACTGAACAAAGCAGTAAAAAATCTCACCATTTCATTTGCAGCCGAAAGAGGGACTGGGAACAAATGCTTGGGCTATTTTATGCTTACTGTGGTTTCCTTGATTTATGTTTTCTCAGTGTTGGTAAGGAAGGTGATGCATTACCATTGTCCAAAGTTGGCATGTAAGTTACATCTACAAGTTTTTCACACATGTGGAAATGCCATCTTTGCAGATACGGGTTTACCATGGCAACAATAGGGTTTAGCTATTTCCTCCTATTAGCATCAGCAGGTGCAGCATTGCTGTCATGTGCTGTCACAGATGCTGGCAGCTCATCCATCTTATTTCCTCTGTCCACCCCTCATTTGTATGAACGTTGAATCAGTGATCTAGCTCAAGCTTCAGAGACATAGATTAAATAAGTTGTCTGAAAATTATACAATAGTTATGATTTGTCCTTTGTGTTAAGCACATTCCTTAAAACTTACTGTCCTTGCTGCATTTCCAAATCTTCCTGTGGAGATCCTTCACAGGCACTCCATTGCTCTGCATCACCCAACTCTGCTAAAAATAAGAAGGTGACAAGGAGGGATGGAAAAAATTGTGCTATTGAGGATCAAGCCTAAGAGCTAGAAAGAAAAATGGCAAAAATGTGTGAAGGGGGAGGACAATCCAGCAAAAGGAGAGATATTGTAAATAAGTTCAGCCCTCCACATTCCTGGCCAGAAGAAGAGATTGTCTAGTCCTTTGAGGCTAAAAGTTAATGTTTGCATTTGATTTAGGGCCAGAACTCTATTCATTTTAGGTAGGCATCAGTTGCCAAAGGACTCCCACTCTGTATATTTTACTTCTGGCTCAGAAAAGCATTTTATTAGTCCATAAATTAAGCTTATGGAAGATCTTCATGCTTCAAATTTGCAGTGGGTGATGGGTAGAAATTCTGAGCTGGATTACAGAGTTTTCTCTACGGTGATTCAAAACACGGCTGCCACTTGTAGGTGGTAAAGAATAGGAAAAGCTCTAATTTTTCTTACAATTTTAGTAGCACAACCACACTTTGTAAAGAAAGCAGTAGTCATTAGAAACATAAACAGTTTGAAGGAATTACCACACTCTGAGCCTGAGAGCTTGTGAGTTTTTCTGTATTTTCTACTCTTTCACTAAGATAACAAAATTATTAGTTAAGCCCTCAAAATCTGATCTTTAATTAGAAAAAGAAAACTCAGGATGTTGTCTTGTTTTTTCTTTTTCTTAAAAAAAAATATAGTTTATTTTTATGGATCAACTTTTTAATTCTGTTACTTTTCGAATACCTGTTTGCAAGCTTTTCTTCAGAACAGTTGAGGCTTGGAAACAGGCCACTTTCAAACTGAAAGGTTTGACTACCTTGAAATAAAGCTGAGAATTTTACAGAAAAGTGCATGAACATATGTCAACAATGTGACAAAGATCACACAGGAGACCTGAGATAGTTCAGATATAAGCCTTCAGCTGGTTACCTAAGATAAAAACATTGATGCAACTCTCAGCTGTGCTTTAGTTGTACAAGCTTTGTGCATGTCTAGGCTACACATATCAAATATGTAATTATTTTAGATCAACATATGTCATGCTGTAGTTTCAAATGCTTTGATTAGAAGCTTTTGTGAATAATTTTTCATTTTGCATTTGGACAGTTAGCACCAGAAGTTCCAACTGCAGCTTAGTGGTACGGCCATTTGTACTCCTACAGTACCACAATTACTACAGACGCAGTTAGGCTCTTGAACCAGACCCACTGAAACAGGTAGCGTTTAATTTCATTGCCATCTAGTGGCAACCACTGTGAATTCTTTGACTCCAGCTTCCAAGGTCTATTCTTACACTGTTTCCATCTGACTTCGGTGAAACTTATCCTTGCTCTTTGCTAACAGAGCAGAGCAACCGAGATAATTAAGTTGAGTTAGAGCTGCGGTCTGACTCATTCCAGCTGACTTCCTTTACTAAATTACATTTTGACTACATTTCTGTAGACTGTGTAATGTTGGTTTTAGTGGTTCCTCAAACCATTTCCAATACATTTTATGAAACAGATAACAAATAATACAGGAAGCAGGCACCAGTGGTAAAAACAAAGCTTTGAGATTCAGTGAATTTGGTTCTCTTCCTGCTTTGATAAACTGTGTGACCTTGGGTAAATCACATAGATTTTTGATCCTAGCTATCCCTTTCTAAAATTAGGCTTAGTTTACTTATAAGTTTAGGTGGCGTTTATGAGGTTAAAATAAAGAATGTCATGCAAAGCACTTTTAAAAACTGAAAATTAAAGAGGTTGAAGAAATATGGCATATTACTATCCTTGGCATTCTTTGTTTGCTGGTATGATGCGTTTCCCACTTCATTGATGGACTGTAATTGGACATCACCTTCAGATACTATCCAGAATAAATCCTTCCAACATAGCGGGGAGGAACACAAAGCATTTATGTTTTCCAGTCATGAAACTTCTCCCAGTGCAGTAAGGTCAGGACATTTGTTTCTTATTGCTCCCAGTTCCTGAGAGCATTTTATGCTGTTAGGTCATTTTGCTTCTCTGACAGAGACCTGTCTTCCCATAACTGTCAATAATTAGAGCATTTTGGAGTATTTTTTTTTCTTTTTTTGCATGTTTCTCAAGCCAAAGAACTTCAAAACTATATAGGTTTATCCATTCTCAGAAACAATTCTTTATTTTCTTTTAGACTGGCAAGATCAGCTGTAGCAGTGGCAGTATGAGGTATCATTAGCCTAAACCTCACATTTGCGACAGAATGTTAGGTTTGATCTTGCCATTGGAAGTTGAGTGCTTTTGCTGACTTGTGAATTCATGCTGGAAGAAGTGCCAGCTTGTGACTCAAATCAATGGCACAGAGAGGAGATTGTCCCACAAACACTGAAAAAGTTAAAGGAATAACATCTCTAAGAAGTAGGAAGGTAATTGTCACAATGTTGCTATGCACAGGAAGGACTCCAGAGAGACACTGAACTCCTAAATAAATTACATGATAATGCAAAGCTTTTGGCATTGTATTGCAACTGGAGAACAGGTAGGAATGAGAGGACCACTCTCATAAGTCTGGGTACACTTTCATTAACCCCATCCCTATAATGCAGCTCCTGAAATTGGAAGAAACTAGTAAAGTTTAAGGGGTAAATCTGGCTCAGCAGAAAGCTTACATGCAAAGCTTATGTCAAACATAAAGAAAACTCCAAAGAAGCAACTCCGAATTCTGACAGTTTGTGAGTATTCTCACTCTGCTTCATCACAAATAAGCAGCCATTTGAGCATTTAAGAGACATTGATCCTGAAAACATGGTGGGTGTCATTCTTCTCACCTGTCACCCTACATATCATGGAGCATAATAGATAGATTTTTTATATCTAGACACTGATTTCCCCACTAATGATGCCAGTGTAACTTTGTCATGCTAAGGTTTTCCAAAGGTATGACCATTTTGCACTTACTCCATGTATTAACTTAGATCCAGAAAAAAATATGAATCCCTATAATATAAGTGGATGCCTCTTGGATTTCAGATTACAGTCTAGAATCCAAACATCAAAATCAGATATCTATAATCCTCATTTGGTCTCTCAGTGAGTAGAATTTAGATGCCATGAAATGGCAGTGAAGAAAGCCTACAAAATCATACAATCCAATAAGAAGTAGAAAGGCAGAAAGGTGTTGAAACCAGCCTTTACCAGAGCCTGGGTAGAAGTTCTGGATGAGTAGCTCTAGAAAGGCCTGAGATCCAGAATATACTACAGCATTTTCTGGAGAACAGATATTTGCACACATACAACTCGAAGTGACAAAATCAAGTTGCCTTTTTTTCATTTCTTCTTATCATTCCATATTTCTAAACTAACACAGTCTTAAAGAAGAGGATTGCAGAGTTGCAAGATTTCCTAAAAGATAGCATAAACCATATTTTCCTGAAAAATAAGTCTTATTCCTCAAAGTAACAAGAACAATGGATCTTTCATCTAGGAACAATAAAAGGTACTGTTTTGAGAACAACCACCACTTTTAAGTAGAAATATCCATATCCGTTTATAACATGTGACTCTTCTCAATTGACAGTTTACAAGAATGTCGTAAGCTATGTCTCAAAGAACTTAGTAGAAGTTTCTAGAGCTTAACCACAGGCACCTAAACAGCAATAGCCTCTAAATGGAAAGAATTTCCTTAACAGAGGCATTTTCAAGACTTGAAATATATGAAAAATTACTCAGTTCTATGTTTCAGCAAGCTATTACATTATTTCGGTTAGTTTTTCACTCTCTGAGGTGTCTCCCTAAGCCAGTATCTCCAAGGCTTTGTGACTGCAAAGTACAAACAAGCTGCAGGTGCTTAGATCTTGTGATTACTCTAACCTGCTCAAGATCAACAAGGTAACTGCAAACTTATACCCAGCTATCTTTTCCTGAGCTTATGAGGTTTTTTTTAGAGATTACTATTTTGACTCATACAAATGCAAGAAATTAATAATGCTGGATTATTTTGCTTGCACTCTAAATCAGAGAAGTAATGTTAAATGAGGGCAAATAATATTGGAATCAACAATTCTTATGAATAAGAAATTTAGTAGCAGTAGTAGTAGTTCAGAACTAATCATTGAAAATTACTAAATGCTTAGATCTTTGGGCTATGTAAAGTAAAGCAGCTATTAGGATTCTCTTCGTTTTGGCAGAAAGGCATCTGTGTAAAAAATATACATAATCTTCCCAAGGTAAAAGAACTCATTCAATCCTTAGGGGTAAGATTTAAAGCCAGCATTTGTCTCTGTGATTCTCTGCTGGCTCTGTTCCTTACTGGCAGCATAGCTTCTCTTGAGCATAGCTGCCAGTGTGACTATTCAGTATTGTTTGATTTGAGCTGCATTAATTTCTGGCTGGAGTTTTTGGGTGGAAATCCAGAATTCCTGGAAGGCTTGGAGGCCAGCAGCAATAGCAAGCATCACCTGATATGTTCTGATGCCAGCTCCAAATTCCCACCACAAGCAGTTAGTTTCTAAGAATGCTAATGAACGTAATGAGCAATTGACAGAAATTACCTCTTTTTCAGCTAGAACAACAAAATCAAAAAATTTAAATGAACTGACAATCTCCAAACACAATCAGAAATTAGACATTGTAAATGCCTAGAGATTTGCCTGGCCTCTGTTTTATTTAAACTTTTTGTGGGATGGTAGAGAGTTAAAAATCCTACTGAGCTTTCCATTGCATTGTAAATTCTATTGCTTAGATTTTCTGATTGCAACTTTCCATCCCTCTCAGACATGTCACAAACTTGAGGAATTATGGTCATTTAATCAGCATTGAGCATTTCCATGTTCAGCCTTCAAGCAGTGATACCAAAACTTCTATTCACAAGTGACAGATGAATTCACTTATTTTATTGCCTTCTGTAGAGTGGTGTATTACATATCAGCGAAGTTCACCTTTCTCAATGAAGCAGAGTTTATTGGCACAGTGACCTTCCAGAGGCCTATTTTTTTCTTTCTTTTTTATTTTTTCTTTTTTTTATTTTTTCTATTTTTTTTCTTTTCTCTTTCCTCTTTTTGCCTTTTTTTATTATATTTTTTTAAATTCTTTGTGAGTGTGTATGATTCAATATCAGTATAAACCTGGAGTTAAATCTGAGAGAATAACAAAGGATTAAACTTGAAGCTAAGATACAGTTTGCAGAAAACATTTTCCTCTAGAATGTTTAAAGTATATAGACAACCTGTGATCAGCCTGCAGATACGTTGTAAACTTCAGAAATTACTTAGCTATCTAACCAGTAGCAGAATAAGACACTTCCAAGAAAAGCTTCTGTCACATTTTGAACTTTACTGTGGTGGGAACTAGTGAGGAACTAGCTACAAAGGAAGTATCGGTTCCTCTATACTACATCCCCTGGTGACTTTTTTCTTCTTCAAACTTTGTCATGACTTACTTTAATCTATTTCCAAAATAGGCTAGAAAAGTACTCTTATTTTACAAAATAATTAGATGCATCTACTACACTGCCGTGCAAACCCAGTCTTTCAGAAAGGGATGGAGGTCTTCCCACACCACCCAAGGAGGTTCTTTTCTCAGGTACTATTTTACTTAGAGAATACTCCAGACCTTCCTTCATACCAGAGGCTTTTTATATAATTTGATCATCTCTACCTACTATCGTTCCCTATGGAAATGTCGTATGATCAACAGAGACATTACCAGACCCAGAGACAAATGAGGTTAACTGCATCTTAAATTCTGACTGGGTTTGGACTACCTACATGCCGTGGATATTTATAAATCTGAATCTCAGGAGTATCCCTTGCTTCATAGGCATTGTGTGATCCCAAAGCTCTCATAAAGGTATATATAGGCAGTGCTCAAGTGTGTGAGGCAAGAAGAAATGAGTGTATCCATTTCCAGTAGCTACACTGCAAAATCCATCTTCTGTTGTTTCATACAGAAAAATCATAAAATCAGTTGTTAAACTAAGGTCTACAATAGGCTGAAATGTTCCATAAGAAACTGAAGAAGGTGGTGACTGAGATTGCAGAGCACAGGATTTTAATCAATGAGTTTTTAGAGAAATGTTGTATTTAAAAATGGAAGTTAAAAAGCAAGTTGGTGGAGCATAGCATAAACTTCATCTTGAATGGTTCAGAGGAAACAGTTTGTGCAAGGAAATGTTTCATTATAAACTCTATAAATATGAATGAAGTGTAAAGCCACACTTCAAGTGGGATTTTTGGATAGGGTTAGAAAGGTTTTATTTTTTGTTTCATGCTTTTTGCCACTCTGGGGAAAACAATTTTTTTGCAAACACAGAAAAAAGTCAAACAGACCAGTCATTAGTGGAAAAGGGAGGATTTTTCATTTTCCTTTGACTTCTTCCAGTCCCAGAGATTTGTTTTATGTTACATCTGAAAACAATCAGTAAGAAGAAAAGAGTCAGCACTTTTGCATCTGTTCTGCCATCAATACTTTAGGAAAGGAAGGGGATTTACATGTATAAGTCCTTATTAACATTAATGGGAGCTATGTGTATAAATCCTAAGCTTATCGAAACAGAAGAATAGACCTCTTTCTGTGTTACAAAAATTCCAGTGGAAATTATACAGGGAGTATGCATACAACCACTGACAATGATTTCAGTTAAATAAGGTGAACTTAACAATGCAGAGGTAGTTTGTTTTATGCAGGCACAGGTAACTCTGCAAAGAAAACATGAACGTGATTATAATTAAGGTGCTTCTCTGGGCTTTAGAGAAGTTGAGATCAGTCTCCACTGTCATAAAAAGGGGCCAATCTCATTTCTTATAATCTCTCAGTGCTTCAGTCACTTACCAATAGATACAATAACATTTAGTTTCACTCACACTTAATTCTTCTTGACATTTGAGATTGTCAGCTCTTTGGGATTCAGATATGTTTTAACACAGGCAAAAGCCAATACATTTGCAGTCAAATGTAAAGTAATCTAAATTAAGTATAATGAATCTGCTGTTTAGGAATTTCAAGTTGCCAAATAAACCTTGAGACTATGTTTTTTTGCTGTGTACCAAGACTTTTATTTTTTTTTTATAATATATCTGTGTTTTGGAAATTAATTTTCTGGGAGTTTCTTCCAGAATTGCTAATTTGTATGTGCATTTGTCTCACTAAACTGAAACAATGGCTCATTATGTCTCTCTTATAGTCTTTAGAAGGGGATTTCACAAAACAGCTATGAGTTTCACAGGACATGATTATGACAGTTTCAAAAGATAATTCAGGCTGGAAAGGACCTCATGAGGTCCCTAGTCCAATTCCTTGCTCAAGCCAAGTTCAAGTATGAAGCCAGACCGTGGCCAAGAGTTGTATCCAGTTGGGTCTTGAAAACTGCTAAAGCTGTGGACTGCACAGCTGTTGGGCAGGCTGTCCCACTGCCTGGCTGTCCTCATGGTGGCAGAAGTTCTTCTTACATGTAGTTTGAACCTCTGTTTTCTCAGCTTAAATTGTCTCTCATCATCCAACCCTGCACGGCTGTGGAAACTACCTCTGGCAATTGTGTCAATCCTTGTCAGTACTGAGGGGCTGCTAGATTATCCCACCAAAGCTGCTCCTGGCTAGTCACTCAGCCTGTCCTCACAGGACAAGTTCTTGTGGTCTCCACTGAACATGGTCTCGTTCATCAAGGTCAACCTTTCTTCTTTCTCTTTGTTACTGCACTGGGAAAACTAAACAAAAATTGAGTATTAAAAGGTTAGATTTTTACTCACAGATTTTACAAGCATTCTGGCTAGAGATCTGGGGACAAGTTAATTCTTGGTCTCACTTTAATGAACTCTTTGGTAAACTGAGGTGTCCTGAGGCCCCTGACATTTTGCGAACTGAAGCAGCACACCTGCAATTAGATGTGTTGTACTCTGTCATGGCTTTGGCATTTTCTTGTATTCATTTCTTCAATGTAAATCAAGAGTAAGTCAAAATAAAAGGTCAGATGTGCTTTTTGTGCATATCAATAGTAACTTCTAAATAGCTTGTGTGACAGAGACTTTCATATAATGCTGAACATAACTTATTGCAAATGTATCATCAGCAAATATTCTCAGTATACTATGTTGGGTAGAATATTTCACCAGTTTTTAACAGTTTACCCACTTATCTCAAATACAAGGCCTTGTGTGTCTTATCTCTGATCCAGGAAAAAAATGTATGTGCATATCAAACCTGAGTTGTATAATATATTCTGAACATCAGTGAAAGTTCTTGACCAATGGAATTTCTGTACAAAGAAGACTGACAGTAAGAATTGGAAAAGAGAATGCTGCTACACCTCAGGTTTGTTTCATATCACTCAGTTCAACAGGAAACAAGCAAAGAGTACATATATAAAGTTATTCACAGAAACATTGACACAGCATATGGAAAAACAATAAGGAAACCTGAGTGCTTGTCACAACTGTTTTCTCGCTTTCTCCAAGCTGCTGCTGGAAACGTTCAAAGAATCTGTACCTTTGTTTTGTGGTAGAGGTGGCAATTTTAAACCTCTTTGACAGAGCTTGAACCTTTTAAATTTTTTTCTTTTTTTTTTTTTTTTGAGAACTGTAACAGAAAAGAAAACAAGTTTCTACCACATTCTCATTTTACAGCATAAGATGCCAGCCTGATGAAACTCAGAAAAGAATGGCAACCAATAGAAAAATTGTCTTAGTGATTAAAAGGCAACTACATCATTCAATGAGAGAAAAAATAGTGGGCCAATAATAAGGCTATAGAAGCTTTTTTTTTGGGGGGGAGGGAAGAGGGTAGTGCGAGGCAGGCAGAATATATTGTCTCTTATTTAAAGTTACTAGTTACTAATAGTTACTAATTAATCTACATTCTGGTCTGATTTATGAACGTTAGGTGAAATCCACAGCCATATTATAATGACATTACTTTGACATTATATTGTAAACCCAAGTTATGTGATTAACCTTAGATATCATACCTTGAAATATGCTAAAACCATGTGAAACAGACTGATACCAACAACGCTAGTAAAAGAATCTAAACTGTTAAGGATTTTATTGAAATCCTGAATTCCAAGAGACTTCACATGTGTTTGATCAGGGAAAATATCTGCAAAGCTTGAATTTACTTCAGCTAAAAGTGACCCTAAGGTGACCACTATAACAATTACATAACTATAGTTATGCTTCTATATTTCCCTGTCAGACAAAGAATGATACAGAAACTTATGCATTCACAAGATCATCAGACTATTTGCCCAGATTTCCACTTCTATGTCAGTTTAGTATCAAATCTGCCTATCTGAGGGTCAGAATCAATTGTGCTATTTTTAAGTAATATAAATTTAGCATAAGCTGTTTGCACTAGACCTTGTGACAAGCTCAACATTCAGTGGCACAGAGGGGCCCGAGACCTTCTGTGAATATCTGTTATTATGTAAGTAACAACATAAAATTCCTGAGTTCAAAAGACTGTAATAAAAATCATACTTTTGTCCCGAATCATCCTTTTTAGATTCTCCTCAGTCAGTACAGTAGACATAGAGCAATCAAATTGCTCCAAGATTTTCTCCATATTTGGATACATTAATTTATATACAGAAACATTTTATCCATATTTCTGTAACTCCAGAATATAGTTAAAAAACCCACGTGATTCTCAAAATTAAACCATGAGTTACTCCATCAAACATTATCTGCCTTGATAGCATTCTTGGACACTGGTCCTTGCTCCAAGGTACTTGTTCCTTTCTGGGAAATATAAGGTCAAATCAGGAAAAAAAATGGCAAGAAAAGGTGCCCTGGTTTTGACATGTGTTCCAAAAGAAATGCCCCTAAGGGACCACTGAACTGGAACTTAGACCCAATCTAGCTTGCCTTACTTTTTGTTCAACTAGTGTCAGCCAGCTGAAAAATCATGGGGAGGAAAAGATGTATAAAGATCAGGATTTTCTATTTATGCAGATTCTGTTTCATTCCAGTAAACATTTCCTTGACAAGAAGGTCAGAAAGATAATTTTCATGTTTTTTACATCTGCCTGCAAATCTTACAAAGCCTATGTCTTCTTATCACTTTCTTTTTTCTCCATGTCAAACAAATTTGAGAGTCTGAATTCCTACTTAAAGTAACAGGTAAACACAGATCACATTATTTACTGACTTACACAGGTTTTTTACTTTCTTTGTAAGATTATATCAGCATTTGTGAAGGAAACACAACACATTTCATTTTCCCCCCATCCTCTTCCTAATGAATACATTTCTTCTGACCTTTCCCACTCTTTCAAACACTCACTTCCACTGTTGTTTTTAATCTCCTCAGGCCTTAATTGACTTTCACTGGCCTTGAAATCATTGGTTTGTTAATTTCAATATTATTTTTCCAATACATTTTTGCCTAAGTGCTGACTATTCTCTTGAAAATAAATACCTCACAAGGCAGTTCACTGAGGGAACATTATGCTACTGACCAAATGAATTAGTTGGTGAAATTATGCTGTTTCTATTGAGAGTCTAATAGACTAAACTCTGACCTTTCCAATATTTAGTTAAAAGTGTTGGGATATTCAGTGTCCTTTTTGTCTTTAAACAGTTGTTTCATGCAAGTGTTTTTCCCTAGTTATTTTCATTTCAATTACAAGATTCTGGAAGTCAGTCCTCTTATTTCATCTAGTAACTATCACTTTCCAGAAACAGGTAGGATTTTCATTAAACAAAAGTTAAGCTAACTTTCCTGAACAGGATTTTATACACATATTTTAACTTTAACAGATTCATTTTTTACCCGTCTTTCAAGAAAGTTAGATATACTTAATGATTTGCTCCATATTGACTGATCATTTATATTAATCCTGCTTTTAATCCATATAGTACTGCCAAACGTCAGGCTGCCCAAGGCATCACTTCAAAAACCTTTGTCATGGTGAGATCAGTAATGGAGCTACATATCTGCATAAACTTGGTAATAATTTTTAAAAAAATAGTAAAAAATAATTCTAAAGACCTAAAGGGATGAAATTTTAGTATCCTTCTGTGACAATATAACATTAATTATCTTTTTAGCATTTTGTAAATAATTTTTGGCAGCCAGCAAATACTAATAGTCAGCTGATGAATAAAAACAGCTCAGCTGACTGTGTCCAAACCAAACACAAATGACTTTTGAATCACAGATACGTTTTGAACGTTTCATTGATACCTTCTGAATTTTTCATTCACGCATGCTAATGAAGGAAATCAAGATAGCTTATTATTTCAGCCTGTGGACGTGTTAATCCACCACAGTATTTCTTCAGCCACAAGCTTGCAGACAAGTAACATGTTGTCCACTAGTGGAAGGATTGGTAAGAGTGACTAGAGTGATGGATTGATAAGATTGACAGTAATTTATTGATTACAACATTGCTACCTAAAGCTAGAGGACAAAGGAACTTCTCATAGAAGCTAATCTAGCAATTGCCCAAACGAACTCTAGGGAAAGGTAATCACAGACATTTTTTTGCATTCGGTAAGTATAAGACATTAGGAGCTGGTGTAGCTCCCAACAGATATACAGAAGCAAAGAGTTTTAATGTGCATTGAGGTGTGGGAAACATATTCAAAATTTGGTATTGTATTATTTTCTGGTATCATGAGTGTTATTTTAACATAGAAGGCAAATGTTGAGGTGACAAAAAACTCTCCCTTCAGTCTAATGTTAGATATTTGATAAGGAATTTCTCTTGAAACCTCAAACACATTATAGAGGGAAAAAAAAAAAAAGAGGTTTTTTGACTCCGCCAGAATACCTTACCTGCTTCCTGAAAGCTAAAGTTGTAAATAGTTTATAATATACAACACAATTATATAAAGTTACACTACTATAAAATTAAATTAAGAAGTATAGATCAGGCAATCTTCTTATTTACTACAGTCTATCCACAGTCTGTTCATAATTTTTTCTTTCAGTCCTTCAAGTATGTTAATTTTAAATGTTGCAATGATTTGTTGAGGTTATAAGATAGTCAAAATAATTTCATTGGTCTACCACAAGACTGTTGTCACAGTGGATCGCTAAAGTATGCCCCTTTAATCAACAATATTACATAAACAACAGTTATCTAGGAGACATTCAAAGTTACTGCCTGAGACTGTTTGAGTAAGTGAAATGCTTTCAAATGACAACACAATTAATTCTTTCTATAGCAGTAAATGCATTATTTTCAGATGAAACCTTTGGAAGCCCAAGGAAATAACACTGATCAAAATGACCAAGCAAAATACATCTGAACTTTCTTATTTCATACTTAACTGCTTTTCAGAAGAACAATCCTATAGTAACATCTAATATACAATATACAAAAAAACCCATTACATTTCAGGATTCTTTACAAAAAGGTTAGCTCACTTAGATAAAAAGAAAAAGAAGGGGAAAAAACAAAACAAAAATAAACAAAACCAAACAAAGAAACAACCAACCAAACAAAACCACACCTTTCAAAGCCTCAGGTCAGTACACTTGGACTATAGACCAAAGTCTGAAATAAATTAATATTTAATTCAGCCCCACTTCCTTCTAATGTAGGCACATGCCTCAACAAGCTTTTGGTTGACAGGAAAACCTTTATGTCCAGTCACTAATAGAGTTACTGATGCTCTACATTAATATTGAAAATCTCATGGCATGTTGTGTTGGATGTGCACCTTTTCCACTATCCTGTGCTGCAGTTGGACATATCAGATGTCTGCTGCCCTTTCATCTTAAAGATGCATACATTCCATCATATCCTTTTTGTTTTATTTATGACTTACTGTTGCTGATGTAGCACAAACTAACCTATCACATCATTTTGCTGTGAAGCTTGATGCTTTCTGCTTATCAGTGGGGCATAAGACATAAAGCATGGAAGGTACTGTATATGTTAAACAGCTGTAAAAGGACCTAGCTGAGGACCACTATTAGTACAGTACATGGGAGTCCATAATCTTAATCTTAGAGGTTTTGGCTGTGTTAAATGCATCATATCTGACGAATCTTTGTATCTAAACTGAACACAGATGCATGATGAATCTGTATATCAGTGTTGCTAGTACTGACTGCAGCACACAGTCATGCAGACAATGCCTACTGTAGATTAGAAAACATTATTGATCTTTGTTTCTATTTTCCTTTTTTTTTTTTTTTCAGCACAAAAATGCTATTCAGGGATGAGGTTTCAATTTCTTCTCTTTGGAATGGTCTTTTAGATTGAACAATATTAAAATATTCTGTTTCAGAGAAATAACACATGCACAAGTAGGACAGTAAACCAAGAATTTCATCACATAGCAGGATAAGGTTCTGTAGCAAAATTGACAAAATAATTCTTCCTCAACTGTGTGTGTTAGCCCTCAGGGTCTTGGTTGTACAATCAGCAAAACTTAACCTTGGGAAGCAGAAATATATTGTTCACGTATGTAATGCACTAGAAGTGAAACAGCAGAGCGACAGCTCTAATACATGCTGCAGGGCAACATCCTACAATGAAAATGGAATTCCTCTAGATTTGGAATTTCAGGGAAATCGAATAACTTCCTGCTATGTGGCTGTGAAAAATCTCATCATTTCTTTTGTTTTTCACTATATCCCTTGCAGATATTTTATGAAAAATTATTTAGGTTCATCCTGGAGTAGCCGCAAGCCATTTAGGCTCTAGACCCAGATAGAATATAATTGACTGTTCAGCACGGTACTCCTATAATGTAAAGCAGACTAGAATATGGTGCTATTGCTGTGCATTCTTAGTTTTGTCCTTCTTTCTGTTTCTTATTGCTTTCCTATGTATTCTAACCATCATTTAAATGTTAATCTGCTCTTGTAAGTGGACTACATAAAAAAAACATGGTCAAAATGAAGGACAATTAACTTTCATGCAAGACTAATACTTGGCCATTCTTCATTAGAATGCAAATAACACTCATTTGACTGTGTTTTTGGAAAGGATGTTCCAAATATAATTTCAGATTTCCTCTTGGAGCATTTATGTTGAAACACCATGATTACAGGCACAGCACTGGAAAATGTATTAAAAGGAACAAATTTCTTCTGAAGCATACATTTAAGATTGTTGCTATTTACTTTTTGCATTGTGACAGATTTCTGTCAGGTCTATGTATGATAACTTCTACTCTAAAAGGATAATATTCTATATATAAAGATGAAAGGCAATAGGGAGGTACTGAAGAGAGAATTCTAGAATAGTTTGGGTTGGAAGGGGCATTCAAAGGTTATCTAGTCCAACCCCCCTGCAATGAACAGTGGCACTTCAACTAGATCATGTTGCTCAGAGACTCATCCAACCTGGCCTTGAATGTTTCCAGGGACATGGCATCTGCCACCTTTCTGGGCAACCTCTTCCAGTGTTTTACCACTCTCATCATAAAAAAATTCTTTCTCATATCTAGTCTGAATCTACCCTCCTTCATCTTAAAACCTTTACCCCTTGTCCCATCACAGCAGGCCCCACTAAAATGTCTGGCCCCAAAAGGTGAAAGAAAGGGCGAAGAGTAACATAGAAAGTGCTATTTTGTTTAGGCCAGTTTCACACTGTTGCATTTAGTGTGAGTGGAGTGTGAGTTATGCCTGTCATCTTTACTGAAGCACGCACAAGAAATCAGAATCAAATATGTAACTTACTCTGAAAATTTTCAGCTACAAGGAGATATATTATTCTGTTTTTCCTTTTCCTAATAAATATCAAGCATGATAACTGAAAATAACCCCATGCTTGTCTGTGTTGACACGTGCAGTGCAGCAGGGAAGGACTGTTCTGGGGTTCGGACTTCCTGGAAAATAAAAATCCAAAGTACCAAACTTATTTTCATAAACCCCACATTATTAACAGACTGCTAATGGATTCCTGAATACTGGAGTATTCAGAAATAAAAATTCACTCTGATGCTCATTTGGAATATAATCACTTGATTCAATGTCAACCTATACGGTTGTTAATCTCTATGGACTAAATTCGACTTAGCATATGTAGGTCAACAGACAAAACTTTCATTGAAATCAATAGCAGAAATAAATTACTCTAGTATAGCATGTCAGTCTGCATTTGATTTGCTGATACATGATTACGCTGAACTGTTTGCTTCATTTACTTGTATTGATTGTTACTGTGAAATGCTTACTAATTGCACATCAGATTTTTAAAGGTGCCTAATTGCATACTTTACACTAGTATTAAATTCCATACATTGACTACCTGTAAACTATGTTCTAGGGAGTTAAACCTCTATGCCGTGCCTGGTTTTTGTCATATTATGGGCCATATCATTAACTGTGAAAGCTGTCTAGAATTGCCATTGGAGGGATGGAGGAGAAGAGAAGGTAGCTCCTTTTTTAGGGCTCAAATTCTACAGGCAAGATCAAAAGCTTTGTTTTAAGAATGTGAGATCCAGGTTCAGACTTTGAACTCTATGCAGTCCGAGTAGTTTGTGTCTCAGGTCTGAGTTAAGGAAAAGTTTGCCACTATGTCTAACACTTCAACAGCTAACCTATATGCGCTTTGGTCTCAGAGCAGAAATGAAAACTCAGCTCCCTTAGATCCTAGTCTAAGCTTGAACTCTTTCTCCATCCCTGCTTTCTTCTGGGAGGTGGGATATATACAATCTCAGGGGACTGGGAGAGGAAAATTTCTCTGATAGGGTTCTGGTTATAGAATTGCTGTAAGGGAGTAAGATGCTGTCATCAGCATTCAGTGGTAATAGCTGTGAGACTCCAAATTCAGTAATAGAAATATGAGTTGGGTTTGTTTGAGCAATTAAGAAATTCAGGTGCATCTAGACCCCAATCAAGCCTAGAGGAAAAAATTGTCTGGTTAGGGTGAAACAGCTTAGACCTCCAGGAATTTAACAAAATTGGGGAGTATTGTACAGGTTTTGTATTCTGTATTCTTTTTAATGGAAATTTGTATGTATTGCAGTTTTATACTCATTTTAGGTATCTAAGTTTCTCTCTTGGTATCATTACTTGTGTTTGAATGGAGACTGTTAATTACAAACAAGAGCAAAATGTATAGAAGGATTTAATTTAATTTATGTGACCAGCATATGTATGGTTGTTATCTTTGGACAGTGTTTTTGCTTCGACTCAGTTTGTACCTAGTGTTTTTTCAAGCAATATTCCACTGAAATACAAGGAGGCTTGTGAGAGGTATAAGGGAGAATGAAATGACAATGAGAAAGAGCCAATAAAATTACTGGAAATTTATCTGAACAACTTCAAATCTGGAAGCAAAGCTCGAACCTTAGCTGGTTCTTATTTTATTCAAATCACTTTGCTAATCCCTACAAAAAATATAAATAATACTTTAAAATAATCTTGAGTTTACCTGCCTTGCTAATGTGCTCTATCTGGAGACTGTTAAATCACCATGCAATTATATTGTCCTGAGTAACTTTGTGAGCAATATGAGTTGAAGTGGGTCTAGTTGTTAAGGCTATCTGTAATGTGTCCAATAACTACAGAAATGAGATCTAATTGAGGCAAACACTGGAGTAGTGTTAAATCTGTCAGGTGTCACATTATAACACCAGGTAAAAATTCTCCTTTGGGCATTACTTGGTGTAAGAGTTCTCAGGTCTGAGGGAAAGTAAAACATCCAAATGCTCAACATATTTTGAATCACAAAAATGTATGGAAAATAAGTCACTTTTTTTCTCTGTTTCTGCAAATTTGCAACAAGAGGTAGTTTTACTGAAAATAACAACTTGGTAGTAAATAATCCTAGCCAGGTGAAGTTCTCTTCTTCTTGAGTCCTTTGAGGTAACCAGTTAGATCAGCAGTGATGAAGAAAGTCTAAGATTTCAGTTAGACATAAAATATTTGAGGGTACAGGCTATTTGTTCATGACTGCATAACTAATCTCTCCAATGGCCTTTGTTTGCTGCCTGGGTCTCTTGTTCCTGGAAGTTTCAGGAAGAAGAGTGATCTAGCAACCACGAGGTCACTTCTCTGCTGTGTGACCTCTCCTTGTTCTCTAGCTGGAATCAGTGGGTTGGTCTGGTGGAAAATGGCCATGTCTTCTCTTGCCTCTGAAGTGTGCCAAATGCTGCAATGAGGTGGAAAACAATCCTCATGATCTGAGTGGTATTTCTTTTAAAACCTTTACTGCTTCTTGGGCTGCAATGCTACAGAAATGTCTAATGACACAATTGACTACTGAGAAAGCACAGAGGGCAGTATATTGCACCTACTGCAACAAGGTGAAGTGTAACCACAAAACACAAATCATGCTTATGTTTGGGAAATGAGTATTTTTCTGCCAGATACCCAGACAGTCATAAAGGAGGAAAGAATGACCAGGTGACAAGCTCCTCTATGAAAGATCAAGAGTCATCTGGATTGCAAGCAGAAAATAAAGTAGGCATTTTTTTTTTTTTTATCCCTCTTGAAACTGGAGAAATACTTGGCTGCTTTTTGCCACTAATGTGGAACTGTGAACATTTGGCTCCAAGCCAGTTATGGGAAAATAATTGCTGAAAGAAAGCTTTCTCATATGGTATTTCTCTGACATGGGTAGAAGCAGAAAATGCTGTAAATTACATGAGAAAAATTATTCTGTGGTGATTCATACCCCAAATGTGAAGGCCTATGTCTTGAAGAGAGCCTTTAGATGCTTATCCACTGTGTGAGAAGCTAACGCTGAATTCCCAGCAAGCCTGATTTTTGCTTCTATCCTCTTGGATAAAGTATAAGGCAGTTGCCAAATTGAGAAGCGTGCCAGCAATCCTCATTGCCTGACACAACAACATGTTTTGACTTTGAGCAGCTTTAAGTCTTCTCTAATTTATATTCTCAGACAAATTGGTGCTTTACAGTGTGGGAAATGAAGCAACCTACTTTTACCCAGGCTGAAAGAGAAGATCAGTTCCCTCAATCTCTGAACTGTTCACAGTTCACTTGTATCTGTACAAATTTTGTTCACCAGGTGAGGAACTTCATGTAATTAAAAGGAAGTATTACTAATATTAAATGCATTGCTATGATCTCCTTTGAAACATACTTTTCTAATCAGATTTATCATTCTGTGTGCAGAAACAATATCATTTTAAAATTACCAGTGAAAAGGATAGTAAAATTTATAAAAGCAGAACAAAAGCACCAAGTAGAGGCTAAAAGATGGCAGATTTATGTTTATAACTAGATATGAGGTGAATCAGAGAAACCCTGATGACTTACAAAATCTATCCAAGTACAAGAAGAAAAGGCTATAAACTATCCATGAAAATATTTATGGGAGAAAGCCAAAAAACACTGTCAGAGAGATTTGGCTGTGACAGTCACCACATAGGAGAAGTGGGAGCAAGAATGCCAATGGCTTTTAAGACAGAATTTGAACAAGCTTACAGATTATGATGTTCCCAAACAGTAGCAAAAAAACCTCCTCTGTTTCTGGCTTTTCTCTTTTTTCATTAAAAAAAACATACTGGAATATAAAATAATTTAAGGAACACTCATATGTCAGTAGAAAGTGAAAACTGATCTCCAGTTCACATGTTAACAAGGATCTTCTAGGAGAAGTGATATGACAAAAAAAAATACTTCAAGTTCCTAAGCAAGACTGCCCTTCAGCAGAAGTTATGAGGATGATATAGTTTCACTAAGCTTTGATATGCAGGAGTGGGCAGCTGCCCAGACAAGGCCACTGGTGCAGGATGAGCAGCCGTTTCCTCTTCCCATCAGCATTGTTCTACCTACAATGCAAAGCTGAGAACTCTTAAGTCAAGGATGATCCCCTACTATTTAATTTGCTGGCAGTTAACACAGATTGCATGTACTGCAAACACATGTTTTGCAGTATTTTTACTTTCTAAAAGAGATATAAACCAGTGCTCTGAACAGTATTCAATGCAGCTAAATAATCTTGAACACCCAGCAGGGATGTTTGAAGTATACAGTTTCAAACAAAACTGCTTGAAAATTTTCAAATGCATTTTAATGTAGATGAATATATTTACAATAAAACTGAATATATTCACAAAAAACTACTGGTTTTCTTGTTTTGTTTTGTTTTGGTTTTGTTTGGTTTGGTTTGGTTTGGTTGGTTGTTTTTTTTGTTTTTGTTTTTCTATTCACCAATTCCTGCCCACAAAAGGAAATTCAGAGAAAAGAAAGGATGACTGACAAAAAGAAAGTTAAAATAAATGAAATCTACTGAATAAAAAAAGAAAATGTTTTAAAAATCACCACAGATTAAGACAATTATTCACAAAAGAATAATGGGAGAACACTGACAATATTCAAAAAAGTTCTTTCTTATAATCTAGGTTTTTTTATAAGTTTTTTAGAAAAGTCTAAACTGAAAAAAACGCAAAGGCAGAAAAAATATCCATCTTGTTTCTAAAATATAAATAGCTATACAAGTGCCTAAACATTTTAGTAGTTAAGCAAAACAAGCATTAATCAAAGTAAGGTTATTATTGTCTTTTGGAAATGCATCTTATTCCCTTGTATAACAAATATCCAGAGTGTTTTTAAATCCATCCAAAAGAAGGAACACAATGATGAAATAGATGCAAGTGACTTGACTGCAAACAAATAGTTCCTAAGTCATGGGACTATCACATTTCACAGTTAGAGGAGCAACCCCTTTTTTCTTTTTTTTTTTTCTTTTTTTCTTTTTTTCTTTTTTTTAAATAAACCTTCATGTATAGACCTATTGATTTGTTTTGTTTTCCGCGAACATCTTTTACAAACAATTACAGGATGAAATTCTGCTGCATTTGTTTCTGTCCTTTCCCTCTCTCCTTATCCTTCCATTCTTTTTCAATGAAAGGGAGAGGACCAGTTGTTAATAAAGGCAGAATTTGTGGCTTTGTGCTTCTAAACACGTCTCATCTCCTTGAGACCAGATCTATTCCCTTGTTGAATTTGGAATAGAGCCATGGAAACTGAGCAACTTACTTCAATGTTAAAGAGTTGCCATCTCATTCAAGGCATGAACTTTGAGTTTAGTGTATGCATCATAGGCACAAGACTCAGCCCTTTTGAACCCACACTGGTCTGGAGTGGATACTAGATTTTAAACTATCTCAGTAAAAAAACTGGTATGTCAAACATTTTGTCAGTTTCTTTAATGTCTGTATCTAGAATATGAAAGGACACTCATCCTTCACAATTCATTGGTCTACTTTCGGTTGAATTTCCTTGACCTTGGAAATCCAGAAAACTGAAAATTTATAAGAAAGTTCCTTTTATTTCCAATTTACATAAATGCTCTCTTGCCCTACACATCTGTAATATTTAAAACTAGTGCAATTTGTACACTGTAAAAAAAAAAAAAGTAAAAAAAAAGTTAAGATTGAGTGAAATGTACCATGGTTTTCGATTGCTTTCAATTACCATTAAACCTTTTCAAGAGCAATTTGCATAATGTTTCATAAACATGTAGTCAGATTAACCTTTTTAGTTAATTTATTCATTAGCAGTAAAAATTCAAAGTACCTTTTATGAGAAAATAATGTCTTGCTGTTAAATTACATGGAAACAAAGCAATTGGGACATAGTTGTGTAGGTTCTCCCTGTGTCAAAGCACAAAATAGTGAAGAGAATAAAGTTTTGCCTGTTAGCAGAGTGTTGATTAAATCACCTGTTTGCAAACAATTAGCAGTATTACAAGATGACTAGGTGAAGTATTAATTAGAAATGGGTTAGAAGAGACATGCCTAGAGCAGGTACCTTCAAATACAGGGGAGGGAAGAATGAAAAACTATGTGAAAAGACAGACAGTTTGATGCTTTCCTGCCTTAAACATCTTATAATATCTTTCATTAAATCAATGGAAAATGTGGTAATTTAATACTATGTTTCTGTCACTTTGTGGTCCCTTTGCATGTCTGTAACTGGCTGCTTGAGGCAGGAGTGGCCACATTTCATTCTTTTTCAGTGTGGTCTCCATCTTTCATTTTAACTCAGACTCTATGAATTCTTAAAATGTTACATCATTTTCCATTATTGAGAATGAAAAATGGTTGAAGTTTGTCCACTTATGTATTATTTTATTAGCTGGGTTCTTAAGGCATTTTCTACAACATGAGATTAAGCCCTTTCTGTTAGCTGGAATTGAATAATTTACAGATTGACCTTAAAGAATTGACAGGTGTATCGGTTTGGGTAAAATTATACAATATTTGGTGATGCAGGTAAGAAAAGCATGTAAAGTGCAGCCACTTAGCTGATGGAGATAAACAGATCTTGAATGAGTAGTTTGACAGTTTACACTAGTTTTGGACCTATCCTTACATCTCTTCATTAGGGGATTGAGACCATCATCAGCAAATTTGCTGATGACACCAAGTTGGGAGGGAGTGTTGACCTGCTGGAAGGCAGGAGGGCTCTGCAGAGGGATCTGGATAGACTGGAAAAATGGGCTGATTCCAATGGGATGAAGTTCAATAAGGCCAAGTGCCGGGTGCTGCACTTTGGTCACAACAACCCCCTGCAGCGCTACAGGCTGGGCGCAGAGTGGCTGGAGAGCAGTCAGACAGAAAGGGACCTGGGGGTACTAATTGACAGGAAGCTCAACATGAGCCATCAGTGTGCCCAGGTGGCCAAGAAGGCCAATGGTATCCTGTCCTGTATCAAAAATAGCATGGTCAGCAGGACAAGGGAAGTGATCCTTCCCCTGTACTCTGCATTGGTGAGGCCACACCTGGAGTATTGTGTTCAGTTCTGGGCCCCTCAGTTCAGGAAAGACATTAAAGTGCTGGAACGGGTCCAGAGAAGAGCAACACGACTAGTGAAGGGACTTGAACATAAGACCTATGGGGAGAGGCTGAGGGAGCTGGGGTTGTTTAGTCTAGAGAAGAGGAGGCTTAGAGGTGACCTCATCACTCTTTATAACTACCTGAAGGGAAGTTATAGCCAGGTGGGGATTGGTCTCTTCTCCCAGGCAGTTAGCAATAGGACAAGGGGGCATGGGCTTAAACTCTGCCAGGAGAAATTTAGGCTGGATATTAGAAAGAAATTCTTTACAAAGAGAGTGGTCAGGCATTGGAATGGCCTGCCCAGGGAGGTGGTGGACTCGCCGTCCCTGGAGGTTTTTAAACTCAGATTAGACATGGCACTTAGTGCCATGATCTAATAAATGGACTAGAGTTGGACCAAGGGTTGGACTCGATGATCTCTGAGGTCTTTTCCAACCCAGTTGATTCTGTGATTCTGTGTACATGTGTACATGTGTAAGTATAGACTGATCTCAGCTCACACATGCTCTGCCATATATAATAATGCTATCCATTATCTTTACTGTGTATCCAAAACTAATATACTATTATAATGAGTGGCCCCATGTTCATCTTCTTTACTCAGATATGTAAGTTTGAATATTTAGACTGAGACATCGGTTATATTATATAGCTCTATTAAAGTTATAATAACTTCCAATTTTGAAGTTCAGGACAATTGAGCTGATATTTTCAATGTTTTCCCATATCTTTATATGAGTTTCTACCTGGAAGACATATTGATCAAGATTTCAAAGTTAAGGAAATTCCACACACTCTTCTGGTGACTCAAAATAGGCAGATTATACAGGTGGTGTGAGAATGTAGGAAACACTAAGTACATGAGTATTTAGAAGTATTAAGTTACTTGATAGTAACTAATATTCATGGTTCTCTTGAACTGCTGCCATGTGCTGCTAATGGAATGTGGTTGACTTAACTGATGTAAGTTAACCACAAAAGTTGCAACAATCTCAAACCAGTCTCTGTAAAGAGCTCATAAAAATAAATAGATTCTCTACAGAAAGGTAAACTAGAATAAATGTTTAAGGATGATCATTTAGCTTTTAAAATGTTTACCAATTGTCTAGTTGCATTATCTATTACAAATCTCTCCTGTCAACAAATAAACACAACAACAACCAAAAAATCAGAAAAACAAATTATTCATAAATGGGCATTCTAAAAACTGGGAAAAGACACATTGTCTTTTCTTAGAAGGGTCCCATGTGGACTTAACACTGTATTTGCAGGGTTGTTTTTTTATGACATATCTTACCAACCACAGAAATTTGCTTTAAAATAAAACAAATCTGTGGCATGAACAGAAGAATCCTGGACTCTGTCCATATTTATGATCAAAAAAGTTGTTGAGGGTTTCGATTGCGGGGTGACAGTAAAACCCTGGCATAAAAAAAACCCTTCTCAGTAAGGGTGACACAACACTGGAACAGGCTGCCCAGGGAGGTTGTGGAGTCTCCTTCTCTGGAGACATTCAAAACCCGCCTGGACATGTTCCTGTGCGACCTCACCTAGGCATTCCTGCTCCAGCACGGGGATTGGACTAGAGGATCTTCTGAGGTCCCTTCCAATCCCAAACATACTGTGATACTGTGATACTGTGATAGATGTATTGTTAACCTCGTCTCCTCCCTCTTGTGACCAGCAAAACAAATCAGGCACCTGCAACAAACAGAAAGAGCAGGGCTGTATCACCAGGTTTAAGCCTTCAATCAAACATCATCAGACATGATTTTGCTGAAGTATGTGAGAGCTGAACAGGTGGTCTAAAACAAACAAACAAAACATTTTTCTTTCCATACCCACCTGTGTTTGAATACCTGATCATACCTGTGAGAATGATGCATCCTCAAAGAATGCTAAGGAACGTTGACATTGGACTAAGGAATTGTGTCAGACATTGACACAGTTAAATCAAAACTCATCAGGAAAACAGGGTTTTGTATCTTTGATAGACAGTGCATTCTAGGAATGACTATCAGAGACCTACTCTATGACTAAAAATTAGCTATCAATGGGCCTAAAAATAGAAATAGTCTGCCATATACAAAAATCACTATGCTTACCATTCTGCAAGAATAGTAATGTAGGATGTGCTTACTAAGAAAATAACAATGCTTTCACATATACACTTACAAATGTTGTCAGACACCTTCTCTAGGCTAAATGAATGTTTCACTGGATGTTTTCACAGGTAATAGAACTATGTTCTTTCTGTGTCTGTATCAGACACACAATTCCCTACAAAGTGCCATGAAGTAGCTGAAGAAATCACTTCAAGCATCATAATAATTTTAAGTTATATGAGCCCTGAATATTGAATGTAGGAATGTGTTTGTATGAAGTCTACTTCAGGAAGACTTTGTTTTGACTTTCATCAAGAAGTCAGGTTGTAAGATCGTAAAATGTTGAAGTCAGCATCAGGTAGGGTCCTAATCTTCCTCACAGGCTATAAGTATAATTGTACTTTCAAAACCCCCCAAGAACCAATTAGCATTATGACTGTGGCACTTTGTTTTTTTTGTTTATTTTTATTTGTTTGTTTGTTTGTTTTTAATTGGAAGAGGACTGGAGTCAAATGGAAAGAAAAGAACACAGTGATAAATAAAAGGATTAAATACCATGTCAAACAAACAAAAAAATTAATTAAAACACTGGGGAAAAAACAGAAATCTATTTTAATTTTGAAGCGCCTGCCCCGAACAATTCCATATCCACCCTGACAGGAAAAGTTTCTCTTAATGTCTCCTCTTGGAGTAGCTTCCATTATTCTCCATCCGTTAAGCATAAATTGTAGGAAATTAGATATGTTTCAAGGGTCATAAGCTCATTTCCTTTTTACAACAAATTTGATATGAAGTGTTTAAATGTAATGTAAACTAGTGTCTGTTTAATCCAATGTCAATTTATAAGCATAGTAATGCATCTGTTTATTTTGATGCCCAATTCCAAAGGCAGACTCCTCCTGTTCCTTGAGGAAAACACAAACTGGAATATTTGTTTGGACAGAAAATACTGACGTTCAATCACAGAGCTTTTAACTAGTAATACTGAGCAAATATGATAAAACTACAAGAAAAGAGATGATCTTGCTGTCATAGATAAAATGGGCTAGTCACCTATTTTCTAGAAAAACTTTATTTTTTCAGAGCACATTGATTTATCAAATTTCAGCAGATATGGCATTTTTGGTCAAAACAAGATGATCGTATCTTACATACCACAGAATAGCTTACAGTTCAATGGCCTCTGCTCTCCCAGAGCATATGAAAGATTGAGATTCAGTCTCTTTACTGCCTAAATAAACCCAGAACCTGTACAAGAATTTCTATCCTATGCTCCAAAATGCCTAAACTCCTTAGTTATTCTGGATTGGCATCGTACCCACTGGAATTTCTCCATGAAATATAAATAGATCTACAGTATTCAATATTCATAAGGGAAAGTAATTAAAACTGTCTTCTATATCTTTGATGAGCTTTCCTGTCACTGGACCTCAGAGCACTTATTAATCATGCTGTCCTACAAGTCATCTTCAACAAGAAGTACTCAGATGGTCTCTTTTTTTGTAGTCTGGTGGTATAAGACGCTGATAGTGCATGCCAGTAAAAGCTCAAACAGGCACAGGCAGGAGTTCAGCTCAGACCTCCACTGAGGTTTGCAACTAATGGCTGAAGTGGTGTACCAGTCTGTACATACCTGAGGGAAGGGCTGATGCAGGCACACCTGTGAATGAAGAGCTGGGGAAGGCACTTCACTCCTTTTCAGTGGGGTGGTAGAGTCCTTTGCTCATTGTTGCATTTGAGACGGACAAACGACATAGACCAAGTTCTTAAGTACAAACAGCAGTCTCCATTTATTGCCAAAAATGCTTTTTTATATAATCTTTACCAGCTCAAGTGTCTTTTTGCTATTGGTTACAGTCTGCAATAGTAACATATCATTGGCTAATTTTGCTATTGTCAATGTTACTCTTTTACTCCCTTCTTTCTCACGGGTACACATTAATATCTTCAAGGCAAATCTCTGTTCCCATACCCTCTGTCAGGGAATCTATGGACCCACCGTAGTCCCCCCCAGCTCCTACAACACTTTTATGAAGTTAACCAGTTATAAGATTCCATTTTTAGGTGCCTAATTCTCCTCATAGGCAACACATAGACATGTTGCTATTTCAGAGTCACAAAGACTGCTGGAGAAAATGTCTTCTTGCTTTGACATGACTGAATGACTGACTAACAGTTAGTCTGGATTTTGCAGTTGTATCTAGTTTATACTCAGTTGATTAGATAGCTTTTGGAAATCAATATAAATATGAAAGCTTAAAATTTCCTGAATGTTTAGCAGACATAATTATTCCCTTTGAAAATGTGCTCTAAAACATATTGCTTATCATTTGTTAAATCTTCAACCTGTCACATGAAGTGCTTATTTTTTACATATTAGACTTAGAAACACAAACACACAGTTCAGGTGCCCACAGAGATGCTGCTTATAGTTGTTTGCTAATGCTACACAAAGATACAGACTAGTGGCAGGGCAGTCTAATGGTCTGCATCATCTTTTTTGGATTATTTATGAACAATCTGCATTTTGGCCTACAAAAACTGGAGCAAAGAAGCAGAAGTAAAAAATAAATGCACAAATAAACCCTCACTAGGAAGTGTAAGATGGTGACCTTGGCACACTGCAGCATGTGGCACATTCAGAGATCCTGCATGTTTTAATGAGAGGCCCACAGTTGCAAGCTCCCTGGGGGAGGCAGTCAGGACCTCAAGACTGTCAGCGTTCAAGAGGAGACTGGACAATACCCTCAGATACATCGTGTGAGCTGTGGAGTTGTCATATGCAGGGACAGGAGTTGGACTCGATGATCCTTGTGGGTGCCTTCCAACTCAGGACATTCTATGATTCTATGGCAATTCAAGTTTCTCTCTCCTTCCTGTCTCCCCTCCCCTTTGTTTTTTCCTTACTCCTGTTGTTTCTTCTTTCTGTCTCCCTCCCTCCCTCCCTCCCTCCATCACACCCTTCTGTCCTTCCATTCCCTGTAAACCTCTGAATTGGCCAGGTACCTAACCCTTAGGTTTTCAGTGTGAGACCTGAGAAAAAGGAAAACCACGGGCAGCCTCTTACCTTAAGAATTTCAAGACGAGCAGATGATGCTGTGTACCTAGCAATAAACAGTTTAAGGATTCAAACAGTTTCAGGTTTTGATCTTGACAGAATTTGGATAGGCCTGTTTGTTTATCTGAATCATCTAAATAATTATATATTTAGCAGGTGCATTTTGATTGTGGACACCTATTTTCTTATTATATGGTAATCACTGTACCTTGGTGAGAGTGTTTTATTTTGCTGGGTTGTATCTGTGGGTAATTCTTGGGTTATTAAAAGCTGCTTCAAAATATTGTGTGTGTGTGTGCGCACACGTGTGTGCACATGTGTGTGTGTGTTTTACTTTGGTTTAATAATAGCTCTGAGTGAATTCACCTCTAAGGATTTGTAAAGTGATTTAACATGCTGCTTCCTACAATAACAGCATATTTCAACAGGAACACTTAATTCTTCTAAAGGTTTATTTGCTTTCATATTCTCTTTATGTGTCATGCAGCTAATTTATGCCTCTTCCACTTATATGAATTTAGAATGTGTTTGTTCTACGTTTGTATAAACACAGAATAAAGAAATACTGAAAATGGCCATTAGCTTAGAGTGCTACATCAATTTAAAACTTGATTTAGATTTTACCCTAAAGGAAACAAATGGAATTCAGCACTAGGTGAAGCAGAAGAAGCTGAATATAGCAAAGTCAGTCCATGGTAAGATTCCAAACAGCTCAAGAATTCAGGATGCAAATACAGAAATATGACTGCTGAGTTCTCTGAGGGAAAGAAAAAGGGGTTGATATTTTATTCTTCCATTACTGGGTGAACATTTACATTATTATTAATATGGCTACTTCAGTAGTTGGTTTTAAAACTTAATATCTCCAGAAGAAAAAAAAATCACACTTTCTGTAGTGGGAGTAAAAAAGAATAAGGGGAAAAAGCTAAGAAATAAGGATTTTGTTCTAAATGATGAAAGCATAAGGTTGAGGACATTAAAAAATTCTTCAGCTACATATGAAAATTCTTCAGCTATGTTTAGTTTGGAGCCATTTTTAACCATGAGTTCTTTATTTTTAAGAACTGTAAGGCCTAAATTTTGCTTGAAACAGTGAAAAACAGTGCAAAATAAACAGCAAATAATCATAATATCTGCTAAATGCATTAAAGATCTGTATTCTGGTGTTGAACTCGGGGACTGGAAGACAGACAAACAGGAGCTAAACTCTATATTTTTCTTATACCATGTAAATATGATTTCCCATATTCAGCTCTCAGCAAAAAGTCTTACATAAACTGTTTATATTGACCTACATTTATTATTGTGTTGGATTTTTTTCTCACCCTTAAACATTTCTCCAAAATATCTATTCTCATCCATGTAGGTATAGGTATTAACTATAATTCCTTCTGACAGGATGAGGAATATGGCTACCTGAACTAAATAAGGATACTCCAAATTCAAGACACAACTCTGGCCTGCACATTTCTGATACGTATTTTCTGAATTTAAAGTAGTAGCCTGAGGAACTTCTAAGTGTTGTGAATGCAGTAGACTGGTGGCCTGAACTCCTTGTTTAACATCAACATGTAGCCAAAAAAACCCTCTGAAATCGTTTTCAACCACAAAAATCCCAAACTGAGCCCAACAGAGGCAAGTCTTATGATATCTGTAGCACACTATTGAGTAGTAAGTACAGCTTATGAGATACTTTCTTACATGGAGGCATGTTTTATGAGTCACTCCACGAAAAGTAGGAGGAATATTTATAAAGAAAATACTATATCTAAGTGGTTGAACCACTTTCTAGCTCTGTAACATTTGAATGGCTTTCACAGAAACTGGGTCACAAAGGCTGCAGCAATTCATATGCCCTTTGGCACTTCTCTCGAGTTACAGAAACACTTCTTTACATGAAGTGTTTTGATAGGTCAGGCAGGAGCAAGGTTGGTTTATATCATGAATATATCTGTGTTTCAGGTGGAAGTCTTTTATCAAGGACAAAGATTTGGCAGTGATCCCTAGATGTTATGAAATACTAGCTTTGTTCTGTATACTCTGGAAGATTATTCCACAACCAGTTCCACTGAGATGTACATTATTAGCATGTCTCAATGCTAAATACTGCCTATAATTAAATTAAGCCACTCTTACACATTTCACAGAACCAGAATGTAAACCAAGGTTCTCTCCAAAGAGGCAGTCCTCTTCTCCCTCTTATCCTTGTGTATTTCTCACTTACTTCTTCCCTTCTGTTAGCAAGAGCTTTCATGCAGATATTTGGTCTCAGAATAGGATCCAGGAATTGGCATGGCTAAAGGCTAATCTTTGAATCTTTGCATCCCACTCTACCACCAACCCATCTCCCTCCCCACTTCTTTGGTCAGTTTAGTTGCTAGCCATTCCAGATGTGGATTTGTGAAATATGTGTGGGAAGAGGCACAGACTGTCCATCTCCGTGGCTACAGAGTTTAATGCAGACTTCAAAAGGCCTGTCCTGGTTTCGATAAAAACAAGACCAGTTTATCTTTTAGCGAATTTTCCTTTCAGCTAAGTTCTTCTAAGTAAATGCACTTTTCTGAAGCTGGCTGCTTGTTTTTGCAGACAGAAGCAATGGTATCCATGGTCACTGATAAAAACGCATGTCCCATAAGCAAAAGGGGTGTATGTCCAAGGACGGGTGAACAGAATAGGTGACTAAAATTTACCAAGTATTCCATCTCATCCATGTCATACACCCTATAAAAGTGGGAGATCACGAAAGTCTCACTCTCTTCCACTATGGCCAACATCTGAAGAGGACTCTGCCAGTTGTCCATGTGATCCGAAGCCTGGTTTCAGACCCTGCATCCCTGAATCCAGTTCCGGTTTGCTGCAGAGTCCGGCCCAGGACTTCCAGGTGCCTGGCCTGCAGCTGCTGGAGCAGAGCCAGCTCTGCTGAGCTGCAC